>NW_027596433.1:0-303375 GCF_964194155.1 Cetorhinus maximus | reverse complement strand
ATCTCCCCCCTCCCCCTGCTCCATCACCCCCCCACCCATGCTCCATCTCCCTCTCCTTTGCTCTAAATCCCCCTCCTGCTGCTCCAACTCCCCTATCCAACTCAATCTCCCCCTCCCCTATTCCATCTCCCCACTACCCCTTGTTCCAACTCCCCTCCTCCTGCTCCATCTTCCCCCTCCCCTGCTCCATCTCTCCCCCTCCCCTACTCCATCTCCCCCTCCCCCTGTTCCATCTCCACCTCGCCCCCGCTCCATCTCCACCTCCACCTCCACCTCCTTCTGCTCCATCTCCACCCTCTCCCTGCTCCATCTCCCCCTCCTCCTGTTCCATCGCCACCTCCCCCCAATGCACCTCCTTCTGCTCCATCTCTCCACGCTCCATCTCCCCCCTCCCCCGCTCCATCTCCCCACTCCCCCGCTCCATCTCCCCCCTCTCCCTGCTCCATCTCCCCCATCCTGCTGCTCCATCTCCCCCTCCCCCTGTTCCATCTCCCCCTACCCCCTGCTCCATCTCCACCTCCTTCTGCACCATCTCCCCCTCCCATGCTCCACCTCCCCCTCCCCCTGTTCCATCTCCACCTCCCACCCGCTCCATCTGCAGCGCCTTCTGCTCCATCTCCCCCCTCCCCCGCTCCATCTTCCACCCAGCTCCTTCTCCCTGTCCCCGCTTCATCCCTCCCCTCCCTGCTCCAGCTCCCCCTCTCCCCGATCCATCCCCACCTCCTTCTGCTCCATCTCCCCCCTCCTCCTGCTCCATCTCCACCTCCGTGTACTCCATCTCCCTCTCCCCCAGCTCCATCTCCCCTTCTCCCCGATCCATCTCCACCTCCTGCTCCATCTCCCCCTTCCCCTGTTCCATCTCCACCTCCACCTTGCTCCATCTCCTCCTCCGTCTGCTCCATCTCCCCCTCCCCTGCCCCATCACCCCATTCCCCCGCTCCATCTCCCCCTCCCCTCTCCATCTACACCTTACCCCCGTTCCATCTCCACCTCCTTCTGCTCCACCTCCCACTCCCCCTGCTGCATCTCGCCCTGCCCTCGTTCTATCACCCCTCACTCTGCTCCAACTCCCCCTCCTCCTGCTCCATCTCTCTCTTCCCCTTCTCCATTTCCTCCCTTCCACTGCTCCATCTTCCCCCCAGCTCCATCTTCCCCTCCCCCGCTCCACCTCCTCCTCCCACCGCTCCATCTCCCCCCTTCTCTCTCCATCTCCCCTCTCCCCCTGCTCCATCACCCCCCCACCCATGCTCCATCACCCTCTCCTTTGCTCTAAATCCCCCTCCTCCTGCTCCAACTCCCCTATCCAACTCAATCTCCCCCTCCCCTGTTCCATCTCCCCACTACCCCTTGCTCCATCTCCCCACTACCCCTTGCTCCAACTCCCCCTCCTCCTGCTCCAACTCTCCCCCTCCCCTGCTCCAACTCTCCCCCTCCCCTACTCCATGTCCCCCTCCCCCTGCTCCATCTCCCCCCTCGCCCTGCTCCATCACCCCCCCACCCATGCTCCATCTCCCTCTCCTCTGCTCTAAGTCCCCCTCCTCCTGCTCCAACTCCCCACTACTCCTGCTCCAACTCCCCCTCCTCCTGCTCCAACTCCCCCTCCTCCTGCTCCAACTCCCCCTCCCCTGCTCCATCTCTCCCCTACTCCCACTCCATCTGCACCTCCTTCTGCTCCATCTCTCCACGCTCCATCACCTCCTCCCCCGCTCCATCTCCCCCCTCCCCCTGCTCCATCTCCCCCCTCCCCCTGCTCCATCTCCCCATCCCCCTGTTACATCTCCACCTCCCCCCCCGCTCCATCTCCACCGCCTTCTGCTCCATCTCCCCCCGCTCCAACTCCCCCTCCCCCCGCTCCTACTCCCTGTCCCCGCTTCATCTCCCCCCGCTCCATCTCCCCCTCCCCCCGCTCCATCTCCTTCTCCGTCTGCTCCATCTCCCCCTTCCCCTGTTCCATCTCCACCTCCCCCTCGCTCAATCTCCCCCTCCCTCTGCTCCAGCTCCCCCCTCCCCCCCGCTCCATCACCCCCTCCCCGTTCCATCAAATCTTCCCCCGATCCGTCTCCCCCTCCCCCGCTCCATCTACTCCCTCCACCACTCCATCTCCACCTCCCTCTGCTCCATCTCCCCCCTCCCCTGCTCCATCTCCCCCTCCTCCTGTTCCATCTCCCCCTCCTCCTGTTCCATCTCCCCCTCCTCCTGTTCTATCGCCACCTCCCCCTACTCCATCTGCACCTCCTTCTGCTCCATCTCCTCCTCCCCGCTTCATCTCCCCCCTCCCCTTGCTCCATCTCCCCCCTCCCCCTGCTCCATCTCCCCCCTCCCCCTGCTCCATCTCCCCTCCCCCCATTCCATCTCCCCCTCCTCCTGTTCCATCGCCACCTCCCCCACTCCATCTGCACCTCCTTCTACTCCATCTCTCCACGCTCCATCTCCCCCCTCCCCGCTCCATCTACCCCTCCCCCTGCATCTCCCCCCTCACCCTGCTCCATCTCCTCTCCTCTGCTCTAACTCCCCCTCCTCCTGCTCCAACTCCCCCATCCCACTCAATCTCCCCCTCCCCTGTTCCATCTACCCACTACCCCTGCTCCAACTTCCCCTCCTCCTGCTCCAACTCCCCTTCCTCCTGCTCCAACTCCACACCCCCCCCCACTCCATCTCCACCTCCACCTCCAACTCCTTCTGCTCCATCTCCCCCGCCCTGCTCCATCGCCCCTTCCCCCGCTCCATCACCCCCTCCCCTGCTCCATCACCCCCTCCCCTGCTCCATCTCCCCCCTACCCCGCTCCATCTCCCCCCTCCCCCTGCTCCATCTCCACCTCCTCCTGCTCCATCTCCCCCTCCCATGCTCCACCTCCCCCTCCCCCTTTTCGATCTCCACCTCCCCCCGCTCCATCTCCACCGCCTTCTGCTCCATCTCTCCCCTCCCCCTGCTCCATCTTCCACCCAGCTCCTTCTCCCTGTCCCCGCTTCATCTCCTCCCTCCCCTGCTCCATCTCCCCTCTCCCCGATCCATCTCCACCTCCTTCTGCTCCATCTCCCCCCTCCCCCTGCTCCATCTCCCCCCTCCCCCTGCTCCATCTCCACCTCAGTGTGCTCCAGCTCCCCCTCCCACTGTTCCATCTCCCCCTCCCTCCGCTCCATCTCCTCCTCCGTCTGCTCCATCTCCCCCTTCCCCTGTTCCATCTCCACCTCCACCCTGCTCCATCTCCACATCCATGTGCTCCATCTCCCCCCCCGCTGTTCCATCTCCCCCTCCCCCCGCTCCATTTCCTCCTCCGTCTGCTCCATCTCCCCCTTCCCCTGCTCCATTTTCCCCTCCCCCCCGCTCCATCTCCCCCTCCCCCACTCCATCTACCCCTTCCCCCAGCTCCATCTCCACCTCCTTCTGCTCCATCTCCCTTTTCCCCTTCTCCATTTCCTCCCTTCCACTGCTCCATCTTCCCCCCAGCTCCATCTTCCCCTCCCCCACTCCATCTCCCCCTCCCCCGCTCAACCTCCCCCTCCCCCCGCTCCATCTCCTCCTCCCACCGCTCCATCTCCCCCCTTCTCTCTCCATCTCCCCTCTCCCCCTGCTCCATCACCCCCCCACCCATGCTCCATCACCCTCTCCTTTGCTCTAAATCCCCCTCCTCCTGCTCCAACTCCCCTATCCAACTCAATCTCCCCCTCCCCTGTTCCATCTCCCCACTACCCCTTGCTCCATCTCCCCACTACCCCTTGCTCCAACTCCCCCTCCTCCTGCTCCAACTCTCCCCCTCCCCTGCTCCAACTCTCCCCTCCCCTACTCCATGTCCCCCTCCCCCTGCTCCATCTCCCCCCTCGCCCTGCTCCATCACCCCCCCACCCATGCTCCATCTCCCTCTCCTCTGCTCTAAGTCCCCCTCCTCCTGCTCCAACTCCCCACTACTCCTGCTCCAACTCCCCCTCCTCCTGCTCCAACTCCCCCTCCTCCTGCTCCAACTCCCCCTCCCCTGCTCCATCTCTCCCCTACTCCCACTCCATCTGCACCTCCTTCTGCTCCATCTCTCCACGCTCCATCACCTCCTCCCCCGCTCCATCTCCCCCCTCCCCCTGCTCCATCTCCCCCCTCCCCCTGCTCCATCTCCCCATCCCCCTGTTACATCTCCACCTCCCCCCCCGCTCCATCTCCACCGCCTTCTGCTCCATCTCCCCCCGCTCCAACTCCCCCTCCCCCCGCTCCTACTCCCTGTCCCCGCTTCATCTCCCCCCGCTCCATCTCCCCCTCCCCCCGCTCCATCTCCTTCTCCGTCTGCTCCATCTCCCCCTTCCCCTGTTCCATCTCCACCTCCCCCTCGCTCAATCTCCCCCTCCCTCTGCTCCAGCTCCCCCCTCCCCCCCGCTCCATCACCCCCTCCCCGTTCCATCAAATCTTCCCCCGATCCGTCTCCCCCTCCCCCGCTCCATCTACTCCCTCCACCACTCCATCTCCACCTCCCTCTGCTCCATCTCCCCCCTCCCCTGCTCCATCTCCCCCTCCTCCTGTTCCATCTCCCCCTCCTCCTGTTCCATCTCCCCCTCCTCCTGTTCCATCGCCACCTCCCCCTACTCCATCTGCACCTCCTTCTGCTCCATCTCCTCCTCCCCGCTTCATCTCCCCCCTCCCCTTGCTCCATCTCCCCCCTCCCCCTGCTCCATCTCCCCCTCCCCCTGTTCCATCTCCCCCTACCCCCTGCTCCATCTGCACCTCCTTTTGCTCCATCTCCCCCTCCCATGCTCCATCTCCCCCTCCCATGCTCCATCTCCCCCTCCCCCTGTTCTATCTCCACCTCCCCTCCCGTTCCATCTCCACCGCCTTCTGCTCCATCTCCCCCCTCCCCCTGCTCCATCTTCCACCCAGCTCCATCTCCCCCTCCCCCCGCTCCATCTCCCCCTCCCCCTGCTCCATCTCCCCCTCCCCCCGCTCCTTCTCAGTGTCCCCGCTTCATCTCCCCCTCCCCCCGGTCCATCTCCCCCTCCCCGCGTTCCATCTCCTCCTCCGTCTACTCCATCTCCCCCTTCCCCTGTTCCATCTCCACCTCCCCCTCGCTCAATCTCCACCTCTTTCTGCTCCATCTCCCCCTCCCCCCCGCACCATCTCCCCCTCCCCCGCTCCATCACCACCTTTCCCCGCTCCAGCTCCCCCTCCCCCGCTCCATCTACCCCTCCCCCCCATTCCATCTCCACCTCCTTCTACTCCATCTCCCCCTCCCCCTGTTCCATCTCCCCCTCCCCCGCTCCATCTCCACCTCCTTCTGCTCCATCTCCCCCTTCCCCGCTCCATCTCCCCCTCCCCCACTTCATCTCCACCTCCTTGTGCTCCATCTCACCCCTCCCCCAGCTTCAACTACTCCTCCCCCCTCCATCTCCCCCTCCCCCCGCTCTATCGCCACTTCCTTCTGCTCCATCTCCCCCTCGCCCTGCTCCATCTCCCCCTCCCCCTCCCCCAACTCCACCTCCCCCCGCTCCATCTCCACCTCCTTTTGCTCTTTCTCCCCCTCCCCATGCTCCAACTCCCCGCTCCTTTGTTCCATGTCACCATCCCTGCTCCATCTCCCCCCTCCTCCTACTACAACTTGCTCCTCCCCCGTTCTATCACCCCTCACTCTGCTCCAATCCCCCCTCCTCCTGCTCCATCTCCCTCTTCCCCTGCTCCATTTCCTCCCTCCCTCTGCTCCATCTTACCCCCAGCTCCATCTTCCCCGCCACTACTCCATCTCCCCCTCTCCCGCTGCATCTCCCCCTGCTCCATCTCCCCCCACCCATGAACCATCTTCCCCTCCTCTGCTCTAACTCCCCCTCCTCTGCTCTAACTCCCCCTCCTCTGCTCTAACTCCCCCTCCTCCTGCTCCAACTCCCCCATCCCGCTCAATCTCCCCCTCCCCTGCTCCATCCCTCCATTCCTCCTGCTCCAACTCCCCCTCCTACTGCTCCAACCCCCCCTCCTTCTGCTCCCGCTTCTGCCTCCCCTGCTCCATCTCCCCCTCCCCCTGTCCATCTCCCCCTCCCTCCGCTCCATCTCCACCTCCTTCCGCTCCATCTCCTTCCTCCCCCTGCTCCATCTCCCCCTCCCCCGCTCCATCTCCCCCCTTCCCCCCGCTCCATCTCCACTTCCTTCTGCTTCATCTCCCCCTCCCCGTTCTCCACCTCCCCCCACTCCATCTCCACCTCCTTCTGCTCCATCTACCCCCTCCCCATGCTCCAATTCCCCTTTCCTTTGTTCCATATCACCGCCCCGCTCCATCTCCCCCTTCCCCCTGCTACATCCTGCTCCGCCCCCGTTCTATCACCCCTCACTCTGCTCCAACTCCCCCTCCTCCATCTCCCTCTTCCCCGGCTCCATTTCCTCCCTCCCACTGCTCCATCTACCCCCCAGCTCCATCTCCCCCTCCCCTGCTCCATCTCCCCCCTCCCCCTGCTCCATCTCCCCCTCCCCCTGTTCCATCTCCTCCTACCCCCGCTCCATCTCCACCTCCTTCAGCTCCATCTCCTCCTGCATGTCCCTCTCCCCTGCTCCCCCTCTCCCTGCTCCATCTCCATCTTCTTCTGCTCCATCTCCCCCTCCCCCGCTCCATCTCCCCCCTCCCCCTGCTCCATCTCCACCTCCTTCTGCTACATCTCCCCCTCCCCCGGTTCCATCTCCCCCTCCCCCTGTTCCATCTCCACTTCCTTAAGCTCCATCTCCCCCCTCCCCGCGCTCCATCCCCCCCGCTCCATCTCCCCCTCCCCCTGTTCCATCTCCCCCTCCCCCCTGCTCCATCTCCACCTTCTTCTGCTCCATCTCCCCACTCCCCCTGCTCCATCTCCCCCCCACTGTTCCATCTCCACCCCGCCCCCACTCCATCTCCACCTCCTTCTGCTCCATCTCACCCCTCCTCCTGCTCGAACTCCCCCATCCCGCTCAATCTCCCCCTCCCCTGCTCCATCTTCCCCCTCCTACTGCTTCAACACCCCCTCCTCCTGCTCCACCATGCTCGTCCCCTGCTCCATCTCCCCCTCCCCCCGCTCCATCTCCCCCTCCCCCCGCTCCATCTCCACCTCCTTCTGCTCCTTCTCCCCCCTCCCCCTGCTCCATCTCCCCCTCCCCCTCCCCCTGTTCCATCTCCACCTCCCCCCCATTCCATCCCCACCTCCACCTCCACCTCCTTCTGCTCCATCTTCCCCCTCCCCCTGCTCCATCTACCCCTCCCCTTGTTCCATCTCCAACCTCCACCTCCCCCCTGCTTCATCTCCACCTCCTTCTGCTCCATCTCCCCCCGCTCCATGTCCCTCTCCCCTGCTCCCCCTCCCCCTGCTCGATCTCCACCTTCTGCTCCATCTCCCCACTCCCCCCGCTCCATCTCCCACTCCCTTGCTCTATCTCCCCCCTCCTCCTGCTCCATCTCCACCTCCTTCTGCTCCATCTCCCCCCTCCCCCTGCTCCATCTCCCCCTGCTCCATCTCCCCCTCCCCTGTTCCATCTCCAACCTCCACCTCCCCCCTGCTCCATCTCCAACTCATTCTGCTCCATTCCCCCCCTGCTCCATGTTCCTCTCCCCTGCTCCATCTCCACCTCCTTCTGCTCCATCTCCCCCTCCCCCTGTTCCATCTCCACCTTCTCCCCGCTCCATCTCCACCTCCTTCTGCTCCATCTCCCCCCTGCCCCTGCTCCATCTTCCCCCAGCTCCATCTCCCCCTCCCCCGTTCCATCTCCCCCGCTCATCTCCCCCTCCCCCCGCTCCATCTCCCCTCTCCTCCTGCTCCATCTCCCCGTCCTGCTGCTCCATCTCCCCCCTCCCCTGCTCCATCTCCCCCCTCCCCCGCTCCATCTCCCCCTCCCCCGCTCCATCTCCCCCTTCCCCCTGCTCCATCTCACCGTCCCCGCTCCATCTCCCCTTCCCCCTCCCCCTGCTGGATCTCGCTCAGCCCCCGTTCTATCATCCCTCACTCTGCTCCAACTGCCCCCTCCTCCACTGCATCCCCCATCCCTTTGCTCCATCTCCTCCCGCCCCCTGCTCCCCCAAGCCCTCCTCGTTCCATCACCCCCTCCCCTGCTCCATCCCCTCCTTCACCTGCTCCATCTCTCCCTCACCCTGCTCCCATCTCCCCTTCCCACCGCTCTGCATCTTCACTCTCCCTGCTCCTCCTCCCTCTGCACCCCCTCCCCTGATCCATCTCCCCCTCTCCCTGCTCCACCTCACCCCTCCCCCTGCTCCATCTCCACCTCCCCATTCTACCTCCCCCCCTCCTCTGCTCCATCATCTCCCTCCCCTGCTCCATCTTCCCCTCCCCCACTCCATCTTCCCTCCCCAACCTCCTTCTCCCCCTCCCCGCTCCATTCCCCCCTCCCTCTGCTCCATTTCCCCCTTCCCCCACTTCACCTCCCCTTTCCCCTCCTCTATCTCCGCCCTCACCTGCTCCATTTCCCTCCTCCCCCGCTCCATCTCCCACTCCCTCCACTCCATCTTCCCTCCCCAACCTCCATCTCTCCCTCCCCTCTCCATCACCCCCTGCCCCTTCCCCCTACTCCTTCTCCCCCTTCCCCCTGCTCCATCTCACCCTTCCCCCTGCTCCATCTCCCCCTGCCCCGCCTCGATCTCCCCCTCCCTCTGCTCCACCTCAGCCCTCCGCCTGCTCCACCTCAGCCCTCCCCCTGCTTCATCTCCCCCTTCCCCCTGCTCCATCTCCCCCTCTCCCTGCTCCATCTCCCCCTCTCCCTGCTCCATCTCCCCCTTCCCCCTGCTCCATCTCCCCCTTCCCCCTGCTCCATCTCACCCCTCCCCTGCTCCATCTCCCTCTTCCCCCTGCTCTACCTCCCCATGCTCCATCTCCCCCTGCTCCACGTCCCTCTCATCCTGTTCCAACTCCCCCTCCCTCACTCCATCTCCCCTTCACCTGCTGCATTGCCTCCACCACGCTCCATCTCTCACCTCACGTCCTCTGCTTCCTCCTCCACTTGCACCCTTTCCCTCCCCCTCCTCCTGCATCCTCTCCGTCCCCATCCCCCGCACCCTCTCCCTCCACTCCCCAGGCACCTTCTCCCTCCCCTGACCCCGCCCCGCACCCTCTCCCTCCCTGCTCCCTCCCTGCCCCCTCTCCCTCTCACTACCCCTCCCCCTCTCCCTCTCCCAACCCTCAAACCCTCTCGCTCCACCCACCCCCTCGGCGTCTCCCTCCCCCTCGCCCTCTACTCCCCCTCCCCTCCCCCTCGTCCTACGCCCGCCCCCCTTCCTCTGCACCCTTGCCCCCAACCCTCTGCGTCCTCTCCCCCTCCCCTGTGCTCTCTCCCTCCCTCCACACCCTCTCCCTCCCCACCACATCTCTCTCTCCCCCTCCCCGTGGCCACTCCCCCCTCCCCACACCCTCTCCCTCCCCTTGGCCTATGCCCTCTCCCTCTCCCTCCCCCACACCCTCTCCCTCCCCCTCCCCATGCCCTCTCCCTCCCCATCCCCCATGCTCTCTCCCTACCCCTCCCCCTGCACCCTCTCCACTTTCCCTGTGCTGTGTCCCTCTCCCTCCCCCTCCCCCACACTCTCCTTACCCCATCCCATGTTCCTCCACCCTCCCCCTCACCCCTCTACTGCCCCTTCCAACGTGCCCTCTCCCTGCCATCCCCCAGGGCCTCTTCCTCCCCTCCACATGCCCTCTCCTCCCCAAGCCCTCTCCCTCCCTGTACCCTCTCCCTCCCCCTCCCCGTGCTCTCTCCCTACCCCTCCCCTTGCCCTCTCCCTCCCTGCACGCCTCTCCCCTCCCCCACACCCTTCCCCCCGGCCCTCCCCCTCCCCCTCCCCCTCCCTCCGTCTTCCGCTCCCTGTCCCTCCCCTCCCCTGTCCCTCCTTCCCCCTGCACCGTCTCTCTCCCCGTGCCATCTTCGTCCCCGTGCCCTCTCCGCCATGCCCTCTCCGCCATGCCCTCTCCGCCATGCCCTCTCCACCATGCCCTCTCCCCATGCCCTCTCCCCCCATGCCCTCTCCCTCCCCCATGCCCTCTCACTCCCCTCCCTGCTTACCATAGAGGGTGTCCTGCATCATTGTGGTTTTCTGCGCCCAAATACAACCTGGTGCTCCAAAGGGGGGATGGAGGGGCTGCACGTTGCCTCCAATAAAGAGGACGTCAAAGGAATGATCTCAAAGAGGATGAGGATGATGACGCCCCACAGGCAGAGGCCATTGCACGGGCAAGAAGTGGCAGATGTGCCTGTGAGACCCTTATAGTGACAAGGTTCCAGAGCGATGAAGAAAACCAGCTCATATGAACCCATTTCACCTGCCCCCTCAATGCAACGTGGACATTAGCACCTTCTTTCTTATCCTCAACATCTCAATGAAGGACATCAGTATCAGAATGAGTAGTCACAATCTTGCATGACGATGGCCTCATCCTTGGAAGGCTAAGCAGCCTATGGAGCATGTGGCTCTGTCATGGGTTAAGAATTCCACCAGCATGCAATCTGCAGCAAGTAGACATGATGCAGTCCTTTCAAGCATTGTGCCAACATTTTACTGCCTATGGCAGCCTTCAAGAGGGAGGAGCAGCATTGCAAACATCCTCATGGCAGTATGCCTGGAGTGTTGCAAGGCACCTCAAGGGGGCTAGCGGCTGTAGTAGAAAGAACAGATAATTAGTGATTGGCTAGACAGTCACCTACATTAAAGATCACTCACAGTCATTGTCCGTGGGCGGGTGATGACTACTGCATGGACCTTGCTGGCTTGTTGGGAGATGCTGATCCCTCCTTCGGTGCAGGAATGGTTCCTGTCCTCATCAGCCACCTCTGCTGCATGCTGCTTGTAGAGGTGAGTGGCTTCAATTATGGCATCCCCGCTCCGGTCTGGGATCTCTCTTTCGTGGGCAGTCTTGTTCTGCATAAAGACAGATAGATTGACTATGAGCATCACTGATGAAAGAGCAGATTATAAGCATGCACGCCTGCTGTGTGTGCTGAGTGCTTCCCAGAAGGGATTGAAGATGTGACTTGTGCAGGATGTTCCAGGAAATGATGATATTGAAGTGTCTGTGAGACATGTTATAGGAGATGATGATCTTACCGTGTCTATGAGGCAATAAGTGATGATGTTCCCTTTGCTGGTAGTGTGCAAGATCCCTGTGGATCCCTCTTGAATGCCTGATGGCCTTAGGAGAGTATGAGTTGGAGTGAGGAGAAAGTTGACTTACCCTGACCGAGCAGATGAGATCATTCATCCTATTTTGGCACTGCAGGGTGGTCCTCTTCTGAGGTCCACAGGTGTTGACCTCCCTGGCGACCTCCTCCCAAGCTGGCACGGTGAGCTTGGTGGACCTCCAGCTTCTATCATGAGGATAGAGGACCTCTCGCTGGTCCTGGACTGCCTGGGAGAGTCTCTCTCGGGAGCTGTCTCTGAACTTGGGGGCAGAGGGCTTATTTCTTTTCAGGGCCATTGTTTCACTTGCCACAACAAGTCCTGGGCGGCGGAGAGTGAATTTGTGTGTGGGTGCTGTTTAAATATGTAGCCTGGACCTTCAACCCCATGAGGTAACAGCGGGGCGGACGAATCCCAGCCCAGCTGAGATTCGTGAGCTCCTTGTTAATGCATAAATAATGAACTGAAAAGCGGGCAATCTGGTGAGAGAACTCACCCCGCCGCCCAGTGGGAATCACACGGAATTTCCCACCTGCCTCCATGCTTAATCTCCAGCACAGAAAATTCCACCTATAGTCTAAGAGAGTAGTTTCCTCTTCCTGATCCATAAATTTCTTTTTGATAAATTTTAAGTGGACTAACTCAAAGTTGAATCATTAGGTGCATCCCTAACTGCAAGCAATAAAAAAATTCCTCTAAAGCAGGGCGATTAGCTTTGGTCATAGTCTTTAAGGTTTGATGGCATCTTTCCAATGCCCCTTGTGACTATGGTTGATATGCAATTAAATTAAATTGTTTTATTCCTAAACTGCACATGGTTTACTGGAATACCAGTGGCATAAAATATGACCCTTCTTCAGATTGAACCTCTCTGGGCAATCCACACTAACTGTAAAACCTTTCAATTACCATCTTCGTAGTAATCTTTCTTAAGGGAATGGTCTCTGGAAACCTGGTAGACAAATCCACGATAGTTAAAAGATATTGATATCCCATTTTAGTTTTAGTTAAGGGTCCCACACACTCATCAAAACTGGGTGTAGGGATCAATGGAGCTGATTTCATTGATGGCTGAGGTTTTCCAGCCATTTGACATGTGTGACACGCCTTGCAGAATTCAACCACATCCCAATGCAATCCCAGCCAGTGAAAATGTTTCATTATTTTAGCCTGAGTCTTTTTTATTCCTAAATGGAATCATTGGAATCTCATGTTCAATCCTTAAAACTTTGCCTGCGATTACCAGGAAGCACAACAATGTGATGAACTGTGGTCCATTTTTCATCCACTAGTCTTTGAGAAGGTCTCCATTTTCTCATTAATGTATCATTTATGTAATAACATTTGGGAACCTTTTCTGATTCTTCCTCAGAATACTCTGAGATCTTTCCCGCAAACTAGAATCTACCTACTGGGTTTAATTTAAAGACGATTGACTAACCAAATCAGACTCATTCTTTTCAAGGGTTTTATCTTCATCCAACTCCCAAAAAATATTTTGGCTAATCGAATACATGAATCATCCTTCCTTTTGGTTGATTAGCTTCATCTGCTCTCGTCTTATGATTCTGAGACCTCATTTCTACGCAATCTGGGAACAATCCAGGGCATTCCCCCTGCAAAATTTCAGCTTCTCTCACTTTAACCAACTCTCTTGAAACTCTTGGGAATGCTAATAATGTTTCACCTGCCAAATCATTTCCCAATAAAAAATCTACCCGTTTAATAGACAAACTAGGAACAACTCCTACAATAACAACTCTATGTACTAAGTCACTTCAAACTTAACTTTATATAGGGGAACAGGTTCATACCTCCCATGAATGCCTCCTATCAGTACCTTTTCTTTCACCAGACTATCTGGAAGACAAATTGCATCATCAGCCACCATCAATCTCTGAAATGGTCTAGTATGTCTTAAAATATTAATTCATTTACCTATTTCATCAGAGGAGTAAGGGTCTTAGAAACAAAACTTTTGCAACCCTTAGTAACCTGCCTCCCTTCATTAGTAAATAAGGAAAAATCTCACTGACTATCTTGAGCAATTACACCTACCTCTTAATTATTAAGGTTTTATTACTCATTTTCTATTGATGGTCTTTTCTGAAGACTCCTTAGACATTCCTACTACTGCAACTGTTTTTCCTTTAAGCTTTCATCAATTCGCTTTTACATGCCCCAGCTTACCACAATGAAAACATACGATTTCTTTATATCACTTTTATCTTTGATATTACCATTCTTATTAACCATAACAACCTCAGACTTCCCCTTAAAGCCAGAATCTTTTCCAAATTCTGGATTCCTCCAGCTTCCTTGTGGCTTCATAAATGGAGATTTAATGCTCCCTAGCTATCTTATGTGAGATACCATACCCATCAGTTAAAAATGCAGCTTCCCTTATTTTAGAAACTTCCTGGTCCTCCAAATAAGCTAATAGCTATTGGAATGCTGTTCCTAAGTTCTTCTAGGATCATGATTTCCCTCACATTTTCAAAAGTCTCAGCTAATTTCATTAAACAATACCATTGGTTCCATAACATCTTTTTCTTCCAGCATATTTCACGATTGTCTAGTTCAGTTTTCCCCTGGCAATCCAAAACCTTAATTGATACGCCTCAGGAAGCAGCTCATATGCATCAATTCATTTGCTCGTATGCATTTTCAACTGTCTCAAAACGTGAAGATTGCTCTTCTGAAATAATCGAATAAACATTCATTGCCTTTCTCACCAAAACACTTTGCAAAATAAAAGTCCATGTGTCCCATGGCCACCCTAGCTTTTTTGCTACTTTCTCAAATGAGACAAAGTATCTCTCAATTCAGTGAATTTACTCATTAGGCAAAGATTCCGTTTGATATCGAAACTCGGAGTGGGACTCAACTCATTGTCTGAACTATTTGTTTCCCTTTCACCCTTAAGCTTGTGTTTAGCCAGTTCATATTGTCTGACTTCCTTTTCTCTTTGTCTCTTTCCTCCCATGTTGCCTTTTCTCTTTGAGCATTGGAAGCAGTTCAGAGAAGGTTTACCAGACTAATATCTGGAATGGGCATGTTTGTCTTATGAGGAAAGGTTGGACAGACTAGACTTGCATCCGCTGGAGTTTAGAAGTGTAAGAGGCGACTTGATTGAAACGTATAAGATCCTGAGGGGTCTTGACAGGGTAAATGTGGAGAGGATGTTTCCTCTTGTGGAAGAATCTAGAACTAGGGGTCACTGTTTAAAAATAAGGGGTCACCCATTTAAAACAGAGCTAAGACAAAATGTTTCCTCTCAGAGGGTTGTGGGTCTTTGGAACTCTCTTCCTCAAAAGGCAATGAAGCAGAGTCTTTGAATATTTTTAAGGCCGAGCTAGATGGATTCTTGGTAAGCAAGGAGGTGATAGGTTATCAGCGGTAGGTGGGATGCAGATTTCAGGCTACTATCAGATCAATCATGATCTTATGAAATGGCACAGCAGGCTTGAGGGGCTGAATGGCCTACTCCTGCTCCTTGTTCGTATATGACCAGACAAGTGTAGAGTGCAGATGTCAAGGACCAGAATAGCAGGCAGGTCCTCTCAGTGGAAGCAGAGCGGCAACTGGGGGGGGTGGATAGGGTGGACATAATGGGGGGTAGCAAGGTATGCCAGAGGGGTGCTGGAGATTTGGGGTGGTGGGGGGAATGCAACTATGCAACCTTGCTGGGGTTTGGGGGGTAAGGGACTGCGGAGTGATGCAGGGGCCGTAAAAGCAATGGACAGTGAGGGTTGAGGGGGATAAAGTGGGTGACAGCGAGGGGGGGGGAAGTAGGGGGTCAATGAGGGGGAAAGTAGGGGACAGCGAGGGAAGAGTGAGGGGGAAAGCAGGGAACAATGATGGGGAAGGGTGGGGAGACAGTGTGGGGTTAAGTGGGGGTCAGTGAAGGGGGAACGCGGGGTACAGGGAGGGGGGAACGCGGACGTTAGTGAGGGGGGAACGCGGGGGACCGTGAGGAGGAAAGGAGGGGGATCGTTAGGGGAATGCGAGGATAGTGAGGGGGGAAAGCCGGGGAGAGTGAGGGGGGAACACGGGGACAGAGAGGTGGGAACGTGGGGGATAGTGAGGGGGGAACGCGGGGGACAGTGAGGGGGGAGTGCGGAGGACAGTGAAGGGGGAAAGCCCGGGACAGTGAAGGAGGAATCAGGTGGAAGTGTGGGATAGTGAGGGAAGAACATGAGGGACAGTGAGGGGGAAACGCAGGGGATTGTGAAGAGTGATCGTGGAGCATATTGAGGGAGAACGTGGGGTACAGTGAGAATGGTATGCAGGGGATAGTGAGGGGGGAACGAGGGGGACAGTGAGGGAGGAATCAGGGGAAAGTGTGTGGGGGGAGGGTTCAAAGGGAGGGGTCAGTGGTGTCAATGGAGGAATCCTGAGGGGCAAACCAAGGGTACTGATGGTAGGAGGGAACAGTAACAGTTAAAGGGGACAGTGGGATGCAGTATAGTGGGAGGGTGTAGGTCCATCAGTGGTGGGTGAAGGGCTGCTCTGGGTTGTTGGTGGTGTACGTGGATCCTAGGGGTGGGCATGGGTACCGTGAGTGGGGTGGGCCCATCAGGGAGGGTGGGCATGTGAATAGTGACGACGATGGGCTGCAGGGTTATGTTGGGGGGGGTGGGGCTGGAAGGGATGCATTACTACATCAAAGGTGCTATTGTTGTGGTTGACTACCTGCATTATATTTACTTACCAGCAGATGGTGATGCTCCCCCATAAATGCATCTCATTTTGAAATACTGGTTTAGGAGAATTGGAAATCTGAATTACGATCAGGGCACATTGGAGATCTGGGGCTGGATTTTTAGGTCCCAAAAAAGTCAGGAATGGGTGCAACAATTGGCAAAATTTAAGCCGCTGTACTTTGAATTGTACTCTGAATTTCCCCCTCAAAAAGAGACTTACACAAACTTCCCATAGACGGGATAAGGTCAGGTTAGGTTTAGTTTGGGATCCTACGTGTGTCCTCGTGATGTCGGGTTGCCATTGACTGACCTAGGGGAAATTTATGTTTAATATCCCACAGTATTATCGTCAGGCTGGGTGGGTTTTGGAAGTCTTTTGGAAGTCTACTGAGGAGTCGGGAACATTCTGACAGATAAGTGTAAAATATTTAAACAACTTCAAATGTCATCATTAGATGTTGTCTTATAAGTTAGATGTGTTTTTACTGCAGTGATTGATCATAGAGCTCTGTCTTCAAAAGGTAAGTTGACCATTGTCCTACATTGTGTACGTGTTGAGACGCACTGGAGCCTTTCCCTTGGAAAGAAGTGATATACATTCAAAACTGTAGAAAACAATGCTTGGAAACACTCATGTCTTGATCTGAACAGTAATTTAAATGTCCAGAGTGCTGAAACTTAGAAAAAAATTTGCCTTTGTGTTCTTTCAGTTTCAATAATGGTTTATTGTTCAGGGGACTGAGAGTATGGTTTGGCTGACAGTTTTAAGAGGTTATAATATTAAGTCTTTGATGTAGTTTCTGAATAGATGACAAAAACAGAATTATCTGGAAAAACTCAGCAGGTCTGGCAGCATCGGCGGAGAAGAAAAGAGTTGACGTTTCGAGTCCTCATGACCCTTCGGCAAGATGTTTGTTTTCACAACTTATTTTCACCACTTAAAGGAATTTAACTTTGTTTTCAGTGGGACAGGAGTTTTTTACATGCAGTATGAATGGCAGTGTGCTTGATTGACAGCTTAATTAGATTGTAAGAGCTTTACTTTTTAAAAGTTTTTTTTAAAAGGCTTCTCATTGTTATGTCATGCCTCCTGAGGTTTGTACATGGTGGATATTGGATGAGTGGTTATGCAGGATAAATGGGGTATTTTTTTTATTCATTCATAGGATTTGGGCTTTGCTGGCGAGACCAGCATGCATTGCCCATCCCTCATTGCCCTTGAGAAGTGATGAGCTGCTTTCTTGAACTGTTGCAGTCCATGTGCTGTACACCCACAGTGCTGTTCAGAAGGGAATTCTAGGATTTCGACCAAGTGAGAGTGAAGGGACAGTGATATATTCCCAAGTTAGGATGTTATGTGGCTTGGAGGGGAATTTGCAGTCAGTGGTGTTCCCATTTATCTGCTGCCCTTGTAATTCTAGGTAGTAAAGGCCCCAGGTTTGGAAGGTGCTGCCGAAGAAGTCTTGGTGATCTGCTGCAGTGCATCTTGTAGATGTTATACACTGCTGCCATTGTGCATCGGCGGTGAAGGGAGTGGGTGTTTAAGATGGTAGATGGGGTGCCAGTCAAGCGGGCTGCTTTGTCCTGGATGGTGTTCAGCTTCCTGAGTATTGTTGGAACTGCACTCATCCAGGTAATGGGAGAGCATTCCATCACACTCCAGGCTTGTGCCTTGTAGTTGGTGAACAGGCTTTGGGGAGTCAGGCGGTGAATTACTCACCGCAGGATTCCCAGCCTCTGACCTGCTCTTGCAACCACAGTATTTATGCGGCTAGTTCAGTTCAGTGTCCGATCAATGGTAACCTCCAGGATGTTGATAGTGGGGGAATCAGTGATGGTAATGCCATTGAATGTCAAGGGGAGATGGTTGGATTCTCTCTTGTTGGAGATGGTCATTGCCTGGTAGCACTTGTGTGGTGTGAATATTACTTGCCACTTGTCAGCCCAAGCCTGAATATTGTCCAGGTCTTGCTGCATATGGACATGGACTGCTTCAGTATCTGAGGAGTCGTGAATGGTGCTGAACATTGTGCAATCATCAGCGAACATCCCCACTTCTGACCTTATGATGGAAGAAAGGTCATTGATGAAGTAGCTGAAGATGATTGGGCTGAGGACACTACCCTGAGGAACTCCTGCAGTGATGCCCTGGAGCTGCGATGACTGAGCTTCAACAACCACAACCATCTTCCTTTGTGCTAGGTATGACTCCAACCTGTGGAGGGTTTTCCCCCTGATTCCCATTGACTCCAGTTTTGCTAGGGCTCCTTGATACCGCACTTGGTCAACATAGAAACATAGAAAATAGGAGCAGGAGTAGGCCATTCGGCCCTTTGAACCATTCATCATGATCATGGCTGATCATCCAACTCAATAGCCTGCTCCTTCTTCTCTGCTGATGCTGCCAGACCTGCTGAGTTTTTCCAGGTAATTCTGTTTTTGTTTTGGATTTCCAGCATCCGCAGTAGTTTTTTGTTTTTATCAATCTCTCCTCATATGTCAGTCTCACCATCCCAGGAATCAGTCTGGTAAACCTTCGCTGCATTCTCTCTATAGCAAGAACATCCTTCCTCAGATAAGGAGACCAAAACTGCACACAATATTTCAGGTGTGGTCTCACCAAGGCCCTATATAATTGCAGCAAGACATCCCTGCTCCTATACGCGAATCCTTTCGCTATGAAGGCCAACATGCCATTTGCCTTCTTTACCCTCTGCTGCACCTGCATGCTTACCTTCAGCAACTGGTGTACGAGGACACCCAGGTCTCGTTGCACATTCCCCTCTCTCAATTTATAGCCATTCAGATAATAATCTGCCTTCCTATTTTTGCTATCAAAGTGGATAACCTCACATTTATCCACATTATACTGCATCTGCCATGTATTTGCCCACTCACTCAGCTTGTCCAAATCATACTGCAGCATCTCTCCATTCTCCTCAGCTCACTCTCCCACCCAGCTTTGTGTCATCTGCAAATTTGGAGATATTACATTTAGTTCCCTCATCTAAATCATTAATATATATTGTGAATAGCTGGGGTCCCAGCACCGATCCCTGCGGTACCCCACTAGTCACTGCCTGCCATTCAGAAAAAGACCCGTTTATTCCTACTCTTTGTTTCCTGTCTGCCAACCAGTTTTCTATCCATCTCAATACACTACCTCGAATCCCACGCACTTTAATTTTACACGCTAATCTCTTATGTGGGACTTTGTCGAAAGCCTTCTGAAAGTCCAAATAAACCACATCCACTGGCTCCCCCTCATCAACTCTACTAGTTACATTCTCAAAAAATTCCAGTAGATTTGTCAAGCATGATTTCCCTTTCATAAATCCATGCTGACTCTGTCCGATTCTGCCACTGTTTTCCAAGTGCTCAGCTATTAAATCTTTTATCATGGACTCTAGAATTTTCCCCACTACCGACATCAGGCTGACTGGTCTATAATTACCTGTTTTCTCTCTACCTCCCTTTTTAAATGGTGGGGTTACATTAGCTATCCTCCAAACTGTAGGAACTGTTCCAGAGTCTATAGAATCTCGGAAGATGACCACCAATGCATCCACTATTTCTAGGGCCACTTCCTTAAGTACTGCCTTCATGTCAAGGGCAGTCACTCTCACCTCACCTTGAGTTCAGCTCCTTTGTCCATGTTTGAACCAAGGCTTTAATGAGGTCTGGAGGTGAATGACCCTGGCAGAACCCAAAGATAAAAGCAAAAAACTGCAGATGCTGGAAATCCAAAACAAAAATAAAAATACCTGGCAGAACCCAAACTGAGCGTCAGTAAGCCCGGGTGTAGGGGTGTGAGGGGTCTTGGAACAGGTATAAGGGCTGGGAGGTGTTTAAAGGGGTGAAAGGTGAGGGGTTATGGTGCATAAGAATTTTAAGGAGGACAAGGCAATGTCCCAGAGAACCCATACTTCTCTGTTGCTGTTCGGGCCTGCGTAGGGAGGTGGCTGACCCGAACGTTGCCTGCCCATATTTCTAGGAGACAAAAATATGACGGCAGTAGTGGGACATGACGGGTTCAAGTTGGCTAAGTTGGGAACTGGCCCAACTCACTTTTGCAAACCTGACATGAAAACCTAGCCTCCGATCTTCCCTTCATCATTAGGCCAGAAGTGGGATATTATTTTTTTCTTTTATTCATTCACGTGATGTGGCACGTTGCTGACTGGGCCAGCGTTTATTGCCCATTCCTAGTTGCCCTTGAGAAGGTGGTGGTGAGCTGCCTTCTTGAACCATTGCAGTCCATGTGATGTAGGTACACCACAGTGCTGTTGGGCGGTGTACCAGGATTTTGACCCAGTGACACTGAAGGAACGGCGATATATTTCCAAGTCAGGATGGTGAATGTCTTGGAGGGGAACTTCCAGGTGGTGATGTTCCCATCTATCTACTGCCCTTGTCCTTCTAGATGGTAGAGTTCATGGATTTGGAAGGTCCTGTCGAAGGAGCCTTGATGCACTGCTGCAGTGCATCTTGTAGATGGTGCACACTGCTGCCACTTTGTGTTGGTGGTGGAGGATGTGAATGTTTATTGTAGTGGATGGGGTGTCAATTAAGCGGGCTCTGTGTCCTGGATGATGTTGAGCTTCTTGTTGGAGCTGCAGCTATCCAGGCAAGTGATACTCCTGACTTGTGCCTTGTCGATGGTGGGCAGGCTTTGGGGAATCAGGAGGAGAGTTTGCTGACAATTGCATAATGTTCAGTACCATTCGTGATTCCACAGATACTGTTGTCCGTGTCCATATTCAGCAAGACCTGGACAACATTCAGGCTTGGGGTAATAAGTAGCTTTTGCGGCACAGAAGTGCCAAGCAGAACCATCTCCAACAAGACAGAATCTAACTATCTCCCCTTGATATTCAATGGCATTTTCATCCCCCATTATCAACATCCTGTAGATCACCATTGACCAGAAACTGAACTGGACTAGCCATATAAATACTGTGGCTACGAGAGCAGGTCAGAGGCTGCAAATTCTGTGGTGAGTAACTCTCTCTTGACCTTCCAAAGCCTGTCCACCACCTACAAGGCACAAGTCAGGAGTGTGACCGAATATTCCCCACTTGCCTGGATGACTGCAGCTCCAACAACACTCAAGAAACTCAATACCATTCTGGACAAGGTAGCCCATCCACCAACTTAAAAAAAACATTTGCTTCCTCCACCAATGACGCACAGTGGCAGCAGTGTGTACTATCTACAAGATGCACTGCAGCAACTCACCAAGGCTCTTTTGATACAATCTTCCAAACCTTTGACATCTACCACCTAGAATAACGGGAAGCAGATGCATGAGAATACCAGCATCTGCAAGTTCTCCTCCAAATCACACACCATCCTGACTTGGAGCTACATCACTGTTTCTTCATTGTAACTGAGCCAAAATCATGACACTTTATTTCTAACAGCACTGTGGGTGTACCAGCATCACATGGACTGCAGTGGTTCAAGAAGGTAGCTCACCGCCATCTTCTCGAGGACAATTAGGGATGGGCAATAAATGCTGGCCTTGCCAGTGGTGCTTACATAGAATAGAATCATAGAAAGTTCATGGTACAGAAAGATGCCACTTGGCCCATCATGTCTGTACCAGCTGAAATGAGCCACCCAGCCCAATCCCCTCCCTGCATTTGGTACATAGCCCTACAGGCACCTTTTAAATGAATTGAGGGTTTCTGCCTCTACTACCCTTTCAGGCAGTGAGGTCCAGACCCCCACAAGCCTCTGGGTGAAAAACTTTTTCCTCATCTCCCCTTTAATCCTTCTACCAATCACTTAAATGTATGTCCCCTAGACACTGACCTTTCTGCTAAAGTAAATAGGCCCTTCCCATCCCTTGAGCCTCCCCTTTGAATTCCTCCCACTGCTCTGACACTTATTTTATCTTCAAGGAGCTGTTTCCAGTCCACTTTCACAATCATTCCTTAGCTTAGTAAAATTGGCTTTGCCCCAATTTAGAACTTTAACTCCTGTTTTGTCTTTGTCCTTTTCCATAATTATGTTAAGAAATTAGGAAAGCAAAGGGAGGATGCAAAAAAAATATTGGCAGGTAAAATTAAAGAAAATCCTTAGATGTTTTACCAGTACATTAAGAGCAAGAGAATAACAAAGAAAAAGATAGGGGCTATCAGAGATGTACATGGTGACTTGTGCCTTGATGCAGAAGATGTGGGCAGTGTTCTCAATGAGTACTTGTCGCTACTAGTCTTCACTAAGGAGGAGGATGATGCAGACATTCTATTTAAAGAGGAGGAGTGTGAAATATTAGATACAATAAGCATAGTGAAAGAGGAAGTACTGGAGAGACTGGCATCCTTGAAGATGGATAAATCACCAGGGCCGGATGGATTGTATCCCAGGCTGTTAAAGGAAGCCAGGGAGGAAATAGCAGATGTTCTGAGCGTCATTTTCCAATCCTCACTAGATACAGGTGAGGTACCTGAGGATTGGAGGTATGCGAACGTTGTACCATTATTTAAAAAGGGTGCCGAGGGATAGGCTAGAAAATCACAGCCGGTCAGTCTGACTTCAGCGGTGGGCAAATTATTGGAAATAACTCTGAGAGACAGAATAAACTGTCAATCAGAAAGGCATGGATTGATCAGGGATAGTCAGCATGGTTTTGTTAGGGGAAGATTGTGTCTTACTAACTTAATAGAATTTTTTGAGGAAGTAGCAAGGACGGTTGATGAAGGTAGTGCAGTGAATGTTGTCTAAATGGATTTCAGTAAGGTGTTTGACAAGGTCCCATGTGGCAGACTGGTCAGGAAAGTGAGTTCTCATGGGATACAGGGGAAGGTGGCGGATTGGATCCAAAATTGGCTCAGTGACAGGAAATAAAGGGTAATGGCCGATGGATGTTTTTGCGAATGGAAAATAGTTTCCAGTGGTGTTCCACAGGGCTCAGTGTTAAGGCCCTTGCTGTTTGTTGTATATATTAATGATTTAGACTTAAATGTGGGAGGCATGATTGGGAAATTTGCAGATGACACAAAAATTGGCCGTGTAGTTGATAGTGAAGAGAATAGCTGCTGACACCAGAATTATATTAGAATTATAACCAAACCGGTTGAGTGGCAGAGAAGTGGCAAATGGAATTCAATCCGGAAAAATGTGAGATAATGCATATGGGGAGGGCAAACATAATAAGGGAATACTCAATACATGGGAAGTTATTGAGAGGGATTGAGGAAGTGAGAGACATTGGAATGCATATCCACAGGTCCTTGAAGGTGGCAGGACAGGTGGACAAAGTAGTCAAGAAAGCATATGGAATGCTTTTTTTTGGGCGAGGTATTGCATATAAAAGTAGGGATGTAATGATAGAATTGTATTAAATGCTGGTTAGGCCACAGTTGAAGTTTTGCGTACAGTTCTGATCACCACATTACAGGAATGACATAATTGCTCTGGAGAGGGTACAGAGGAGATTTATAATAATGTTGCCGGGCTTGAAAATTGCAGCTATGAGGAGAGATTGGATAGGCTGAGGTTGTTTCCCTTACATCAGAGGAGGCTAAGCTGTGACCTAATTGAGGTGTACAAAATTATGATAGGGTAGATAGGGTAGACAGGAAAGACTTATTTCCCCTAGCTTGAGGGGTCAATTACCAGGGGTTATAGATTTAGAGTGATTGGTAGAAGGATTAGAATGGACATAAGGAAAAACATTTTCACCCAGAGGGTGGTGGGCATCTGGAATTCACTGCCTACATTGGTGGTTGAGGCTGAAACACTCCACTGGATCTGTATCTGAAGTGCTGTAAGCTGCAAGGCTACGGACCAAGTGCTGGAAAGTGTATTAAAATGTGCAGCTAGTTTATTTTTTTATCTTTTTGGTTGACGCAGATGCGATGGGCAGAATGGCCTCTTTCTGCACCATAACAGTTCTATGGTTCTATGCTAAAACTAACTGAGTTGTGATCGCTACCACCAACATGCTCCCCCACTGTCACTCCTTCCAGTTTCATTTCCTAAAACCAAGCCCAGAACCACACCCTCTCTTGTTGGACTTGCTACATACTGACCAAAATGTTCTTTTGAATTCTGTTCCCTCTATTCCTTTCACACTAAAACTATCCCAGTTAATACTGGGCAGTTAAAATCCCCTACTATTACTTCCCTATTGTTTTTGCACTTCTTGGAGATTTGCCTACATATTTGCTATTTCCCTCTAACTGTTTGGGGGGTTTATAGTACACTCCCGGTAGTGTGACTGCCCCTCTTTTGTTCCTAAGCTCAATCCACATGGCCTCATTTGATGATCTTCTAACATGTCATCCTTCCTCACAGCTGTAATTGCTTCTCTCACCAAAATTGCCACCTCCTTCCCATTTTATCCCCTTCTCTATCTCGTCTGAAAACCCTGTAACCAGGAACGTTGAGCTGCTATTTCTGTCCCTCTTTCAGCCATGTTTCTGTAATAGCTATACCATACTGCCATGTTTCTATCTGTGCCCTCAGCTCACCTGCTTTACTTGCTGTACTCCTTGCATTGAATTAGATATTCTTGAGCACTGCCAAACTCTATTTTTTATTTACTAACTTTTGTTTCTTCTGCCTTCCAGACTCACTCACTGATTTTCTGCCTTCCATTATCATGTCTGATTTTGCCCCATCTGAGTCTACCCCCAGGTTCCCAGCCCCCTTCCAAACTAGTTTGAACCCTCCCCAACAGCACCAGCAAACCTTGCAGCAAGGATATTGGTCCCGGCTCCATTGAGGTCCAAACCGTCTGGCTTGCACAGGCCCCACCTCCCCCAGACCAGTCCCAATGCCCCAGGAATTTGAACCCTTCCCTCCTACACCATCTCTCCAACTATGCATTCATCAGCTTTAACCTCCTATTTCTATGCTCGCTAGTGTGTGGCACTGGTAGTAATCTGGAGATTACAACCTCTGAGGTACTGCTTTTTAATGTCTTACCTAATTCCTTAAAATCTGCTTTCAGGACCTCATCCGTCTTTCTACCTACATCATTGGTACCAATGTGAACCATGACCTCTGGCTGTTCACCCTCTCCCTTAAGAATATCCTGCAACCGCTCTGTGATATCCTTGACCCTGGCATCAGAGAGGCAACATACCATCCTGGAGTCACATCTACAGCCACAGAAATGCCTTAACTGTTGAATCCCTTACTACTATCCCTCTTCCACTCTTCTTTCCTGCCCATGCAACTGAGCTACCCATGGTGCCCCGAATTTGGTTCTTGCTGCGCTCATCTGAGGAACCATCGCTGTCAGCAGCATCCAAAATGGAAGACTGGTTTGTGAGTGTGATAGATTCAGAGGACTCCTGTGTTACCTGCCTTGTTCTCCTAAACTTTCTTGTGATCACCCATTCCCTCTCTGTCTGTACACAGCTAACCTGTGGTGTGACCACTTCTCTAAACATGCTATCCACGTAGTCCTCAGCATCACTAATGCACCACAGTGACTCCAGCCACTGCTCGAGTTCCAAAAGCTGGAGAACAAGTTTCTGCAGCTTGTGACACCTCCTGCACATGTGCTCATCTAGGCCACGTGAAGTGTCTGCGACTCCCACATGCCACAGGATGGGCATTCCGCGTGGCTGAGCTGCCCTGCCATACCTTACACTTATTTTTCAACTATTTACCATCAACTGGAGACTAGAAAGTAAAGCTCCTTCTCGTGTTCCTGTAAGTTAGATACTTAAGGGTTATGTAAAACTTTTATGTTTTTCTATTTTTCTGATATAATAGAACCTTACACTTTCATAGCTTAGAGGCAAGGAACGAAAAACTCACCAACTACTGGAGCCTGATAAAAAAGGTGTCAGATGGAGCACCCCTTTCGCTCTGTGCACCGAATTTTCATGTGAAACAAATTCCCAACTCCAAAGTTACCTCCCATGTACAAATAAAAATAAGATCTTGCAGAAGGTGAAGGCAGTTAAGTGGATATCTCAAAGTACAGCAAATCTTAAATGGCTGATAAGATAACATCTGACTTTAATATACCTCAAATAAAACCAGTGTTATAAATGGATAAGATATCGGAAGATTTTACAAGAAGTGATAAATGTTCAGAATAACCTTCATAAAAAGACCCCAAAGTGTGGACTCCAGCTTTATAGTAAGTAAATTTAATGCACAAGTTAGTACATTGGATAAATAAGTCTGTTAGGGCATGAATGGGCCCTGTCCCATTGCTCTTATGCTCTCATGTTTTCTGATGTGCAGATTAAATGCCGTTCAAAAATAACAGTTAAAGAAAGGACATTATCAAAGAAATTGCAATTTAAATGAACTAATTAATGAATCAATTATTTAATTATTATTTATTAATAATAGTATTAAATAAATCATGAATCAATCTGACCTACTAATAGAATCATGGCAGAGGTCGAATAAATGGTGACATCAAAAAAACACTTTGGTAACTTGTAAACACTGAAAGTCATCTGCAGTTTTGTCTTTCTCCAGTGCTTTATATGCTCCCTTTGTTGTGTTCAAGAGGCTGAATTAAAAACATTTAAATCATAAAACTTGAAATGCTGCACTTGCCACTTGTATAATTGCCACATGTATAATTCTACAGCAGAAATCATTAGGTGGAATTTTACGGCTCCTGCCGCCGGCAGGATCTTCCCGTCTCGCCGAAGTCAATGGACTTTTGAAAGGCTCGCTGCATTTTCTGACCCTGCCCCCGACGCGACAGGGCTGTAAAATTCCACCCTTTATCTTGTTTAATCTAACTATAAAGCATGCAATTCACAGCATCGTGTGAGTAGTTTCAATGTTTATAATTATTTCTTTTGTTTTACAGGCACTAAGACATTTCCCTGAAGGATAGAGATAGAGAATGAATTATAGAATCATACAGCATAGGAGGCTGGGGCCTATGCCAGCTCTTTGGTAGAACTTTCCAATCAATCCCAACCCCCTGCTTTTTCTCCATAGCCCTGCAAATACTTTCCTTGCAAGTATTTTTCCAATTCCATTTTGCATGCCATGACTAAATCTGCTTCTACCACCCTTTCACGCAGCTCATTCCTGATTACAACTCATTGTGTAAAAGAAAATATTTCCTCATGTTGCCTCTCGTTCTTCCTGGCAATCACCTTAAATCTGTGTCTTGAATGAGTTCTGATGGAGAGTTATGTTCAACTCGAAACGTTAACTCTGTTTTTTTCACTACAGACCACCAGACCCGCTGAGTTTTTCTAGCATTTTCTGTTTTATTTTAAATCTGTGTCCCTCTGACCACTGACCCTCCAGCTTTTCCTTACTTATTTCATCAAAACTGTCCATGATTTTGAAAGTTTCTATTAAATCTACTGTTAACTTCCTTTGCTCTAAGGAGAAACATCTCAGCTCTCCCAATCTCTCCACATGAACTGAAGCCCCTCATCTCTGGTACCATTCTAGTAAAACTCTTCTGCACCCTCTCCAAGGCCTTGACATCCTTCTTAAAGTATGGTGCCCAGCATTGCACACAGTACTCCTGCTGAGCCCTAATAAGTGTTTTATAAAAAATTGACATAACTTCACTGCATCTATTAATAAAGTCAAGGATCCCATTGTTTCTTTAACAATATTCTCAATTTGCCCTGCTATTTGAAAATACTCACGCCTGAGCATCTTATCCGGGTCCTTATGTCACTCGTCAACGTTGTTACTACCTCCAGGAGTGACCACAGCCATAGGCGGCTATGTGAAGGACCGGGGCAAGGTCTTGTATGATATGACCAAATTCCACAGGATCAGCCAAGCAAGGAAGTTGACAGCACAAAGAACAGAGCCGGTTCAGGTTAGTTGTTTGATAAGTCTGGAGATGTTTACCCATAAATCATCATCTGACATGTTTAGTAAGTAAAACATACATCAGCACACATGAACAACAACAAGAACAAACACAAAGCCTCAATGTAACACCAAACACCATACCCAGCAACCGGGATCTGGCATATTGCTGTAAACCCTTACTCATCCCATTGGGGATCAGGTTTACATTGTCATATCTAGAAAAGTCTCTTAGGATTTGGTTTGCAGGAACCAAATTGTCACCACCAGTGAAACCACTTCAGACAGCCACCATCAATTGGGAAGGGGCACCAACTTCCATCCTTGGTACCACCTATCACACACTGCTGAGCTCTTGCATTTCATTGAATTTCCTCATATCCATTGGCCTGGGTCGAGGACGCTTGACCCTGGAAATCCATGCACATCCAACCCTGTGTACACGATCACTTATCTACAACCAGTATGCTTAACTTGAACTTGTTGGTTGACTATCCAGGGCTTAAATATATTCTCAGCCAGTAACCTTCAACAACACTGTATCTATGCCAGCATATGGTGTCGTACTCAGCAGGACCTCATGGGGCGTGACTCACTGTGGTATAGAACATCCAAAATTCCCACAGCTACAGCAACAAGACCCCAGTGCCACACGTTATCAAAATGATGGAGGAGGCATTGTAGCAACCTCCGACCTGGGCACCGAACTTACTTGGAATGAACGGCGTGAAGACATTTCAGCCTAACTTATATAGATGTGCACACACTCCCTGGCATCTCTGTTCGTGCATCCCCTTTAAAATTGTACCCTTTAGTTATATTTACTCTCCTCATTTTTCCTGTCAAAATATATCACTTCACACTTCATAGAATCATAAAAACTTATAGCACAGAAGGAGGCCATTTGGACCATCATTCCTGTGATGGCTCTTGGAAAGAGCAGGTCTGTTTAGCCCTACATCCACAATTTTTTTAAAACCATAAACCTGTAACCCTCCCTTTTAAAATTATTAATGGAATCTGCTTCCACAACCTTTTTAGATGGAGTGTTTCAGATCTTGACAACTCTTGAAAACATTTCTCCTCATCTCCTACCTTGATCACTTATTAATCATTTCAAACTTATGACCTCTGGTTATTGGTCCAACAGTCAGATTCAATAATTTTTCTTTCTCTATCAAAATGTCTCATTATATTGTTACAGACGGGGGAGGGAGGCAAAACTGAACTCCTTCATTTTCTCGCTGCCCGTGTGTAAGCAGAGGTGTTTTAATTTTTGAAGTAGGCTGTGGCGTGTTTCCCCAAACCCTTTGTTTGTGAGGTCAATTTATAAGCGGACTCATAGAAAACTCTCTATAGGGTTGAATGAGAAGTATAGTTTATTCACACATTCAAACCTGGGGAATGGTCACAACCTTATGCACACACACAAGCACATAATAAGAAGATAGGAAGGGAAGAGTTTTTACAATTATGAATAACCTAAAAGGAAAAGCACCACAGATGTGGATATCAGTTCACATGATTGCCAGAGTCTGAAAGTCAGAATCCAGTGAGGGTTCCTTCACAGAGGAGCTACAGTTCAGCTAGCTGAAGCAGGATTTTTCAGAATTACTTTAAAGTTGATGGTGATACAACATACAATGACTTGGTCTACTTGGCAGGCAATGGTAGGACTCTTCCAGAGAAACAGGATTCAAGGAGGCTTAGACTTGATGTAGACTGTTGGTCAATCTGGAGTTCTGCTTTGATGTTTGCAGGCTGGAGTTTAAACAACAGAATGAGTTGCAAGTCTGGAAATGTATTATTAAAACTTTCCAAAGGCCAGAAGCTTAGGTCATGTGATATTGCCCATAAATGAATCATTTGCAGGCTAACAAGCAGTTTCTATGCCTCTGGTCAAAAACCATTTACATTAGGAGATAAATGGTGGCTTTGAGCACCTCTGCAGGTGTAACGAGTTTTGATAGCTTCCTCTTTGTTATGGTCCAGGCTGGGAAGCCTGCAGGTCCCTGGTTTCATTGATTGTAATGTGTCCTCACAATGAGAGGTGTGAGATTCCACAGGGATGAGGGTTGAGCTTTTGTCCTGTAACTGCTGTTGGAAATTTCCAGAAACTGTAGCCAACTTGTGAATCATGTGACCTGTAGCAGCCATCTTTTGGTTCCGCAAAGATCCACTTTTTAAATAAACAGAAGGGGTAAGGTTTGATTAGTTTATGATCTCTTTCATGTCTTAGAGACATGACAATATTGAAAACCTCTGTTAGGTCACCATTTAACCTTCTCTGTTTTAAGGGGAACAGTCCTGACCTTTCGAACCTCTTCCCATAACTGAAGTCCCTCAGCCCTGGTGACATTCTGGTAAACCTCCTCTCTACTCTGGGACAGGGGGCATCATTTCACTCAGGGACGGGGAAGAGCTTCACTGTGGGAAAGAGGGATAATTTCACCCTAGGGACCGGGGGATAGTTTCACTCTGGGACAAGGGGATGTGGGACATCTGGGAAATAGGGGATTAGTTTCACTCTGGTAGAGAGGGAAATAGTTTCACTCTTGGACAGAAGGGCATTGTTTTGGAAGGCCCATAATGTAGCTTCACGTTCGGAGAGAGAAAGGCTCCATAAAGCAACATGGAGTATGGTGAGAGAGCGAGCCCATAAAGCAGTGCAGAATACAGTGAGAGAGTGAGAGGGCCCAAAAGCAGCAGGAGTATGGAGAGAGAGAGAGCACTTAAAGCAGCATGGAGTGCAAAGAGAGGGAGAGTGCCCATAAAGCAGCGTGGAGTTTGGAGACAGAGAGAGGGAGAGAGAACATAAAGCAGTATGGAGTTCAGAAAGAGAGAGGGAGAGAGTCCATAAAACACCGTAGAGTCCAGAGAGAGAGAGAGTCCATAAAGCAGCACAGAGTTCGGTGAGAGAGGGAGCCCATAAAGCAGCAGGTGTTCGGAGAGAGAGAGAGAGCCCATAAAACAGTGTGGAGTTCAGAGAAAGAGAGCCCATAAAGCAGCGTGGAGTTCTGAGAGAGAGAGAGAGCCCATAAAGCAGCGTGGAGTTCAGAGAGATAGAGGGAGCCTATAAAGCAGCACAGCATAAAGAAAGAAAGAGCCCATAAAGCAGAGAGGGAGAGGGGTTCCATAAAGCAGTGCAGAGTTTGGAGAGAGAGAGGGAGTCCATAAAGCAGCGTGGAGTCCAGAGGGAGAGTGTCCATAAAGCTGTGGGAGTATGGAGAGAGAAAATGCACAAAACATCATGGGGTTCTGAAAGAGAGAGAGAGCCCATAAAGCAGTGCAGAGTTCAGAGAGAGAGAGCCCATAAAGCAGCGTGGAGTTCAGAGAGAGAGAGCCCACAAAGCAGCGGGAGTTCAGACAGAGGTGGAGCCCACAAAGCAGCATGAAGTTTGGAGAGAGACAGAGAGAGGGAGCCCATAAAACAGTGGGAGTATGGAGAGAGAGGGAGAGAGAGCCCATAAAGCAGTGCGAGTTCAGAGAGAGGTTGAGAGCCCATAAAGCAGCAGGGAGTTCGGAGAGAGAGAAAGTCCATAAAGAAGCAGGAGTTCAGCGAGATAACCCATAAAGCAGCATGGAGTTCAGAGGGAGAGAGAGAGAGAGCCCATAAAACAGCATGGAGTTCAGAGGGAGAGAGAGAGAGAACCCATAAAGCAGCGTGGAGTTCAGAGGGAAAGAGAGAGAGAGCCCATAAAGCATAGTGGAGTTCAGAGAGAGAGGGAGAGCCCATAAAGCAGCGTAGAGTTCAGAGAGAGAGGGGGAGCCCATAAAGCAGCACAGAGTTCAGAGAGAGAGAGAGAGCCCATAAAGCAGCGTGGAGTTCAGAGAGAGAGGGGGAGCCCATAAAGCAGCACAGAGTTCAGAGAGAGAGAGAGAGCCCATAAAGCAGTGTGGAGTTCAGAGAGAGAGAGAGCCCATAAAGCAGCGTGGAGTTCAGAGGGAGAGAGAGAGAGAGAGCCCATAAAGCAGCGTAGAGTTCAGAGAGAGAGGGGGAGCCCATAAAGCAGCACAGAGTTCAGAGAGAGAGAGAGAGCCCATAAAGCAGCGTAGAGTTCAGAGAGAGAGGGGGAGCCCATAAAGCAGCACAGAGTTCAGAGAGAGAGAGCACATAAAGCAGCACAGAGCTTGTAGAGAGAGAGAGGAGCCCATAAAGCAACGTGTTGTTCGGAGAGAGAGAGAGGGAGCCCATAAAACAGTGCGGAGTTCAGAGAGAAAGAGTGCCGATAAAACAGCGTGGAGTTTGCAGAGAGAGCCCATAAAGAAGCAGGAGTTCAGAGAGATTGAGAGCCCATAAAGCAGCGTGGAGTTCAGAGAGAGAGAAGGGAGCCCATAAAGCAGCACAGAGTCCAGAGAGAGAGATCCCATAAAGCAGCGCAAAGTTTCTAGAGAAAGAGGGGAGCCCATAAAGCAGTGTGAAATTCATGAGAGAGCGAGAAGTCATAAAGCAGCAGAGTTTGAACAGAGAGAGAGAGCCCACAAAGCAGCACAGAGTTTGTAGAGAGAGAAAGGAGCCCATAAAGCAGTGTGTAATCATTGTAATGAACAGGCTGCATGCGGTAATCATTGTAATGAGCGGGCTGCATGGTCTAGTCCTGGTAAAGATCAGACTGCATGCTGTAATCATTGGAATGAGCAAGCTGCAGGCTGCATTCATGGTAATGAGCAGGCTGCATGCTGTAATGATTGCGATTAGCAATCTGCATGATGGAATCATGGCAATGAACTCCGTGCTGTAATCATTGTAATAAGCAGGCTGTATACTGCAATCATGGTAGTCAGCAGGCTGCATGCTGCAATTTTGGTAATTAGGTTACATGCGATGATCATGGTAATGAGCAGGCTGCATGCTACAATCATTGAAATGAGCAGGCTACAAGCTGTAATCATTGTAATGAGTCAGCTGCATGCTATAGTCATGGTAATGAGTAGACTGCACCCTGTAATCATTGTAATGAGCAAGCTGCATGCTGCAATGATGGTAATGAGTAGGCTGCATGTTGGAATCATTGCAATAAATAGGCTGCATGCAGCAATCATGCTAATGACCAGGCTACATGCTGTAATTGTAATGAGCAAGCTGAATGCTGTAATGTTGGTAATGAATAGGCTGCACGTTGTAATCATTGTAATGAGCAGGCTGCATGCGGTAATCATTGTAATGAGCAGGCGGCATGTTGTACTCTTCGTAAAGATCAGACTGCATGCTGTAATCATTGGAATGAGCAAGCTGCTGGCTGCATTCATGGTAATGAGCAGGCTGCATGCTGTAATGAGTGCGATTAGTAATCTGTGTGATGTAATCATGGCAATGAACTAGGTGCTGTAATCATTGTAATAAGCAGGCTGTATATTACAGTCATGGTAATAAGCAGGCTGCATGCTGCAATTTTGCTAATTAGAAGGCTACATGTCGTAATCATTGTAATGAGCAGGTTGCATGCTGTAATCACTGTAATGAGCTGGCTGCATAAAGTTTGCATGTTGCTGCATCAGATTGAACGAACGTCCGTTCACAGTACATCACAATCCTTGTGCCTTTTTTCAGACCTTACCCAATTTTTCTCCCACAACGCTTTGCTCTGTAAAACTTAACAGAGATAGTGGTATTTCTCTTGGGTGATTTAATAACATCCTGACAGATGTGAACAGAGTCTTCACCCAGTAACATTCATCACAGCACAGCTCTGTCCATTCTATGATCTTCAAACATTTATTGATAACTACCAACTTCCTTTACACAAAGCTGCTTCCAACCTGGAATATTCAAACATCTTCATTTGGATTCATTCTCTATTGTCCATTTCCTCAGAAAGTGTTTTTTTGATGGTTTTAGAAGCACTAACACATTCATTTATTTCTTGTATTATATTTGTGGTTATTACAGACTTTAGTTCTGCACTTTATATTCTGTGCTTCAGCAAGACCAGACGCTATGGCCAGGATTTTATGGCCACTCCCGCCCGGCAGGGTATTATGGTCCCGCCAAACTGAATGGAGATTTAAATAGCTTGCTGCATCCGCCGGGTGGGAGACATGCTGCGGCGGGGCCATGAAATCCTGGCCTATGAGAAGTGGATCTTTCTAACATCAGGTACAGATTCTAATGGTACATTATTCATTGTCATCTTGCACAAACCCACAAGTATTTTTCACACTGAGACACACCAAGAAACTCTCATAACTCACGTTGATTATTAAGCAAAAATGCAGCATATGAAGAAACAGGTTAAAATTTAATTCCATTATGACATATTGCTACTCATAATATAATAACACTGTCCACTACTCGATCCTTGTTAACAGCCTAAATTCATTACATTGGTTCAAGTTAGCTGCCACTAAGCTTCCTCTTACAGGGTGTACATATCACAGTCAGGACCCTCCTCAGATCTGCTGACTTTCTCACCTCTCTCATTCATTTTCTCTGTCTCTCTCTGCCAGGCTTTTTCTCTCACTCATTTTCTCTCTTAGTCTGTATCTCTCTTTCTCTCTCTCTCTTTCACACACACACACACACTCATTCTTTCTCTAGGGGAATGTGTGGTGCCCATTTTCTATGTTCTATGTACTATGCTCAAAAAAGCATCCTCTCATTTCCGATGGGAAGTACACCAGATGCCATCTTGGTAAAGGGGTTAGTGCATGCACTCACACCAAACGACCACAAGAAGTATACAGAACAAACAGATCATGACGTCACTCAGTATGTGATGTTGAATTGACACTAACACCACCGTTGTGGTGTTCCTACACCCTCTCTTAACCTAGCACTGCTGAGCACAATATTAAATAGCATAAGGGATGCCCCACACTTGTCCCCCCACACACAAATGAGCACTCCTTAAAGGGACCATCAATCACTTACAGGTTAGTTGCTGGATTATTTCTTCTGGCTATTGGTGTGGAGATCTTTGTGGATCTCCACATCTTTGTGGAGTTTTCCTATTCTTGGCTGCAGTTTTAGTATTCTACCATGGTTGGTGCTGAAGTACTTTTCTGTTAATTTCAGTTACTGCTGAGTTTGTTGCTTCCAGGCGTGGCTTTCCCATGGGGCCTTCCCCGTGGAATTGAGCATGGCTGGGAGAATGAAGAGAGGCAAGAGACATAGAGCAGGAAGCTGCTAGAAGAGGGAGGAGGAGGAGAAGAGATCTCAGCAAGGGGCCATCTTCGCAGAGGGAACAATCTCATTGCTTGAACTTCACTAAGGACCAATGCTTGAGACATCCTCACTTCACTAATGAGGTCATAACTAAAATCTTTCAATATAAAATGCTGTTTGATAACTGATAAGATCAAGTGCCTCTGGTCATTTTACTAATTATAAGGTGCTACATAAAATGCAAATTGTTATTGGTGCCAATTGCTGCAGCTATAACAGCAATCTGAAAGCAGGGCTAGGACTGCATTGCCTGTGGCTGTCAAGGTGATTGTGCCTTGTAACTTTTATACATTTGGTTCCTCCAAGGCTGCTGCTGGAGATAAAAGCAACACTTCAAAGTTTGCAGTACACTGCTGAATACAAGAGAGACAGCTTCATTTCATTCCCAGTTTCTAGAGACAAGGAGGTGGAGTGAGCATGAGAGTTTGCACAGATTACAGACTTCCTCAAGGTGCAAGATGCCATTGCTTTGCATGTGTCTCATGTCAACTCAACCAGTTTCCTGAGCTGAAAGGGATTTCACTCACTCAGTACGCAGTTGCTGTATGACTACAGTTAGTGCTTCATGCAGATCATTGCCCATTGTCCTGTTGGCATTAATGGTTCCATCATTCTGTAACAGTCCTCTTCCCAGTTGCATTTGACCCACCACGGTGAGTCAAAGGGTGGTTACTGGGCGTCAGGGGTTATTCACTGATGATGTGGCTCATAACACCAGACCAGAACTCATGCACATGTACACAGCAGCACCTACATTGATAGCCTAGCTGCCACAAGGAACATTGGTGTCCTCTGGCAACATTTCCTCTGCTTTGATCAGTCTGAGGAGTGCTCCTGTACTTAGCTGCTCAAGATTTGTAGCAGTCTGCACCACCTGACTGGCAACAGCATGGCAGAGAGTCAGTGGTGGCAGGATGAATGAAGGCTGGAGTCAGTGCCACTCCCCTAGGGCACTTCCTCAACAATCCTATAGATTGATAGACTGCAGTGATGCCGTCTAAGTCTCTATGAACATTGATATTCGGAGCCACGAATGCAGCAGTCCGAGCTTCCACAGCAGCATCCAGACCTTTCGTGGAAGCTGCTTGTGCTATAATGAAAGCTGAGACATCGACCATCAGACACAGCAACATCCTGGGCTCCACAGGCATACTGATAGACACTATCTACACCAGACTGGAAAGGATGAGCTCCAAGCTCTGTGCAAAACTCTGCACCAAGTTGGTGCTGGATTTTTCCATCCCTCTTGACATTGTGCAGACTTTTCAGTGCACCAAACATTTGGGTGTGTACACCCATCTGTGTCCTTCTTTAGCCTGGTCCATCAAAGTCTTCAGCTGAGTTCTCTCAACATCATGACATCACCCTCCAGTGAGTTGGCACGTGTACCATCCTTTCTCTCCTACCCTGGCTCCTGCATACTTGTGCTCCATGTCTTAGCCTCTTAAGTTATGCACAGTATCTATTCTTGAGCTAGTGGCTTTGTGTATAAGATCGAGTGATGGTGCCTCTTCATCTTCACTATCTTCTTGCCCTGACCCCACTGGGAAAATTCCAGCTTTTATGTATTTGAAATGGATAAGAGACAAGAGTTGGATTTCAGTGAGAGGAAAGGAGAAAATAAGAAATGTGCGCTTTCCAGTGGGAAGAGATTGAGGGATGAGGGAGAAGTGGGATGAGACAAGGAAGATGATGTGTGCAGATACCCTCATCATCAATCTCCAGTGACCACTGCCTCAGTGATGCCCCTTCCTATGATGTCCAGCACTGTCTCCTCCATGGGAGTTTGAACATGCAGGTGCGCTTGTTTTCGTCCAGTTCATTGCTGTTATCTCAGGATAGACTCCAGCTTCTCCTGCAAGAGGGAGGGGAGTGTGTCAGAGAGTATCATGCAATCTGTTTGGGTGATGTGGCTGCCAGGGTTGAATGCAAACCAGTGTTTGCGAGTGGGTTAAGAGGATGAAGTAAAGCATATGAATGGTAGGGCTGAGTACTGCTTGATAAAGATGTTGGTAAGTGAGTGATGGGGATGTAATGAGTTGAGCAGCAGTTGGTACGATGTGCCATTTGAAGATGACCTTGACAACTCATGTGTGATTGTTAAACTTCTTCCTACCCTGCATCCATGCCCTTGGAGCAACATTCCTGGCACTGACCTTTACTGCTTTATCTTCCCACTGCCTCTGGAGCATCTGACCGGAGGATCTCCTGCCTCCCTGTGGATACAGGTCATCTCTTCTTCTTTCTGCCTCTTTCACCAGACCTCAAATTTGAAGTCACATGGTCAGCCATTTGTGAAGGTACAGTTTCAGTTATCAAATGACTCCCACCGCTTCCAGCAGCCATTATGAATGCCCTCTTTAGGTGGTGCAGGTTGCCTTTAAGTAACGCAGAATCGGGCTCCCTGCTGATACATGGACCAGTGAACAGTACTGGCTGTACATGGCAATGACATAAAGCAGTGGCAACTGAACTTAGCATGCTGCCTGCACTGTAATGAATGGACGTGGGTTCATTGTGTATCACAAATCACATGCCTGCTTTTCATCAGCCCCCTGCCCCCCACAACCCCACTGCGATCCCTATGCTCTTTCTATGGAGCTAGTCCAAAGCCTTTCTCTCTGTGCCTGCCTCTCTCTCTTTTGTCCAAATTCTTTTTCTCTCTAACCAGAGAGAAGAGGCCAGGATCTTCTTGTTGCATTAAGTGTCCTGATGGTGGGACTGAAAGTGTGTGAGAATTTCACTCAAAGATTGGACGATTGGCCACATTAGCCACTTAGATATTCATGATGAGGTTCCCGGCCTATTGTGTGGGCAGGGGTTTGCCCACACAATAGGCTGGGATACTCATCATGATACTAGGCTGACTGCCCTGTAGTTTCCTGCTTTCTGTCTCCCTCCCTTTTTGAATAAAGGAGTGACATTTGCTATTTTCCAATCTAATGAAACCTTCCCAAATCTGGGGAATTTTGGAAAATTAAAACCAATGCATCAACTTCTCACTAGCCACTTCTTTCAAAACCACAGGGTGAAGTCCACCCTGACCTGGGGATTTGTCAGTCCGCAGCCCCAACAATTTGTTCAATACCACTTCCCTGGTGATTGTAATTTTCCCGAGTTCCTCCCTCCCTTCCATTTCCTGATTTAGTTATTTCCAGGATGTTACTTGTGTCCTCTATAGTGAAGACTGAAGCAAGATACCTGTTTAATTCATCCGCCATCTCCCTACTTTCCATTATCAATTCCCCAGACCTATAAGACCAACGGTCACTTTGTTAATTCTTTTCTCATTTAAATATCATATAGAAACTCTTACTATCCTTCTTTATATTGCGAGCAAGCTTTCTCTTGTACTCTAATTCTTCCCTCCTTATTAATTGTTAAGACATTCTTTGCTGTTTTTTATATTCTTTCCAATCTTCTGACCTGCCACCCATCTTTGCATAATTATATGCTTTTTCTTAAAGTTTGATACTGTCTTTAACTTCTTGACTTAACCACAGATGGTGGACCCTCCCCTTGGAATTTTTCTTTCTCATTGAAATGTATATATTCTGTGCATTTTGAAATATCCCTTTAAATGTCTGCCACTGAACTTTTATTGACATATTCCTTAATCTCATTTGCCAGTTCACTCACTCTGTTTTCCTGCCTTCATAATTGCCCTTATTTATTTTTAAAATACTAGTCTTGGACACACTTGTTTCTTCTTCAAAATTAATGTAAAATTCAATCATATTATGATCATTGCTACCTAGGGGTGCCTTTACAATGAAGTCATCAATTAACCCTATCTCGTTGCTCAATACCAGGTCTAGGGTAGCCTGCTCTCCAGTTGGCTCCAGAACATGTTGATCTAATAAATTATACCAAAAACATTCTATGAACTCCTTGTCTACGCTGCCTTTGCACATCTGATTTTTCCAATCTATGGGCAGGATCTCCCCCCGCAATTGGGGGGGGTTGTGCGGGAAGCGGGTGCGAGCGGGTGGGTTCCCAATCGGCACCCCCGGTTGGGGGTGCGCCGCCATTTTATGTGGGCGGGCCAGGAATCTGCCAGGAAGTGCTATGCACTCCCTATACGCGGGGGGGGTGGGGGAATTCCCTGAGCCAGGAGTGTGCTCTTTCATGCATGCGCATGAAAGAACGCACAGATCTCCCTGAGGCAAAGTGCTGCCTCAGGGAGATCGGCTCAGGTTTGAAAGGTTCAATAAAGAAGGGGGAAAAAATTACTGACATGACCACTCATGTGCCACTGTCACATGAGCTGGGACATGTCAATTTCTTTTATTTAAACATTTTATCAAAATTTTAATACCTTCATGAAACCTCATCCCACCCATGGATGAGGTTTCATGTTTTTTAGAAGCCCACCTGGGCTCCCGGCCTGCCCACCAACGTTAAGGTTGGACGGGCAGGTCCATTAATCAGGTTAATTACTTTTTTAATGACCTTAATAGGCCATTGACAGTTCGGCTGCGCGTCCGCCAAACTGAAAATCTAAATCACAAGGGGAGACGTCGGGACGCATGCCCGACGTCACCCCGTGTCATTTTACGCATGTAATGGCTATCAGATCGTATTTATTTATTTCTGATTCAGTTCATTCACATGTTTTGCAGTCTCCTGCTGTGCTCAGTGAATTTAACCAATCTGACATTTTAGCTATAGAATTGATGGATGCATCTACTTTTCTTGTATAATTCCAGCACAGGAGAAACACAATCCTATGATGCCTTTACTGCAGCTTCCCAGGGAACAAGTGTGTTCCTGTGTTTTAACCAATTGTGACCCAAGTTTCACTATAATAATATCAAAATATGCATTAACCCCATGACCCTTTCATTGAAAATGGGCAAAAAATCTTGAAACTTGTACCTGATTGCTAAAACAGTGTAACAAAGAGAAGCAAAAGCTGGACATCAAAACAAATCCCACCCTGCTCCATCACAGAGTTACAATGTCACAACTAATTACACAGACACTCCATCACTAAGACACAATCTCATAACCAATCACATTCACTCTATCACTGAGTCACTCTCACTCACAGTTACTTCCTGTCATAGGATGTTACCTGATCACCCTGATTAGAACCATCAGAAAAGCCACTTCACTGCACCAAACCTCAACCTCTTGCAACCTTTTTTATTACTTTTTTAACCAGAGAACCATACATCTTTATGATTCATGTGGGATTCACAAGGGCGATCTGTATAACTTTGAACTCCTGTTTTGCATTCGAATCTTTACCACCTATACTACAGGCTGGAGTTGTTTGATGTAAATCAGGACTTGCTAATTGATAAATTTTCTAACGGCTGGCGTTGACATGAATGCAGTGCCATTGAAGTTGACCTCTTTCAGCATTGACTCTGAACTGAGCCTGCTACCGTGCCGTGTGTTGGCAGCTCCTCACTGGATCATTCAATGGAAAACAATGGAGTAATTTGTAAGATTGAAAATAGCAATGTTAAGTTAAATCTTCACCCTTATCAGCAAGGCTCTTTCTAAGTTCTATTAATAAATTTGCTGATTTATCCTCTCGCAGTCTCATTTAATCTTCCTTCTTTCCTCACTCCAGCCCAATCAAGATAAGCAGTTCCTTTTCTGTTTACTTAATCTGATTTTCTTCCCCTTGTCATAAAGTACTGGGTGTTGCTGAGAGATGGTTCAATAAACTGTGACAAACTGCCTCCTCACATCTTGAATAGCTAACCTCAAATCTCAATCGAAATGTTTGCAGTTAATTATTACAATTGTAGTGGAAAGGGTTTGCACTTAAACACTATAAAAGAGTTTGATCAGTTTAACTTAAAGCCACTGCAAAACAGACAAACTGCAGCTGTACATCCACAGAACTTGTCCCCAACTGTACTGACTGGGAAACCACAGGTAACATCTTTTGATATATTGCATGATGATTTTAGTCTGCAGAGTGCATACACTATTATTTCAAACTAGGTGTGAACGAATAATTTATAGCAGAAATCTAAAATCTTACAGGATGTTAGATGCAGCTTTTTATTTATTTACCTGCTTAATTCTCTACTGTTTGAAATTCTGAGTTTTTCTTCAAACAGCTCATTATAAATGTAATGCTGAGAGTACAAATTTCAACGTGATTGAGTAGTTTGGAGGAGGGTAAGGGAGGGTTCAGGGCCAGAGTTGGTATTGGGATGGGTGCAGGCACAGGGGAAGAGATGGCATGTGGAGGGAAATGGTAATAGGATCCAGAGTAACTCTGACCCGGAACCCTCCCTTATCCTCCCCCATGCTTTTGTTCGTTCCTGTGACCCACCAATGAGACCTTCTAATACCTGACCACGACTCTGGATCTGCCCCTTACTGAATACCACTTTCCTCTTTGACTGTGACTGTTCCCTCTGCCACCCAGCACCCTCAATTCAACCTTCAGGATCCCACCATTGATTGCACTGAACCGTTCATCCATCTTTGAATCCATGCTTGACCTGTCCACCCGAACCCCACCCTCTTTCAGGACCACCACAACCAAAATGTTAGTCCTTTCTCTCTTCTGCACCACCCTATACCAGAACACCAATCTTTGAACACCCACTGCCTTGTGCCAAAGAATTCAACATGAAAACCTGCCTCTCTTAGTCACAAGAGCGCAAGGTGAGCTGGTGCATGCCACCTTTTAGTCCTCGAGAACCGGGTGCCACAATATCCTTGTATGTCGCTGACTTTATCTTGAAGATAGGACTTAATGGGAAACTGTTTCAGGTTAATGAGTATTCATGGAATGCAAATATTTCGCAAGTAGGAACCTGCCACAGGCCAGAGTAATTTTCAACATGCCACAAAGATGCAGCTGAGTTTACCTCTGTATCTCAACCCACTGTTGAGAAATCAAAATTTCGCATCCTGCCTAATTCAGTCACCCTGCACGCCATGTTTGCCGCCCTTGTGGGCTCCATAAAAATTCCCCCTATAGCTTCAACTGAATGGGTCCTATCAATTTCTCACTTTTATTGAAAGTTTCCAGTTTAGCTTTGGAGACAGGTGAGAGATTGTTTGTACTATTTGTAGAGGGTAGAACAGTATTCTCTGCATCTTTCATGGTTCTGATTGTGGTTGGTTAATAAATAGTTTACAATTCAACTGTTTTGAAGAGGAATTAAATCCTCAAGCATTGTTAAACAATATTTAATCATTAAAACCACAAGAGTGATCTTCAGAAATGATTTGTGATGGGTACCCTTGCATTATTTGTTTATGAATCAATTCCACATTCAACAGTTATACATTTAATCAGCAGGACAAGGATTAAGATTTCCTGTTGATAGGAATAGTTCTTTTTCAGCTGTTGTTGAATTATTCCCTCAGCCAGTAATTTGCTTTCCAGTAATTCAATTGGAGGTGGTGAACCTGCTCAGATTGGAACCTGTCACAAGTCAACATGCATTCTGGGAACCAGCATTACATTGTAGCTCGACCAGCCTACTCTGAAGTCAGCTTCAAAGAACAAAATCAGCAAGTGGAGCGGTATCACAAACAAGCCCAGGACCATTTGAGGGCTTATTTTAGGTAAGTGACATGAATTAACTGTACTGTCTTACAAAGAGGTCAGCCCAATCCTATATCACTTCCAGGTCATCCTAACACCTGCACAAGAACACAGGAATTGTTAGATGGAAAAAGGACCAGGATTCATTGATCAATGGGAATCAGGGGGGAAACTCTTTGCTGCTTGGAGTCATACCTAGCACAAAGGAAGTTGGTTGTGGTTATTGGAGGTCAATCATCTCAGTTTCAGGACATCACTGCAGGAGTTCCTCAGGGTAGTGTCGTAGGCCCAACCATCTTCAGCTGCTTCATCAATGACCTTCCATCATAAGGTCAAAAGTGGGGATGTTCGCTGATGATTGCACAATGTTCAGCACCATTCGTGACTCCTCAGATACTGAAGCAGTCCATGTCCAAATGCAACAAGACCTGGACAATATCCAGGCACGGGCTGATAATTGGCAAGTCATGTTTGTGCCAGACAAGTACCAGGCATTGACCATCTCCAACAAGAGAGAATCTAACCATCGCCCCCTTGACATTCAATTGCATTACCATTGCTGAATCCCCACTATCAACATTCTGGGAGTTACCATTGACCAGAAACTGAACTGGGCTAGCCATTTAAATACTATGGCTACAACAGGTCAGAGGCTAGGAATCCTGCGATGAGTAACTCACCTCCTGACTCGCCAAAGCTGTCTACCATCTACAAGGCACAAGTCAGGAGTGTGATGGAATACTGTCCTCTTGCCTGGATGAGCGCAGCTCCAACAACACTCAAGTAGCTCAAACCATCCAGGACAAAGCAACCCACTTAATTGGCACCTCATCCACAAACATTCACTCCCTCCACCACCGATGAACAGTGGCAGCAGTGTGTAGCATCTACAAGATGCACTGTAGAAACTCAACAGGGCTACTTTGACAGCACCTTCCAAACCCATGAGCACTACCATCCAGAAAGACAAGGGCAGCAGACACATGGGAACACCACCACCTGTTACAGCTTGCAAAGGTCCCGCCCCTGGTTAGATCACATGTAGATCTCGTTTTCCTCAGTGCAGCCTATCTGCTGCCAATTTAGACAGATTCCTGGAAGTGTCATTACATGACCTCCTGACCCAACATTCTCACCATTAGTCCCTCTGACATGCTCATCTGAGGGTTTGATATCATCCACTGTCCCACACTCAGTTTTGAAAAAGAGGGAACTGCTACAATATTATTAATTTGGAACACTTTGCTATAATGGTTTACAGCATTGTGATACTGAATTGGTTAGTCTGTATTGCATAGATGAAACATCATATACTTCATGTTCATATAACCACAAACTTGCAACAGATGATGACTGAATGTGACAATTTACTTCCGGTCAAAGACAATGTGAAGTGTGTGATGAGTAACAAGATTGTACATGGGAACGGGAAATCACAAAATGTAATCCACTTTTTCTGAAGATTTGGTAAGTGGCAATGGCAGATGGCAATGAAGAAAAATCCCCGTTATTGTTACTTGCACTTACTGCATCAGGACTGTTCATCATAGTTAAAGCTTCAGCAAACTTTATTAAAAGTAGACTGAGATATAATTAGTGTAATAATCCATACATAACCACATTAAAAGCTTCTGCAAGCATACTCAATGGGCCAAAGGGCCTTTTTCTGTGCTGTAGACCTCTATGACTCTAAGATCTTCCTCAGAGTCACTTTCAAGTTATTGAACTGGAATTTTAACAGCAAGAACAGTGTTTTAACACTTCAGACACTGTTGGAAATACAGCTGATTGATAAGACAGAAATTTTGCATAAAGTATTTATTTTATAAAGGAAAATAAAAAGTGTACAAGGATTTTAAAATTGAGGCAGTGCTGGACCTGAAGCTAGTGTAGGTCACCAAACAGGGGTGATGGATGAACTGAAGTACAAAGATACATGAAGGAAGTAGAATCTAATAATGTTTTTCTCAATGCAATAAGCAGCTTGCTTCTGCTTTTTGTGTAATTTTTTGTCCTCTTGTGATCCTTGTGGTAGGACAGTTGCATAGACACTGATCCCTGAAAGTGTCCATCTCTTACATGGCACCAGGAGACTGAGTTTCATCAGACGAGGAGACTTTGGGGACCATCACAGGCACACCCCACACATCACTGCCAGGCACAGACTGCCAACAGTCTGCTGGGGGGACCTTGCAATTGAGCTGAGGGCAGTGAGGGTGATTGTACCTCTGGATTACACCTGAGCAGAGCCTGCTGCTCAGCACAGAGTGAGAACTGGACAAGGAGTCTTCCTGTCTGGATACCTCACTGCCTTAACCAAAATGTAGTGGTTAAAGTTAATAAACAGCGGCCAGATCTGTTAACCACTCAGTTTATATTTCAAATGTGAAGAAGAAAATGTCTTACTTGCAGTGACGCAGATTTATTTAATAAAAAACTTGCCCAAAAAGTGGATTAACCAAAGAACTACCACAAAACTAACTCAGGATGGAGAATCTGAAAGTGAATCTAACAAGATTTAAAAATGGTTTCAATGATATTACTGACCGTACACAATGTAATATTGCACAGCTCATTTCTTGGTCATCTAAGAGGCTGTCTCTCTTTCAGATGTTCAACTGCAAAGGCAAAGAGGATCTTTTACACGTTCCTTCCCATCGCATCTTGGCTGCCAGGGTATAATGTGAAAGAATGTCTTCCTAACGATATCGTGTCTGGTGTTAGTACTGGGCTTGTGAGTGTTCTACAAGGTACTACCTGCTACAAATCAGCCCGATATAATTCAGTCAAGTATAAGCATTGGTGCAGAAAATAATATTTTTATACTATGTTCTCAAAATCCAGGTCTGTATTTTCCAGCCCAATTAGAAAGGTAATGGTAAAGGGTTAAATTCCTCTCAATGTTCAGTTAGTTTTAGTGATATCATAAACTGATAGGTGATGGCCTTCAAGGATCCACAAATTGTTCTTTGTGTTATCTTTTCAATATCAAGGTTTCAAAGATCATCTTGCTTTAAGTAAAAAACATCAAACAATGAATATTGGATGACAGCAATAAAGTTAAATTGATATGAAACTTCCTGAGTTATCTTTAGCCAGTCTATAATTAGGTTTATTCATAGAATCATGGAATCACATGCTACAGAAGGAGGTACTTACTGACATTGTGAGGATAGAGCGAGTGTGGGTGTCACATTGTCTCTGATTTGTCAAAATGCTTATCCAATCCTCTATTGGAGGAGACACAAGTTTTTAAATATTGAGAAGACCATTGGTCCCCGCTAAAACTCTGCTCCCTAGCCACCGACTCCATCCCTTCTGCTTGACCATTGTCTGAGGCTGAAGCAGACTGTTCATAACCTTGGCATGCTATTTGACCTTGTTGGACTACCAACGCATAACTACCGCCTCATCAAGGCTGCCTATTTCCACTTCTGTAACATTGTCTGATTTTGCCCTGCCTCAGCTCATCTACTGCTGAAACCTTCACCTGTGTCTTTCTTACCTCCAGACTTGACCATTCTAACATACTCCTGGCTGATCTCCCACATTCTAACCTCCATAAACTTGAATACATCCAAATCTCTGCTGCCCATATTCTAACTTGTACCAGTTCAGTTCATCCATCACCCCTGTGACCTACATTGGCTTGGTGACCTACATTGGCTTCAGGTCCAGCACTGCCTCAGTTTAAAAATACTCATCCTTGTTTATAAACTGCTTCATGGTCTTGCTCCTCCCTATCTCTGTAACCTCCTCCAACTCGCAATCCTTCTGAGCTGTCTGCGTTCTCCAATTCTGGCCTCTCACACATCCCCAATTTTAATTGCTGCAGCATTGGCAGCCTAGGCCCTAAAGTGTGGAATTCCCTCCCTAAATCTTTTCTCCTCTCTACCTTTCTTTCCTACTAAAACCCACATCTATGACCAAGCACATGATCACCTGTTCTAAAGTTTCATTATGTGGCTCAGTGCTCTGTGAAGCACCTTGGGATGTTTTACTATGTTAAAGGCACTTTATAAATTCATGTGGTCATTGTTCATGGATCAGGTTAGGGTATCCTTTGTTGACAGCAGTTTGGACAAAGTGCTCATGTTAACAGCATGATATTTAAATCTGTTTATGTAATATTCTTTTTCTTAGAGCAAGGGGCATAATTTTAAAATTAGGGCCAAGCCATTTAGAGGTGGTTGTGAAGAGTATTCACACAAAGGGTAGTGGAATTCTGGAACTTTCTCCACCAAAAAGCTCTTGAGGCTGGGGGTCAACTGAAAGTCTCAGTGCAGAGGTTGATTGATTTTTGTTCAGCTTGGGTAATAAGGCTATGAAACCAAGGTGGACACTTGAACTTAAGATGGGGACCAAAAAAGATCTAAGTAAATAATGGGACATCATCCAAGGACTTGAATCACCCCCTCCTGTTCTATATGTCCCCTGTCTTTACTGACTCCTTGTTTTCCATTCAGTTTGTGTTGTTTGTAAACAGCAATGTGTTAACATAAAAATAGTACTGCACTATTCTGTAAATTTGATCAGTACAAATTCCTTCATTTTAACCCTTGCCTGGACAGACAGAAGAGGCAGCTTGACCACATTGACTGTGGCCTGACCCTTGTGATCCCAAGGTGCTCCCATTAATTCAACCCAACCCCATTGACATCAGCCCAAACTTACCAACCTGTGCCCAACCCCAACAGCCCTCACCCACCCCTACCAAAATGTACCCACCCCTACCAACCTGTACCCAACCCTAACAGCCCGTACCCACCCCTACCAACCTGTACACAATCCAAACAACCCGTACCCACCCCTACCAACCTGTACACAACCCTGCCAAAATGTACCCACCCCTACCAACCTGTACCCAACCCTAACAGCCTGTACCCACCCCTACCAACCTGTACACAATCCCAACAACCCGTACTCACCCCAACCAACCTGTACACAACCCTGCCAAAATGTACCCACCCCTACCAAACTGTACCAACCTCAACAACCCATACCCATCCCTACTAACCTGTATACAACCTTACCAAATCATACCCACCCCTACCAACCTGTACCCAACCCCACCAACCAGCACCCACCCCTACCAACCTATACACAACCCCAACAACCCGTACCCATCCCTACCAACCCGTACCAAATGCTACTAACCTGTACCCAATGCTACCAACCCATACTCCACCTTATCAACTTGTACCCAACCCTACAAAACCTGTACCCAAACCTACCAACCTGTACCCAATGCTACCAACCCGTACCCCACCCAATCAACCCGTACTAAACCCTACCAACCCATATCAAATGCTACCAACCTGTACCCAATGCTACTAACCCATACCGAACCCGTACCCAACCCGTAACCGACCTTACCAAACTGTACCCAATGCTACCAACCCGTACCGCAGCCAGTCAACCCGTACCTAACCCTACCAACCTGTACCCAACCCTACAAACCCATACCCAATCCTACCAAACCGTACACACCCCTATCAACGCAAACCAAACCCTATCAACCTGTACACAACCCTGTCAAACCGTACCCCAGCCTTTCAACACAAACCCAACCCCATCAACCCAAACGCAACCCTACTAACCCAGGCCCAACCTTCAACCAAAACCCAAACCTATCAATCCACACCCATCCCAAACCCAACCCTATCAACTCATACCCAACCCTACCAACCCACACCCAACCCTATCAACCTGTATCTAACCCGTACACAACCCAATCAACACAAACCCAACCCTACTGACCCAAACCCAGCCCTACAGACGTGTACCCAGCCCTACCCACCCGTACCCAATGCTACCAACCCATACCCGGCCCTACCGACGCGTATCCAACCTTACTAACCCGTACCCAGCCCTACCAACATGTACCCAGCCCTATCAGCTCATACCCAAACCTACCAATCCTACACAACCCTACCTCCTTGTACCCAATACGATCAACCCAAACCCAAATCCATCAACTCAAATCCAAACTTACCGACCTGTACCCAGCCCTACCGACCCGTACCCAGCCCTACCGACCCGTACCCAGCCCTACCGACCCGTACCCAAACCTATCAAACTACACCCAACCTACCAACCCGTACTCAGCCCGACCAACCTGCACCCATGCTTACGAACATGCACCCAAAGCTATCAAACCGTATCCAACCCCACCAAATCATCCCCAACCCTATCAACCCAAACCCAAACCTATCAATCTGTACCCAGCCCTACCAACCCGTACCCAGCCCTACCAAACCATACCCAACCCTATCAAACTGTACTCAGTCCTACAAACTTGTATCACGCCTATCAACCTGTACCCAAACCGTACCCAAACACAACCCTATCAACTTAAACCCAACCCTATCAACCCGAACCCAAACCTAACATCTCAAACACAATGCTAACAACACAAACCCAAGCCAATCCCCCAATCCCAACTTTGTCAACTCAACCCAACCATATCAACCCAAAGCCAATCCTATCAACACAAACCACAACCCTAAGAAGCCAAACCCATCCGAATTAACCCAAGCCCAACCCCATCAACGCAAACCCAACCTATCAACCCATCCCAACCCTGTCAACCCCTACCCAACCATATCAACCTGTAGCAACCATATCAAAGTATACCCAATACTATCAACCCAACCCAAAGATATCAACCCAAATCCAATCCTATCAACACAAATGCAACCCTAAGAAGCCAAACTCTATCCTATCAACCAAAGACATACCCTATCAATGCAAACTCAACCATATCAAATGAAACTCAACCCCAACATCCCTATAAAACTGTACACAACCCTAACAACCCAAACCCAACCCTATCAAACCAAACCCAACCCTATCAAACCAAACCCAACCCTATCAAACCAAACCCAACCATAACAAACCAAACCCTATCAAACCAAACCAAACTCTATCAAACCAAACCCAACCGTATCAAACCAAACCAAACCCAACGCTAACAACGCAAAGCCAAGCCTATCTACGCAATCCCAACCCTATCAACCCAAACCCAGCTCTATCAACACAAACGCAACGCTAAGAAGCCAAAGCGAACCTTATCAATCAAACCCAACCCCATCAATGCAAACCCAACCCAATCAACCCAAACTGAACCCTATTAACCCACACCGAACCCAGCAACACAAACCCAACCCTATCAAACAAATACCAACCCTACCAAAACAAACCAAATTCTATCAACCCAACCCTATCAATCCAAACCCAACCCTAACAACCCAAACTCAAGCCTATCAAACCAAACCCAACGCTTTCAACCTGTACCCACCCCTATCAACCCAAACCCAACCCTATCAAACCAACACCGACCCTATCAAACCAGATCCAACACTATCAACCCAAACCAAACCCTATCAACAGAACCTCAACCCTATCAAACTGTACCCACTACTATGCTATCAAACCAAACCCAACCCTATCAAAACAACTTGAACCCTATCAACCCAAACGCGAACCCTATCAACCCAAACGCAAACCTATCAACCCAAAGACAACCCTAACAACCCAAACCAAACCCCACCAACTCAAACCCAAACCAATCAACCCAAACCCAACTCTAACAACACAAGCCCAGCCTGATCAACCCAAACCCAACCCTAAGAACCCACACCCAACCCTATCAACCCAAAGCCAAACCCAACCCAAACCCAAACCCAACCGTATCAAACCAAACCCAACTGTATCAAACCAAACCTAACACTATCAACCCAAACCCAACCCTAACAACACATATACCACCCTATCAACCCACACCCAGCCCTGTCAACCCATGCCCAACCCATTCAACCTGTACCCAAACCTATAAATCTATACCCAATGATATCAAATCAAACCCAACTATAACAAACCAAACCAAACCCTACCAACCAAAGTCAACCCTAACAACCCAACATAAACTCAACCCTATCAAACTGTACCCACTACTATGCTATCAAACCAAACCCAACCCTAACAAACCAAAATGAACACTATCAACCCAAACCCAAACCTATCAACCCAAACCCAACCCTAACAACCCATACACCCCTGTCAACCCATACCCAACCATATCAACCAAACCCAAGCCTATCAACCCAAACACAACCCTAACACAAGTCCAGCCTTATCAACCCAAACCCAACCCTAACAACTCACACACCCCTATCAAGCCATACCCAACTATATCAACCAAACCCAAACCTATCAACCCAAACACAACCCTAACAACACAAGCCCAGCCTTATCAACCCAAACCCAACCCTAACAACTCACACATCCCTATCAACCCATACCCAGCTATATCAAGCAAACCCAAACCTATCAACCCAAACACAACCCTAACAATACAAGCCCAGCCTTATCAACCCAAACCCAACCCTAACAACCCACACACCCCTGTCAACCCATACCCAACCATATCAACCAAACCCAACACTATCAACCCAAACACAACCCTAACAACATAAACCTGATCCTATCAACCCACACTGAAGCCACCAATAAATAAACCAACCCTACCAACCCAATCCCAGCCCTGTCAAACTGTACACAACCCGATCAACCTGTGCCCAACCCTATCAACGTATACCCATTGCTATCAACCCAAACCCAACCCTATCAACGTATACCCATTGCTATCAACCCAAACCCAACCCTATCAACCCAAACCCAACCCTATCAACCCAAACCCAACCCTATCAACCCAAACCCAACCCTATCGACCAAATCCCAACCCTATCGACCAAATCCCAACCCTATCGACCAAATCCCAACCCTATCGACCAAATCCCAACCCTATCGACCAAATCCCAACCCTATCGACCAAATCCCAACCCTATCGACCAAATCCCAACCCTATCGACCAAATCCCAACCCTATCGACCAAATCCCAACCCTATCGACCAAATCCCAACCCTATCGACCAAATCCCAACCCTATCGACCAAATCCCAACCCTATCGACCAAATCCCAACCCTATCGACCAAATCCCAACCCTATCGACCAAATCCCAACCCTATCGACCAAATCCCAACCCTATCGACCAAATCCCAACCCTAACAACTCAACCCCAAACCTATCAACTCAAACCCAACCCTATCAACCTGCACCAAAACCTCCCAGCCCATACCCATCCATACCAACTCATACCCATCCCTACCAACACGTATACAGCCCTATCAACACAAACCCAACTCCAGTGACCCAAACCCAGTCCTATCGACTCGTACCCAGCCCTACCAAGGTGTACCCAACCCTACCAAATCGTACCCAAAACTACAAACCCATACCCACCCTTACCAAGCCTGACCCAACCCTACAAACCTGTACCTAACCCTATCAACACAAGCCCAACCCTAATAACCCACACCCAACCCAGTCAACCCCAACCCAATGCTATCAATCCAAACCCAACCTAATGCTATTGATCCAAACCCAACCCTAACAGCACAAGCTCAACCCTATCAAGCCAAGCCCAACCCTATCAATCCATACCCATCCCTATCAACCCACACCCAACCCTAACAACCCAAACCCAACTCTATCAACCCATACCCAATCCTATCAACCAAACCCAACACAAACCCAACCCTACCAACCCAATCAAACCAAACCCATCCCTATCAGCCCACACCCAACCCTAACAACCCAAGCCCAACCCTATCAACTCGTACCTAAACCCACAAACCCTACCAGCCCATACCCATCTCTACCAACCTGTACATGACCCTATCAATACAAACTCAACCCCATCGACCCAAACCCAGCGCTACCTACTCATACCCAGCCATACCAAGCTGTACCCAACCCTACCAATCTGTACGCAATCCACCAAATCATACCCAGCACTTCAAACCTCTACCCATCCCTACCAACCCATATCCAACCCTACCAAACTGTACCCAAACCTACCAACCCATACCCACATCTACCAATTCTGACCCAACCCTACGAACCCGTACCCACCCCTATCAACCCGTACCCACCCCTATTAACCAAAGCCCAAGCCAAGCAACCCGGACCCAACCCTACCAAACCGTGCTCAATCCGACCAAACCGTACCCAAGATTACAAACATGTACCCAGCTCCACAATCCCGTACCAAATCCTACCAAACTGTACCAACCCTTATCAACCCGTACCCACCACTATCAACCCAAACCCAACCCTATCAACCCGTACCCAAACATGTCAAATTGTACACCAGCTATTCGATGCAATCCAACCATATCAACTCAAACCTCATTGTATCAAGCCAAACCCAACCCCATCAAGCCAAATTGAACCCTACTAATCCAGGCCCAAACTTCAAAGCAAACCCAACCTTATTAACCCAAACGCAAACCTGTGAATGCAAACCTAACCCCCTCAAACCAAACCCAACCCAATCAATACAAACCCAACCCCATCAACCCAAATCCAGCCCTATCAACACACTCCCAATCGTATCAACCAGACCCAACCCTACCCACCCAAACCCAACCCAATCAACCAAACCCAACCATATCCACCCAAACCCAACCCAATCAACTCAAACCCAACTCTAACAACCCCAACCGAATACTATCGACCGAAACCAACCCCATTAACCCAGACCTACCACCATCACCCAAACTGACCCTCATCAACCCAACCCCAACCCTATCAACCAAACACAACCCTATCAAACCAAACCCAACCCTATCAACCCACACCGAACCCACCAACACAAAACCAACACTATCAACCTAATCCCAACCCTGTCAACCTGTACACAACCCTATCAACATATACCCAATGCTTGCAACCCAAACCCAACTATAGCAACACAAACCCAACCCCAAGAAGCCAAACCCAACACTATCAACCAAAAGCCAACCCCATCAACCCAAACCAAACCCTATCAGCCCAATCCCAACTACATCAACCTGCACCAAACACTTTCAATTGAAACCCAACCTTAGCAACCCAATCCCATCAACCCAATCCCAACTCTATTGACCTAAACACAACCCTATCAATGCACATCCAAACCTAACAACCCAAACCCAACCCTATCAACCCGTAACCAACCCTGTGAAACCACACCCCAGCCTTTCAATGCAAATAGAGCTCTATCAACCAAAAGCCAACCTCATCAACCCAAACCCAGCCCTATCAACCCAAACCCAACTCTATTAACCCAGACCCAACCTTCAACCCACACCTAAACCTGTCAACACAAACCCAACCCTCTGAACCCAAACCCAACCCAATCAACCAAAAACCAACCCTAACAACACAAACAAAACTCAATCAACCCAATCCCAAACCTATCAACCCAAACACAACCCTATCAAACCAAACCCAACCCTATCAACCCACACCGAACCCACCAACACAAAACCAAAACTATCAACCTAATCCCAACCCTGTCAACCATTACACAACCCTATCAACCTGGACCCAACCCTATCAACGTATACCCAATGCTGGCAACCCAAACCCAACTATAGCAACACAAACCCAACTCCAGTAGCCAAACCCAACACTATCAACCAAAAGCCAACCCCATCAACCCAAACCAAATCCTATCAGCCCAATCCCAACTACATCAACCTGCACCAAACCCTTTCAATCGAAACCCAACCCTATCAACCCAATCCCAAATCTATCAACTCAAACCCAAATCTATCAACTCAAACCCATACCTATCAACCCAATCCCAACTCTATCAACCCAAACACAACCCTATCAACGCACATCAAAACCTAACAACCCAAATCCAACCCTATCAACCCATAACCAACCCTGTGAAACCACACCCCAGCCTTTCAATGCAAATAGAGCTCTATCAACCAAAAGCCAACCCCATCAACCCAAACCCAACTCTATTAACCCAGACCCAACCTTCAACCCATACCTAACCCTGTCAACACAAACCCAACCCTCTGAACCCAAACCCAACCCAATCAACCCAAAACCAACCGTAACAACACAAACTCAAACCCATACCTACCAACCTAAACACAACCCTATGAACACACATCCAAACCTAACAACCCAAACCCAACCCTATCAACCCATAACCAACGCTGTGAAACTATATACCAGTCTTTCAATGCAAATCGAGCTCTATCAACCAAAAGCCAACCCCATCAACCCAAACCTAACCGCATCAATCCAATCCCAACTCTATTAACCCACACCGAACCTTCAATCCACATCTAACCCTGTCAACACAAACCCAAATCTCTGGAGCCAAACCCGACTCAATCAACCCAAAACCACCTCTATCAATTGAAACCCAACCCTATCAACCCACAATCAACCCTAACAACCCAAACCCAACCCTGTCAACTCCAACAGAACCCTAACAACACAAACCCCACCCTATCAACTCAAACTGAACCCTAGCAACACAAACCCAGCTGTATCAACCCGTACCCAACCCTATCAACACACACCCAACCTGATCAACCCCTACCCAATCCTATCAAACCCAATCCAACACTATCAATCCAAACCCAACCCTAACAACACAAGCTCAACCGTATCAAGCCAAACCCAATGCTATCAATCCATACCCATCCTTATCAACCCTCACCCAACCCTAACAACCCAAACCCAACCCTATCAAGCCGTACCCAAATCTACCAACCCATATCAAACCCTACCAACGCATACCCATCCCTACCAACCTGTACACAACCCAATGAACACAAACCCAACCCCAGTGACACAAATCGAGCCCTACGAAGCTGTACCCAACCCTACCAATCTGTACGCAATCCTGACAAACCATACCCAGCACTACAAACATCTACCCATCCCTACCAATCCATACCAAGCCCTACAAACCTGTACTCAGCCCTACCAAACCATACCCAACCCTACCAAGCCATACCCACACTTACCAATTTCTATCCATTGCTACGAACACGTACCCACCCTTATCAAACTGCACCCACCATTATCAACCCAAGCACAACCCTACCAAACCGTACCCAACCCTACCAAACCATACCCAACCCTACCAAACCGTACCCAACCCTACCAAACCATACCCAACCCTACCAAACCGTACCCAACCCTACCAAACCGTACCCAACCCTACCAAACCGTACCCAACCCTACCAAACCGTACCCAACCCTACCAAACCATGCTTAATCCTACCAAACCGTACCCAACACTACAAATCCCTACCTAGCCCTACCAACCCCTACCCAGCCCTACTAACCCGTACCTAACACTACCAAACCGTACCCACGCCTGTCAACCTGTACTCACACCTATCACCCTAAACCCACCCCTATCAACCTAAACCAAACCCTATCAACCCAAACCCAACCATGTCAAACCGTACCCCAGCCTTTCATGCAGTCCAACCCTATCAACCCAAACCCCACTGTATCAGGCCGAACCAAACCCTATCAACCCAAACCCAACCCTCTGAATGCAAACCCAACCCTCAGAAACCAAACCCAACCCAATCAACCCATACACAACCCTATCAAAACAAACCCAACCCTATCAACCCACATCCAACCCACCAACAAAAAACCAACACTATCAACTTAATCCCAACCCTGTCAACTCAAACTGAACCCGAACAACACAAATGCAACCATATCAACCCACACCCAACCCGATCAACCCCAACCCAATCCTATCAAACCCAACCCAATGCTATCAATCCAAATCCAACCCTAACAACACAAGCTCAACCCAGTCAAGCCAAACCCAACCCTATCAACCCACACCCAAACCTACAAACCCATACCAAACCCTACCAACCCCTATCCATCTCTACCAACCTGTACACAACCCTATCAACACAAACCCAACCCCATTTACCAAACCCAACCCTACCTACTCATACCCAACCCTACCAAGCTGTACCCAACCCTATCAACCCAAACCCCACTGTATCAGGCCAAACCAAACCCCATCAACCCAAACTGAACCCTATTAATCCAGATCGAACCTTCAAAGCAAACCCAACCCTATCAATTGAAACTCAAACCTCTGAATGCAAACCCAACCCTCTGAAACCAAACCCAACCCTATCAACCCAAACCAACCCTATCAACCCATGGCTAACCCTATCAATGCAAATCCAACCCTAACAACCCAAGCCCAACCTTATCAACCCAAACCTTACCCTAACAACCCCAACCCAAACTCAACCCTATCAACCCAAACCCAACCCTAACGACCCAAACCCAACCCTATCAACTAAAACCAAACCCTATCAACACAAACCCCATCCCATCCAACACTATCAACCTAATCCCAACCCTGTCAACTCAAACTGAACCCGAACAACACAAATGCAACCATATCAACCCACACCCAACCCGATCAACCCCAACCCAATCCTATCAAACCTAACCCAATGCTGAACCCTAACAATACAAACTCAACCATATCAACCTGTAACCAACCTCTTCAGCCCGAAACCAATCCCAACCCTAACAACTCAAAACAACCCGAACAACCCGTGCCCAACCCTAAGAAGCCAAACCCAACACTAACAACCCAAACCCAACACTAACAACCCAAACCCAGACCTATCAACCCAAACTCAATCCTATCAACCCATATCCAACCCTATCAACATAAAACCAACCCTAATAACCCACACCCAACCCGATCAACTTGCATGTTCTAATTTTTGCCTTTTTATACATTTTATGGTCACACTTCGTTGGTTCTAGAACTCTCCCAATCCTAAGGCTTCAATAAGTTAATCAGCATTGTGTAAGTGTTGAGAGGGATTAGAGTTTTTTGCCCATTGGGAAGACTGCCCTTCTGCATTAAAAATTGAAGAGTGCCCTGATTTAGATCTCTATTATAAAGTGCAGAGCCCTTTTAAATTGAAAACAAAACCTTCAGCATCTTTCACTTAGAGAAAAGAAGGCTTCAGGACTACTTTGATTAACAGGACATCTGGTGTAGCTTAGGAAAAAGGGCCATTTTTTCCAGTTTCAATAGACTTAAGTGTTTACATTGTTGTTACAATTGAGCATATTATGAATGCTTGGCTGAGTTTCAAAAGCTCAAAACCATTTATCACAGCAGGGGCTGTGTTCACATTTTGATTGACAGTTTAAAGAGGCTATTAAAGGACTAGTTATTTTGATCTGGTTAGTGAAATTAATAATTAAAACTGGGCCGATATCCCAATAAATGGAGACTGCCACCCTGGACATTCATCTGCCTTCGTCATTACCTCAGGCATGCCACTAGTGAAGCAGACCCAAATCCATCCCCAGAATAAAAGTATGGTGTTTGTCTGCCTTTTAAAAGGAGTCAGATCTGCTGGGTTGGGAAGTTTCCCAGCTCAATGTGCCTGACTTCTCCACGAAAATCCGGCACAAATCTCTTTGGACCTATACTCTTCCTAGACTTTCACTATTTAAATAATACTTGGATCAAAGTAGATTAACTCACGTGTTCAAATTGAAATCCAGGTACAAAGATAATTTTTAAAAACAAATGGAATGTTGACTTTGGCTCAAGTGAGCTGGAGTACAAGGGGATGGACGTTTTGTGGGACCTGTATGGGACCAATGATAAATGTCAGATCCTCAAACCCTCACCCTTCACCCCACCCAACTACGCATGCAACCTCTGTGCTCTCTCATACCCTCAAATAATCTCCATGCCTTCTCTGTAACGTCCATTATCCCATGGCTCCTCATTTTCCCCATGCCTCGAAGCCCCCTCCATGGTCCCTCATATTCTCCATGCCACTTCCATGCCCTCATAACCCCCATGACAACTCCATGACCACCCCCAGCCAATGTAACCTCCATAGCCACTCAACCAGTATCCAATCTAGGCAGACTGTTTTATCCACTTGCTCAATCTATCAATGTCTGATTTCAATTTTACAATGGCTACTTTTAAGAATTCGTCATTATGATTACCAATAAAATCAAAAATTGCAACTATAACCATAACAAACATTATAATGTAATGTAAAAATCTACTTAAACAACAATCATGAGCACTTTCTGCAGTGAGGATGATGCTATTTACAATCATTCAGATATGATATCCAGTCTGATACCCTGACCTTGTTCTGTATGTTTTTGCAGGGTTGGCCTTCGCTCTGCTAGTTTCAGTACCTGCTGGTTATGGGCTATATGCTGCCTTTTTCCCTGTCTTGACATACTTTTTTTTGGGAACATCGAAACATTTATCAGTTGGTGAGAATTTCAAATTTCAAAACTTTTTCTGAATGATTAAAACAGTGAATTTATTGAGCACTTTCCCACCTTGAATATTTCTCATTGTTACCAGGTCCCTTTCCAGTGGTGAGTTTGATGGTGGGCACAGTAGTGAACAGGCTGGTCACTGATGGTGACACAGGTGTGAATAGTACTCTTTTCCCTGCTGATATGAGTAAAGAGGACAGACAGGTCTGGGTTGCTGCATCTGTTACTATCCTCACTGGGATCTTTCAGGTTTGTGTCTTTCTAGGTATGAAAAAAAAACAATCATTTCAAAAATAAATACTCTTAAAAGTCACCAAGAATCTTTTCCATTTTCAGCTGGCACTTGGATTACTTCAAGCTGGTTTTATTGTCATTTACTTGTCGGACCCAATGATTTCGGGCTTCACCACAGCTGCTGCAATTCATGTCCTGGTCTCTCAGCTCAAGTTTGTCTTGCAGTTGAGCGTCCCAGGATTCAGTGGGCCACTTTCTGTCATTTATGTAAGTCCAAACAAAAGGTTACTTTCAGCATTTTAGAGAGATTTCTAATCTTTAAAATCTAAGCTTATTTATGCTTTAAATGTGAGCTTGCTGCTTTGCATTTATTTAAACAAGTTAGAAGAGAGGATTCAGTAAACACAATTATATTTGGAATTTAACAAAATCAGTAAGATTATTAATGTGTATGTTGTGTGCTCTTGTAGACACTGAAGTATATTATCAATCATATCACGGAAACAAACATCGCTGACCTCGTCATTTCACTCATCATCATGGCAGTTGTATTTATTGTTAAAGAACTAAATGATCGATTCAAGGCAAAGCTCCCTGTACCAATCCCCATTGAGGTTATAATGGTGAGTAGGGGACATTTAATCCCCATATAGGTTGTAACAGGCAGAAAGGGACTTTCGATCCCTATAGGAACATACGAAAAGGAGGAGGTCACGCAGCACCTTTGAGCCTACTCCGCCATTCAATATGATCATGACTGATCTGTATCTTAACTCCATTTACCTTCAATTGTTCTGTAACCTTTGTTACTCTTGCTTAACAAAAATGTAGCTATTTAGGATGTTGTAATTTTCAGCTTGACCCCCAGCTTTTTTGGCAGGAACTCCACTAACCTTTCTGTGAAGAGGCCTTTTATGATATCACCCCTGAACTACCTACTCCCCGTCCAGAGGAAATGGTTTTCCTGCGTCCACCCTATCAAGTCCTTTAATCATCTTAGACATCTCAATTAAACCATCCCTTAATCATCTAATACCCAAGGGAAAAGAAGTGTTATGCAGTCTACCCTCATAATTTAAGTAATTTAACCCCAGTATCATTCTGGTGAATTTGTGCTGTGCACTCTCCCAGGCCACCCTGAGGTGTGGTGCCCAGTCCTGAATGCAGTGCTCTTATTGAGGTTCAACTAGATCTCTGTGCAGGTAATGAAACTTCCAGCCCCTTGTACTCCAGCTCCCTTGAGATAAAGGCCAACATTCCAACCGTTTTTTAAATGTTCTTTGTACCTGTCTACTAGTTTTTAGTAATCGCTGTACATAGACTCTTAAATCTCACAGCTCCTCCACAGCTGCTAGCTTCCCACCATGCAGAAAATAATCTGATCCATTCGTCTTGAATCTAAAGTGGATGACCTCACACCCTAACTGTAATGTACATCTGCTTCAGTTTTTCCCACTCACTTAATCAATCAATGTCCTTTTACAACTTTCTACTTCACCTACACTATTTACTGCGCCGCTTATCTTGGTGTCTTTGGAAAACTTGGATATGCAGCTCACTTTTGCTTCATCTAGTCATTTATAAATACAGTGAAAAGCTGAAGCTCCAGTATAGATCCCTGCATTATTCACATCCTGCCAATTTTTGTACATACCCATTATCCCTATTGTCTCTCACCTCCTTAACAATTTTCCTATCCCAGGCCAATTCAATGCACTCTCATTTTTGTTAACCATCTCTTCACAGAATCAAAGAACTGTCCCACTGAATTTTTCCACTGATCTTGCAGTGACTCTCTCACTCTCTCTGTCTGTCCTTTTCTCCCCGCTGTGCTTCCGCCTCTCCTGCTGATCTCGCAGTGTTACGTTTCTCTGTCTGCTTCACACAAACTCACCAATCTCATGCCAACACTGGTAAACTCTATATAGGTTCGGTTTATTTGAAGGTACAATACAGGATAGCACAGCAGAAAGATCTACGTCATGGATTTGGCCACCATTACTCACAAGGACAGCTGCAATTCCTACATGCGCACTACATACTATCAGCCGCTGGTCACATGCTGTTCTACAACCTAGTTACCTGATAATTTGTGTAAACCCTTAAAATGATATCACAACATCCCCTTTTCTTTCAAGATAACATTACTTATATTAAGGATAAAAAATACATGCACAGTCAGGTGTTTGTAACAATTATTTATACAGAAGTTAGTCTCTGTTTAAGAGTTTAAAAGTGTACATTGCAGAGTACTGTACACTGTACAGTGTACAGTTTTGGACTCCTCATTGAAGAAAGGATATAAATACGTTAGAAACACTTTAGAGAAGGTTCACAAAACTTATACCTGGATTAGGGTGGTGTTATCTTATGAAGAAAGGTTGAACATGCTGGACCAGTATCCATTTGGAGCTTAGAAGATTGAGAGGTGATCTTATTGAAATATATAAGATTTTGAGGGGACTTGACAAGGTGGATGCTGAAAGGATGTTTCTGCTTGTGGGAGAGACTAGAACTAGGGGGCACAGTTTAAAAATAAGGGGTGTCCCATTTAAGCCATGGATGAGAAGAAATTTATTCCCTTAGAGGGTTGTGGGTCTTTGGAACTCTCGTCCCCAGAGAGCAGTGGAGGTAGGGTCAATGAATATTTTTAAGGCAGAGGTAGATAGATTCTTGACTAACAAGGGAGTCAAAGGTTATCGGGGGTAGGCGGAATGTGGAGTTGACGCCACAATCAGATCAGCCATGATCTTACTGAATGGCAGAGCACGCTTGAGGGGGCTGAATGGCTGACTCCTGCTCCTAATTCGTACGTTCGTAAGAGTCTGTATAATGTGTAGCTGGCTTACTAATCCTCTTGGATCTCGTGATGGTATGACCTGCTTGAGACCTGGACTTAACACATAGGATGCCAATGCACCTACAAGTCAAGAACACCTGTGTATTATCAGCGCGTTGACTGGTTTCATGGCGGTCTTCCACAATTGCACTTTCCAAATTCATCTTTGGGTGTGTCTTCAATGCAATTGGAGTGCTGGGAGTTATACAGTTGTACAATTCCCTTAACTGGCTTCTGTTTCTCCTTAACGTCACTCCATTCGCTGCTGTGACCTCATAGGACCTCGGCTTACTGCACACTTTGGATACTCCTGTGGGTGACCAGGTTCCCTGGCTAGGATGTATGGCCTGAATCTTTTATCCTATGTGCAGATTAGGCAGTTCTGCACCTGCATGTTGGTCATGTGCTGTCTTCATTCTCCCTTGTTTTTCACAAAGTTTCTCCTGCACTTCTGAGAGCTGGGACAGGTGATGGCTTGGCAAGGTTGCCCTATCCTACCTTCTGAACATAATTTCTGCTGGTGAAGTGAAGTCCATATCTGAAGGTGTTACTCTTAAATGTAAAATGATGATATGGAGATCTTGTTTTCTTCCCCTGCAGACCATGATTAATGCCTTAACAATTCTCTATGGCAGTGATTGGACATGTTGAACATGGAAATTCTGGGATTGGAAGACTCTGAGTCTACACCATTTTGTTTCCCTGTATCCATTTTCCTCTCATATCTGCATGCTTGTTGATATTAACTTTCATCTGCTGTTATTCCATCCACTTGTAAATGTCATCTTACTCTTGTGGTTCCCCAGCAGTCCCCTCACATTTCACCATCCCATCGAGTTAGCTATAAGTTTGAAATTTGGCCTATTTGGATTGCGTTTCTGAATCCAGGTCACAGATATAAAATAGAAATAGTCAGGATCCTAGTACTTTGCACATGATTCTAAAAAGTGGAGAAGTGACCTTGATCTAATCTTGTTGCTTATAAATTTTTTAATACTTCTTCTAGTTTGATTCCAGTTTCTTACCAAAATATAGTTATCTCTTTAACTTCACTTTTGTATTGCTTGTCATGGGGTTATCAAAGGGGAGTTAATTTCACAATTGTGTGTTCATTTCAGCACTAATTATGTATGTATTTCTTGTAGATGAATTTTCAATACATTTACATCAGAAACATTATATGGAGCTTCAATAAGCAATGAAGCTGATGTACAACTTGTGAAGAGTAGACTAGATATTCAATGAATGAAACCAGAAGAATAAAGTAGAATTTTTGACTTTTGCTCATTACATTGCAGACAATAATTGCAACAGGTGTCTCATACGCATTCAACTTCAAAGAAAAATATAGTGTCGACATTATTGGAAACTTAACGAGTGGGTTAGTGCTTCATTCATAACTTTCTTTTCCTCATACTTTTCAGATTGAATCCGGATTATCCAGATTCTTGTTCAGACTCCAGCATTTTGTGGTCTTTGCCTCAAATATTACATAGAATTAACAGCACAGCCATTCGGCCCAACTGGTCTATACTGGTGCTTATGTGCTACACAGACCACCTCCTACTTTAATTAATCTCACCTCTCTCTAACCCAGGGGTCATTGGACAGTGATCAGGAGCAGGAATCCTGACTGATTTCCCCTCTCTCTCTCTAACCCAGGCATCACTGGACAGTGGTCAGGAGCAGGAATCCTGACTGATTTGCCCTCTCTCTCTAAACCATGGCACTGGACAGTGATCAGGAGTTGATTTCCCTTCTCTTTAAATCAGGGGTCACTAAACAGTGATGGCGGCTGATGTGCACCTTCCAAACCTGTTGAGGTCAATTCTTGCTCTTGTCTCCCTGGGAAACAGGCTCCTGCTGTGGGTGGATCTCTCTGCAGATAACTCTTTAATAAATTAGAACTATAGGATGTCAGAGATGCAAGTAAGCTTCACTATGTCATTAAGACACTTTGCAGAGAGAGCAACAATGAAGATGAATGGTGAATTGCTCTCTCTATTTATTTCAGCTATCAGAGCCCTCTCACTCCCAATACCGCAGTCTTTCAACAGAGTTTTGGTGATGCCTTCTCGATCGCTATTGTTGGTTTCGCTGTTGCATTCTCTGTGGCCAAAGTCTACGCCATCAAACATGATTACGTTCTAAATGGAAACCAGGTAAGTAATGACAATTAATGTGAATGTCACACAAAATCAGTTGAGATAAAAGTGTTGTGGGGAAGATGGAATGCAGGGGGAGGGGGAGTACGGAGGGAGTGGGACTGCAAAGTAGGAGGATTGTGGTGGAAGGGGAATGTGGTGTAAGTGGAGAGTCTGGGGAAGATTGAGTGTACGGGAGCGGGAGAGTCGGGGAAGTGTGGAGAAAGTGGATGTGGGGGGAGTGTGGGGGAGGGGGAGTTTGAGGTTAATGTGGGGAGAAGATGTGGGGGAGTGGGATTGTGGGGAAGATGGAGCGTGGAGTGAGTGTGGAGGAGGGGCAGTGTGGGGTAATGTGGGGGAGGGAGAGTGTGGGGAAGGTGGAGCGTGGGGGGAGTGTGGGGAGGGGGAGAGTTGGAGAAGGGGAGAGTGGGGGAAGGTGTGCGGGGGAGTGTGCAGAATGTGGAGCTTGGGGGGAGTGTGGGGGTAATGTGAGGCAGAACGTGTAGGGGAGGGGGAGAGCAGGAGGAGTGTGGGGGCATGTGGGAAAGGTGGAACGTGGAGTGAGTGGAGGAGGGTCAGTGTGGGGGTAATGTGGGAGGGGGTGTGAGGGAGGGGGATTATTGAGAGGGAGTGTGGGGGAGGGAGAGTATGGGGGTGGGGGAGGGAGAGTGTGGGGGTAAGGGAGTGTGGGGGAGGGAGAGTGTGGGTGTGGGGGAGGGAGAGTGTGAGGGTGAGTGTGGCAGAAGTGTGGGGGAGGGGAGTGTGTGGAGGGGGATTGCGGGTGGAGTATTTAGGGAGTGTGGGGGAGGGGTGTTTGGGGTAGGTTGTGTTGGGGAGTGCAGCTTGGGGGAGGGGACAGGATGAATAGACAGTACCCAAAGTTTAAAGGGGTGTGGCCATTGAGGGATTTCAGGTAAGAACATAGATTTGTAGCCATATTTAGCTGTAGGAATCACAGTGAGATTGTCAGCGTTCATTGCCATTGCTCCTCTGAAACTGACAGTCTGTGGAAATCTAGCATTTTTAAAAAAAATTTGTCATAAAGATGTGGTTGTTGCTGGCAAAGTCAGCATTTATTGCCCATCCCTAATTGTCCTTGAGAAGTGGGTCTTGAACCGCTGCACTCCGTGACTCATCGTTGACCTCAAAGAAAGCTGCCACCAAAAATCTCTATGGTGTGGATTCCTCCTTCCCTGACATTAATTTGAATCTAGTGCCCAGTCAAGGGGATCTTCAGGCATCCAGCAACAGTGATATCATCAGCAGGGTAAGCAGCCAATCACATTGAAGTATTGTCACAGACAGCAAACAGAAAGTAATAAAAAGCAATAAAAACAGAAAGTGCTGGAAATATTCTATGGAAAGAGAAACAGAATTAATGCTTCGTGTCATAACCTTTCACCAGAATTCACTGCTTATCTTGCACTTTTGTTACGATCCCAGCTGCTGTTAATCCTGGGCAAGTCAGATCCCAAAGTGAAACTTGGGATGATAGATTCTAACTTTTTTTTTTCTGAAACTGTGGAGGTAAGTCACTGAACAAATTCACAGGAGTCTGCTGATGAACATTTAATATAAAAAAAATTAAGGCAAGAAAAATGAGCTATATTGCACCAGACAAAAAGGTTGGAAAGATCTCAATACAAACAGAAGAAAATGATTCAAATCGCATTATTCCTTTACCCAGTAACATCATTACAGACACATAAACCACTATCTTGACACAAAGGCTTCTCGCTTGGGATTGGCATAGTTGCAAACGGTTTTCTTCTGGTGAATTCCTGAGCATTCACTTGATGCTTTTCACCCAACTTGTATCTCTCTCTGAGACATCCAAAACTGCACTCTAAACTCACTATTGCTTCAACTGCAGAGCAAGCACGAGTTCCCTAAACTCAGTCTTCCTCTGCTAATATGATCACTTTACTGAGTTCTAGAACTGATCCTTCAGTTAACTACTGTCCCAATAGCCTTATGGCTTTACTTCCCAGAGAGCTTAAGATCCTTGTTTTCTCTCTCTGGCACACACTGAACTCTCACTTGTCTCTCTGTGTCATTTGACCACTGTTGCTAGGCAACAGCACATTTTTTCTCCAGAATCACTAAACTTTTAACCCATCTCTTTACCTTCAGGAGTTGTAAAACTTCATTAAAATGTACACATACAAATAAACCCAAAAGACCTGACATTTCAGTCAGGAGTCCATCCAGACTTCCTGCACCAAAGTTCATTCATAGAACCCAAATGAAACTGGAACCCTTTTTACCTTACTTAACACACAAATATATATATATTCAACTTAAAAATTAAACATTGTTCCTAACACCTTAAGTGAAATTTTTATTGGGAGATTTTACAAGAGAGTGAAATAAATGGCTGGGATGTATACAGTGATTAAGGCAGAAATTGTGTATTTTTTTAAAAATGTGGATTTTTGTTCATAATAGACAAATTTGACATTTCACAAACATAAAATTAGATTTTCAGTCCCAGAGAGGGAACTCAACAGTAAGTTTGAAGATAGAGCTTTGTTAATATCTGATGTGTGCCTCAATCAATAGGGTGTAATTTTTAAGGAGTTTTTCAGTGAGACTAATAGTGTAAAGGAGTAAACTATTGTCAGATCAATGGTGTCTAATTGATTACAGATGTTGGGTAGAATTACTGAAACCAAAGGTTTCCCTGACAACATTACAGCTATAATACTAGAGACAAGTACTCCAGAAGTAGCCATGCCCGTAGCCAAGTTGTTCCAGTACAGCTACAACACTGACATCATGTGGAGTCCGTGGACCATGAATAAATAGGGCGTCATAGACTGCACTCCCTTTTCAATTATTTGAAAAGCTTTTTACTGTTGTTTTGTTTGCACTTCAGTCCCACGCTCCTGATCAATGGGCACCCTGTGCGGAGGGGCACGGGGAGGGAGGCGGACCTCCTCATGAACCTGCTTCTGGGCCTGGCCAAGTTGGCCATTAACAGGCTCAGGCAGCGGGTGATCAAGGGGGTCATCCGACCGGAATGTCTGCCCCCCCACCTCTTCTGCGGCTATGCTCACGGCTGGGCGTCCGCTGGCACTGCCGAGGTCTTCCATGCTTGGTGGGCACTGCGAGGACTGGGGTGTTTCGTTGATCCTTTTGATCACATTTTGATTTAATGTTGATAAGTTTCCTTTAAACTTTGTCTTTGCAGTTTCCCTTTAAGGGGCTGCCTTTTCTTAATTCCTGATTTTGTTAATTTAGTTTACTTGGTTTGACTTGAAAGAGTTACAACACTGGCATTTGCTAGACAATGTGAAAAACTGATCAAGATTTGTTAAACTTCTTCCAGCCAGTTGGCAAAGGAGGAGACTAGAAGTCAATCTTTACTCGGTTTTAGGTTTATTCACAAAGGTTGACATCTCAAATGTATAGCTCCTAATCCTACAACCTGGCACCAGTGTCAATAAATGCCTCTTGATACACTTTTAAGTAAAATCAAATAAACTAATTAACTAATGAACCACGCTTAAAGGGGCACTGTAACAAAAAACAAAACTTTGAAGAAAATTATCAAAATTAACTTAAAATAATGTTCTTGGGGCTGATGATGCACTGCAGTCCCTGCGGCACCCACTGATCTTGGATGGGCTCAATTGTAGTGGGGGACACCGCAGGTTCCATCTCCAAGGACCCCTGGGTGCAGATGTAACCACAAAAGAGAGGCAGGCAGTCAGGTCAAACAACTCCCTCAATCCTGCCTGGACCTGTTCATGGCCACCTTGGCCAGGCCGAGGAGCTGGCTCACGAGGAGGTCCTCCAATCTGCGCATCGCCCACCTCCCCCCACAAAGTGCAAACAAAACTTGAGGAGCAGCCTCCTTAGATAATGAAACAGGGGCTGCAACCTCACACCTCCTACATGAACATGGAAAGCAGACTCCTCAAGGCTGCAGAAAATAGGTGTCTTTGAACCATCTTAACTTTCTACTGCAAGGGACTGTTGCATGCAACACCCTTCCTCCACCTCCAGAAGACAGGATGCTATCCCACGATGTGTCTGGACAGCCGCAAGGGTGAGGAAATGGAAGGGGTGCAGCAGCAGCCTGTACAGGAAACCCCTCCGCACAGAGTGGAATGGCACGGGGGAATTTTCACAAGGTATCTTAAATTGTGGGGCTGAGGTGTAAGAGGGAGGTTTTGGGATTTGGGATCAATGTGAAATTCTGTCCGAATGGTTGTGGGGGGGGGTCAGTTCAGACGGGAGTCCACTGCACATTTGAGCCGCCTTAACATCATGAGTGCAGTTGGGGTTCAGCCCATGTTTTAAGGCTGTGGATGGTTTTGACCACAAGCTGGACATCCAGAGATGCATGATATGCAAGTTTTTGTGGCAGCCCGCTGCTCTGCCATCCAGCACATCCCTGACTCTGGTCACCCCGGCAGCCTGAGCCCTCTCTTTTCCCAGCCACATGAACCTGTATTGGTAGAGGTGTGGATTCTTGAGCAGTGGCTCTCGGATGACAGCCGCTACTCCTGTTGGGAGGGGGATTCAGCATGATGCAACCATGTTCCAGGCTTTGATCAGTTCCTCGTAAAAGACAAGCAACTCCCACAAGGAGACCTCCCAGGTCTATACCAGGAGCTGCATGTCATAATTAAAGAAATACATCTCCCGTGTACAGCCCCAGGAGGAGGCTTGATGTAAAGATATCGCAGCAGGGTCTGAAAGCGGAAAGTTGCCACCTGGGTGCGAAGGCACACCAATGCCTGACCGCCCTCCCTAAACAGGAGACTTAGTACCCCAGCAGCGACCCAGTGCAGCTGTTTGCCCTAGAAGAAGCTGTGACCTTCTTCTGTATCTTAGTGACAAATTCTAAGGGAGAGATCAAAGTGATCAACCAGTACCACAACATTGCAACTATCAGTTTGTTATGACCAGCACTTGACCCTTGGAAGATAGCACTTAGGCAGTCCTGTCCAGTACCCCAGGTGAGTGGTGACTTTGGCCTCCAACTCTTGCCAGGTCTCACTGGCCAGGATCCCTCAGCAGGGCTAAGGTAGACTCCAAAGGAGATGGGCAGTGCTCCATGGAAGGGCCTAAACTCCTCCAGCAGGGAATCCATTCCCCCCTGACCGACCAGCTGAAAGACCTTTGTGTTCATGATCACAATATTCATGTTTTCACACATGTCTCCAAAATCACTGTTAGCAAATTGCCCTCAATTACACAGTTACAAAATTAGCCAGTGCCCCAAGTCCAGTCTGCATCTATTTCTCCATGACTTTATCTACAACTACCCTTTTGTCATGCCATGTATTACTGTACAGTTCCAAAGAAGAGCCATATTGAACTTGAAATGTTAACTCTGTTCCTCTCTCCGCAGACAGGCTGAGTTTCCAGCACTTTTTGGTTTTATTGTAGAAAGACTAAATCTGGTTGCCATGTCTAGAAAGTGTAAAACAAAAATATTTCTGCCTTTGTTGCATACCTTTTGATCCATGGCATTTGCCTCGTTAAAGCCACATGTCAATTGAAAGCTTACGGTAGGATGTGGTGATGTCCTCCGATACTTCTACATATTTCACATTTTTCACTAGGCTATTTGACGAGCTGTGTCTCCTCAATGACCTCACCTGCATCCTTTAACAGGATTTTTAATCTTTGACAAGAAGGTTAAGCAAATTGTCTGCACAGCTTTAAGACAATTTGTTTTTTCTCTCACTGATTCTTGTCTCCTGATGCCATTAATACTTTTCTGTTCTGATTACAAATATCAGGTTTTGTTAAGGAGATAGAATAGTGCCTGATTGGATAAACTGTGGATCCACTGACCTTCCAAAAAACAATTGGTTTGTCATGCTCCATGTCCAGTTTCATTTGTGCCCTTTTTCATGGAAAGATTACTTGACAGCAATGGTATCTCACCAGAGTTGACATCAGTACTAATAAAATGGTTTACTTCAGCAACTTTTCAAAGAATCACCACTCTTTTTAGTGATCTCAATGTGTTGTCATTCCCAAACCTAAAACAAATAGTACTTTCATACTCCCTAATGTTGTATCAATATAGAGTGAATCTAGATAACATTTTAGCTAATCTGTTCCCACACACTATTGAGGTGCAACCATTATATAATACTGCACAGTTAAATGAATCACAGCTTCTTCTGATTAGTATAATTCCTTCAGGCTATTGATTATCATCTTCTCTGTGGCATGCATCACCTTGAGAACCTCGCTGCTCTGCTTTGGGCAATTCATCGCATAACAATATTTTGAATCACACCTGAAGTACCTATTAATCGTTCCCTGGACATTCCTTGGGTTCATTCACCTACTATGGTTGCTCCAATTCTGTTGTCTGCTGTGATATCCAGATCTGCTAAAATAAGTCCCCATTTCTACTGTTTGGAACTCTTTTTGTACTGATGCATGTGTCCAGTAGCTGGATGATCCTGAAATGTCCAATGAATAAGTCCTCCATCCTTTGTGACAGTACAGAATGCTCCATTTGTGCCATCAAGGCTGCTGGAAATGACTGCTTCCTCAGGATTTTTTCAAAGCAGCAGACATCTGGTCCAAAAGAGAATCCTCTTTTTGAGAACCAACCTCAGTTAAAACCAGGAGCCTGTCCCTTTGGAACACCTTAGCACAATCCAGCAATTTAAATGTGAACACTGGACAAGGAATCTCCAAACTGAATTTCAGCAATATTTTATACAGTCTGTTAAAGTCCATGATATATTCTTCCATGCAATGACCTGTATTTCGAAATCTATCAAAGTCTGACCTGGCTTCGTAGGCATCCAGTAGGTCATCTTACTGTTAAATTTCATCCATGAATAGAAGAGCCAAACCTTCCCCAATATTCAATTGACAGGCATCCAGCTCACAAAATATTATGCTTCCAATTTTGTTAGGGAGTGATAATGCCAAAGCAATAACTTGTTTCCTCTTTGGTAGGGACATAACTCTAGGCCCAACCTTCAGCTGCTTTATCAATGACTTTCCTTCCATCGTACTAGTGGCAGTAACAATCTCCAATTTTTTTTTTCTTTGTTCCTGGGTGCTCATCCTCAAATTCAGAGGGCATAGCTGTGGGTCTGGAGTCAAATGTAGGCCAGACCAGGCAAGGACGACAAATTTCCTTCCTTAAAGGACATTAGTGAACCAGATGAGTTTTTACAAAAGTTAGCAATGGTTTTGTCAGACTTTTATTTCCAGACCATTATTGAATTCAAATTTCACTATCTGCTGTGGCAGGATTTGAGCCTGGGTCCCCAGAGCATTAACCTGGGTCTCTGGATTACTATTCCAGCAACACTACCACTACGCCACTGTCTCCCCCAAAAGAGTGAATCTATCCATCCCCCCATGACATTCAATGGCATTACCATTGCTGAATTCCCCACTAAAAGCAGGGAAAACTCTCCACTGGTTGGAGTTATACCAAGCACAAAGGAAGATGGTTGTGGTTGTTGGAAGCCAATCATCTTCATTCCAGGACATCACTGCAGTTCCTCAGCACACACAGCTAGAGTATTGAGTGCAGTTCTGGAATCCGCATTATTGGAAGGATGTGATTGCACTAGACAGTGTGCAGAGGAGATTTACCAGGATGTTGCCTGGGCTGGAGAGTTTTAGTTATAAGGAGAGATTGGATAGACTGGGGTTATTTTCTTTGGAGCAGAGGAGATTGAGGGGGGACATGATTGAGGTGTATAAAATTATGTGGGGCATAGATAGGGTAGACAGGAAGAAATTTTTCTCCTCGGTGGAGGGATCAATAACCAGGGAGCGTAGATTTAAGGTAAGGGGCAGGTTTAGAGGGGATGTGAGGAAGATTTTTTTCACCCAGAGGGTGGTGGGAATCTGGAACTCACTGCCTGAAAGTGTGGTAGAGGCAGAAACCCTCATAACATTTATGAAGTATTTGGATGTGCACTTGCGATGCCATGGCATACAAGGCCTAGTGCTGGAAAATGGGATTAGAATAGTTAGGCACTTGTTTGACTGGCACAGACTCGATGGGCCGAAGGGCCTTTGTCTGTGCTGTAGACCTCTATGACTCTATAGTGTCCGAGGCCCAACCATCTTCAGCTGCTTCATCAATGACCTTCTTTGCTTATCAGGTCAAAGATGGGATGCTTGCAGATGATTTCACAATATTCAGCACCATTTATGACTCCTCAGATACTGAAGCAGTCTGTGTCCATATGCAGCAAGACCTGGGCAGTGTTGGAGTTTGGGCTGATAAGTAACATTTGAGGCACATAAGTGAATTTAACCATCTCCCTTGACGTTCAATGGCATTACCATTGCTGAATCCCCCACATCCTGGGGGTTAACATTGACCAGAAACTGAACTGGACTAGCCATATAAATACTGTGGATACAAGAACAGGTCAGAGGCTAGGAATCCTGCAACGAGTAACTCACCTCCTGTCTCCCCAAAGCCTGTCTACCATCTACAAGGCACAAGTCAGGAGTGTGATGGAATACTCTTTATTTGCCTGGGTGAGTGCAGCTCCAATAACACTCAAGAAACTCAAAGCCATCCAGGACAAAGCAGCCCACTTCGTCGGCACCCTATCCAGAATCTTAAAATATTCACTCCTTCCACCAGCAAATCACAGTGGCAGCAGTGTGCACCATGTACAAGATGCTCTGTAACCATGCTCTGCACCCATCTGATTCACTACTCTCCTTCAGGGAAGGAAATCTGCCATCCTTACCTGTTCTGGCCTACTTGTGACTCCAGACCCACAGCAATGTGGTTGACACTTAAGTGCCCTCTGAAATGGCCCAGCAAGCCCCTCAGTACAAGGGGAATTGGGATGGGCAGCAAAAGCTGGCTCCCATGAAAGAATAAAGAAAAAAACAACTCACCAAGGCTCCTTCAACAGCAGCTTCCAAGCCCGTAACCTCTACCAACTAGGAGGACAAGGGCAGCAGATGCATGGGAACACTACCACCAGCAAGTTCCCCTCCAAATCACACACTATCCTCGCTTTTAATTATATCGTCATTCCTTCACTGTCGCTAGGTCAAAAACATGGAATTCCCTTTGTCGGAGCACTGTGGGTGTACCTAGACATAAGACCATAAGACATAGGAGCAGAAATTAGGCCATTCGGCCCATCGAGTCTGCTCCGCCATTCAATCATGGCTGATAAGTTTCTCAACCCCATTCTCCCGTAACCTTTGATCCCCTTACCAATCAAGAACCTATCTATCTCAGTCTTAAATACACTCAATGACCTGGCCTCCACAACCTTCTGTGGCAATGAATTCCATAGATTCACCACTCTCTGGCTAAAGAAGTTTCTCCTCATCTCTGTTCTAAAAGGTTTTCCCTTTACTCTGAGGCTGTGCCCTCGGGTCCTAGTCTGTCCTACTAATGGAAACATCTTCCCCACGTCCACTCTATCCAGGCCTTTCAGTATTCTGTAAGTTTCAATCAGATCCCCCCTCATCCTTCTAAACTCCATCGAGTATAGACCCAGAGTCCTCAAACGTTCCTCATATGTTAAGCCTTTCATTCCTGGGATCATTCTTGTGAACCTCCTCTGGACCCTCTCCAGGGCCAGCACATCCTTCCTGAGATACGGGGCCCAAAATTGCTCACAATATTCTAAATGTGGTCTGACCAGAGCCTTATAAAGCCTCAGCAGCACATCCCTGCTTTTATATTCTAGTCCTTTCGAAATAAATGTCAACATTGCATTTGCCTTCCTAACTATCGCATCAACCTGCAAGTTAACCTTAAGAGAATCCTGGACTAGGACTCCCAAATCCCTTTGCACTCCAGATTTTTGAATTCTCTCCCCATTTAGAAAATAATCTATGCCTCTACTCTTCCTACCAAAGTGCATGACCTCACACTTCCCCACCTTGTCTTCCAGCTGCCACTTCTTTGCCCATTCTCCTAACCTGTCCAAATCCTTCTGCCGCCTCCCCGCCTCCTCAATACTACCTGTCCCTCCACCTATCTTTGTATCATCTGCAAACTTAGCTAGGATGCCCTCAGTTCCTTCATCTAGTGAAAAGTTGTGGTCCCAACACTGACCCCTGCGGAACTCCACTAGTCACCGGCCGCCATCCTGAGAAGGACCCCCTTATCTCCACTCTCTGCCTCCTGCCAGACAGCCAATCTTCTATCCATGCTAGTAGCTTGCCTCTAACACCATGGGCTCTTATCTTACTGGGCAGCCTCCTGTGCGGCACCTTGTCAAAGGCCTTCTGGAAGTCCAAGTAGATAACATCCATTGGCTCTCCTTTGTCTAACCTACACGTTACCTCCTCAAAGAATTCTAACAGATTTGTCAGGCATGACCTCCCCTTGATGAAACCATGCTGACTTTGCCTGATTTTACCATGCATTTCCAAGTATTCTGAAATCTCATCCTTAATAATGGACTCTAAAATCTTACCAACGACCGAGGTCAGGCTAATCGGCCTGTAATTTCCCGTCTTTTGCCTCACTCCCTTCTTAAACAGGGGGGTTACATTAGCGATTTTCCAGTCCTCTGGGACCCTCCCTGACTCCAGTGATTCCTGAAAGATCACCACTAACGCGTCCACTATCTCTTCAGCTATCTCCTTCAGAACTCTGGGGTGTAATCCATCTGGTCCAGGTGATTTATCCACCTTCAGACCTTTCAGTTTTCCTAGCACCTTCTCCTTGGTAATGGCCACCTTACTCACCTCTGCCCCCCGACTCTCTTGAACTTTGGGGATGTCACTCGTGTCTTCCACTATGAAGACTGACGCAAAGTACCTATTCAGTTCCTCCGCCATTTCTTTGTTCCCTACTACTACTTCTCCAGCGTCATTTTCCAGCAGCCCAATGTCCACTTTTGCCTCTCTCTTACCCTTTATATATCTAAAAAAACTCTTGCAATCTTCTTTTATATTACTGGCTAGTTTACCCTCATATTTAATCTTCTCCCTCCTTATTTCTTTTTTAGTTGTCTTCTGTTGGTCTTTGTAGGCTTCCCAATCCCCTGGTTTCCCACTGCTCTTCGCCGCATTGTATGCTTCCTCTTTAGCTTTTATGCTGTCCCTGACTTCCTTTGTCAGCCATGGTTGCCTCGTCCTCCCTTTAGTATGCTTCTTCTTCCTAGGGATGAATTTTTGCTGTGTCTCCCAAATTACTCCCAGAAACTCCTGCCATTGCTGTTCCACTGTCTTTCCTGCTAGGCTCATCTCCCAGTCAATTCTGGCCAGCTCCTCCCTCATGCCTCTGTAGTTGCCTTTATTCAACTGTAATACCGTTACATCTGATTCCAGCTTTTTCCTCTCAAATTGCAGGGTACATTCTATCATATTATGGTCACTTCCTCCTAAGGGTTCCTTCACCTTAAGCTCCCTTATCAAATTTGCCTCATTACACATCACTAAATCGAGAATTGCCTGTTCCCTAGTGGGCTCCACCACAAGCTGCTCCAAAAAGCCATCTCGTAGACATTCCACAAATTTGTTTTCTTGGGATCCACTACCAACCTGCTTTTTCCAGTCTACCTGCATATCCCCCATGATCACTGTAACCTTGCCTTTCTTACACACCTTTTCTATCTCCTGGTGTATCTTGTGCCCCACATCCTGACTACTGTTTGGAGGCCTGTACATAACTCCCATTATGGTTTTTTTACCTTTGCGGTTCCTCAACTCTACCCACACAGATTCTACATCATCTGACTCTACATCATTTCTTGCTATCGATTTAATTTCATTTCTTACTAACAAAGCAACCCCACCCCCTCTGCCAACTTGCCTATCTTTTCGATAGGATGTATATCCTTGGATATTTAGCTCCCAGTCCTGATCCCCTTGCAGCCATGTCTCCGTAATGCCCACCACATTATACCTGCCAATTTCAATCTGCGCCACAAGCTCATTTACCTTATTTCGTATACTGCGTGCATTCAGATACAACACCTTCAGTCCTGTATTTCCCGTCTCTTTTCTCATTGTCGTCCCTTTATCTACACCCAATGGGCTGCAGTGATTCATGAAGGGGGTTCACTATCACCTTCTCAAGAATGAACAATAAATTCTGGCCTTGGGGGCGTTCTGCCCACATCCCATGAATGAATAGAAAAAGAATAGTGTGGAGGTAGGAAGTGCAGAATAATCTGATGAAATGATTATTGTAAAATATCTATGAACGTTTGTTGTTTTCTGTACAGGAATTAGTGGCTTTTGGAATCAGTAATATGTTTTGTGGAGCATTTCGTGGTTTTGCAGGAAGCACAGCACTGTCTCGAACCGCCGTTCAGGAAAGCACAGGAGGTAAAACACAGGTACGATACTTGAAGTTTAGCAATCGCTATCATTCACCCGACCTGTACTGCCCTGGGTGAGGTGATAGAATGTTACAGAGGGAACAGATAGAATCCAGTCTACTCTTGATCATTCACATTGGAATATTGCGTGCAATTCTGGTCGCCACATTACCAGAAGAATATGGAGACGTTGGAGAGGGTGCAGAGGAGGTTTACCAGGATGCTGCCTGGTCTGGAGGTTATTAGCTATGAGGAGAGGTTGGAGAAACTCGGATTGTTCTCACTAGAGCGACGGAGATTGATGGGCGACATGATAGAAGTTTACAAAATTATGAGTGGCATGGACAGAGTAGATAGTCAGAAGATTTTTCCCAGGGTGGAAGAGTCAATTACTAGGGTACATAGATTTAAGGTGAGAGGAGAAAACTTTAGAGGAGATGTGCGGGGCAAGTTTTTTATGCAGATGGCAGTGAGTGTCTGGAATTCGCTGCCAGAGGAGGTGGTGGAAGCAGGTACGATAGTGGTGTTTAAGAGGCAGCTTGACAAATACATGAATAGGATGGGAATAGAGGGATACGGACCCCGGAAGTGCAAAATGTTTTAGTTTGACAGTCAATATGATTGGCGCAGGCTTGGAGGGCCGAAGGGCCTGTTCCTGTGCTGTATTTTTCTTTGTTCTAACAGCATCAGATCATTTGAATTGCTTGAAATTAGAACTACTCGGTCTTTTACCCACAATACTATGCAAACGCTTTTCACTTTCCGGCTCAAGTCAGTTTTTAAAATCTAGATTCGATTCTGTTTGAGTGATTAGTATCTTTAGTTGAGTGAAGTTGAAATCTGTGGGATCAATTTAAAAATGGATAACTCATTGATGTAAACTTTTTGTTATAGATATTTTAGATCTGGCTTTTAATGCACCCAGTGATTGTGCTCTTTATTTCTTTCACCTCTAACATCATCAGGAGAGTCAGGAAGGAAAATTACCACAGCATTGATTAAACAATTTGCCATCAGCTGCTAACCCTGTGCATAAAAACATGTGGATCTCAGACAAACAACAGGGACTGGATATTCGATTGTCAGTGGGGGTGCGCATGGATGCAGGTGCATTTTCTTGCAGAGCATCATCCCAATGCCTCCAGAAAGCAATGCAATTTTCAAAGGGAGGGCAGGAACCAGGAACCCACATGCCTCCAATTAACTGGATTTTGAGTTTGTTGCTGAGCTCATTAACAGGCCTCAGAGGAGAAATTTTCAATTGGCAGACATGGGGAACATGCAGTATCTGGAACACATAAGGGTGCTGCTGGTGTAATCAGGAGGGCTGGAGGATACGCTGACCAACATGCTTAAGAAGTGGAAAATAACTCTGCTCAACCAGTGGCACAGGGTTGCCATTGCTGGAGCTGTGACACTTGCATTTGTGAGCAGTGAGTGGTAGGACTCTTGAGAGGGACGTGAGTCTGCTGGCATCATTCGGGCGGCAGAGGTTGGCAGAGGAAGCCCTGGTGAACAAATGACTGACAGCTGAGGGAGTTGAAATGGGAACAGCCTAGCCTGAAAGTGCACAGAGCCACAAGGAGGAACTTCAGCAGAGGGATTGTCCTGATCAGGAGGAGCTGCAAGGGAAAGAAGGTGTTACCCAAAGCATCAGGTGTACCATCTAATTATCAGCTACCTTCAAACGACAGAGTTCCAGTGTTGGAGGAGACTGCACCTATCCAGGCAGTTGGTCTCGGACATTTGCGCTTTGGTCCACAATGCATGGGAGTCTTACCTGCAGCCACCAAGGTCACTGTGGCGCTGGATTTTTATGCTTCTGCGTCGTTCCAGGAATTAGCTGTGGACCTGGATGGTATCTCACAGTCAGCAGCTCATCGCGCCATCAGGCAGATGACAGAATGCCCTATTCGGAGGGTGCAGGATTACATCCATTTAGAGACAGGTGGGCCATTGCGGGTACAGAGGGTGTTGGGGTTTGTTGCCATCAGTGGATTCCCTCAGGTCCAGGGGATTGTTGATTGCACCCACACAAGCCAGCCAGACTCCTGAATGGAAAAAGATACCATCGCTGAATGTGAAGTTGGTCTCTGGCCACAGGAAGTGCATCTGACAGGTCAGCGCTTGGTTCCCAGGCAACTGTCATGATTCCTTCATCCTGTGAGAGTCTCAGGTGCTGCATCTTTTCAGGTCAACATCCAGACGCTGTGAGTGATGGCTGGGGAATAAGGGTTATCCTCTAAGGGGAGGTGGTTCCTGAATCCCCTCCAGTATTTGTAGAGTAAAGGGTTAACATTGGAAGCATACATAATTCTGATGTAATAATGTTGTCAAATCACATGACTGAAAAGTAAGAGAGATCTGGAAGGAGGAGAAGCTCCAACCTTGAGTAGAGGTTCAAATTTGTAAATACTTCCTGTAAATAAAGAGTAATGGTTTTGAGAAACTACAGACACGAGCAGCATACTTTGGGAGAACAGACAATCTTCAAAACCCCTGTCTCACCCCCGACCACACAACAAAACAATACCCACCCATGGGTGCACAGAGACGCTACAATTAGAACCATCTCCTAACACAAACCTGCCTATGCAAACCATTGGCATCTTGACTGGTTGTGTTGTCCTCTAGTATGAGCTTGCCAGGGTTAAGTAGTGTTAAGATCTGCTGTGCAACATGACAAGACAAAGATGACTGGAGCTGGATAAAGAAGAGGAGGACCTGTATGCTACTGTTCCTCACAGGAGGACGGAGAGGAGGAAGGAGCCTGGCACCAAGGCTTTGGAGAAAGACTGCTGAGGCCACACTAGGCTTCATGCTGACCAGTAGTACTTCACTTGAATGTCATCCAGCCCTTTTGACAGATGACTACAATGCAACTTCCATCAGAGAAAGAAATTATCCAGCCAGCAGACGTGTCTGAATAATTTCATTGCCATCCAAATACGTTGAGAACAGGGTCTCCGCCACCACTGGCCCACACCAGAGACCAGGGAACTGCACCAAGCCCAGGCCCCAGCCCCACCCAACCTTCATTTCACTTTGACATCAAGCTTTAATAACACAAAACTCGGATTGAAATCAGAATCAATTATTATTACTACAGGAGGAATGAGTGACCAAACAAATAGAGAAATCTTCACCCAGGTAACTAACTAATTGTGTTCCCATCCACTCCTACCAGGTGCCCCCCTGCAGCTGAGGATGAGGTGGATGCAGCTTGCTCCATTGTCTCTGCATCTGGCTGAGATACCCGTGGCTTCCATCCTTGTCTTGGAGGCACCTATGAGGACTTGTCCACAGGCTGCTGTGCCTGCATCATTGCAATGGCAGCCTCTGCCACTGGGCCTTGTGGATGGTTCCTGAGACAGGGGGGTTGAGGATGTGAGGGATGATGCTGGTGCCCCCTGAGGGCTGAATCCCTCATGAGCTTCTTTGATTTCCTCAGCCCTTTCGGTGACATTGAATGCTGGGGAAGGCCATTGGCTAGGACACAGCTGGCGGCCATTCCAAGCATCTCTGTGCCACCAGTGACACTGCTACATGTTAGAGAGAGTCTCACTCCTTCTGTGCATGTCAACATGCTGATCCTGCACCCATTTGGAATGCTCTTGCATATGACTCTCCAAAAGGGTAGCAACTCTCTCAGTAGAGGGGATCATGCAGTCAAATCCCTGAGTCAACACAGTGCACATGTGCTGCATGGACTACGCATGGCTCCACAATGCCTCGGGGATTTCTGACATTTGGATTCAGGAAATCATCTGCCTCTGATCCCCCCAAAAGACCCACCTAAGGTCCAGCATCTCCAGCCAAGGGAGCATGGCTCTTTCTGCCCTTGTCCTTTGAGGGGGCTGCTCACACCTGGTTGTGTAGCCACAGTGCGCATTTGACAGCAGTCTTCTCCATGCCTTCACTGAAGATAGAGCTATCAAATGACCCTGCTCTTCACACCTTCCAATCTCGTCATCACCCATGACCTTCCCAAATGGCACCATTGCAATGTCCATTGCTCTATCAGGCTCAGATTGTGCAGGTCTAGCACACTACCACCTGTTCGAGACACCTTGTGACTGTTTCTTGTGACTTCTCTTTTCTTGCAGAATGAGGAGAAAATGATGTATGGGTAGCCTGGCCTCCCTCATCTTTTCCAGCATGCCATTGATAGGCGATGTTTTGCTCCTCAGCGACGCTCCCTGCTCACTTGCACCCCAAATGTGAGTGTGGCTGATGTCTCAGTGATGTTACAGGCCACTCACTCTGACAATGTTAGGGAGAACTACGGGTACTCAGTCTGCTCAGCTCGTGTGCATGCCACTACGTACAGAGATAGAGCCCTTTCTGGATCTTCTCTGAATCTTTTAGGGCACTGGCCCACATCCTTCATGTCATTGCTCTACTGCTGACCACCATCATCACGTCCATCCAGGCCCTTCTTGCGTCGCGGGCAGATTTCATTGGGATGCCAAGAACAATATCTCCCACCTCTCAGTGGCTGCCTTGGCTCATGCCTCAAGAGAAGCATCAGAGAACCTTGGTGCCGACCTTGGACATTTGCCTGTGCTAACATGGGCCGTCTGCAAATTCTCATGTGTCATCTCCTCAGCAAACAACAAACCCAGTCATGGCTGCCGCTCACCTTTCAAACGGACCTCTGTTTTTAAGTCCCATCTCCAGGCTGCTCCCAGCACAGCTGATTGGGCATTGAACTCACCCACGGGCCAATTAGGCCTTTACATTTTAAAATAGCATCACATCACTGGCACCGGTGCAACACTGAGTCAGAATCTGGAAATGTTCTCCAGGCATCAAGCTCCCAATGCTGACAAGTGCTGTTGCCTGCTCTTTGGTAGAATTAGTTTCCCTTCCCTGCTCTTTCTTTGTAGCTCGGCAAATTTCTTCTTTTCAAGAATTAATCCAATTTCCATCCATCATCCTTTCAAGTTGTGCATTCCAGACCGTAACAAATCACTTTGTAAAAAAATTACCTTCATCTTCCACCCTGGATTTCTTGACATTTTTAAAAAATCTGTATCCTCTGGTTATCAACCCTCTTCTCATTGGAACAGTTCCTCCCTATGTACTGTATCAAAATCCCTCATAATTTTGAATATCCCTCTTAAATCTCCCCATTACCTTCTCTGCTCTAAGGAGAACAATCCCAGCTTCTCTTGTGTCTTCACATAACTGACGTCTCTTTCCTGATTCCATTCTAGTAAATCTTCTCTGCATTCTCTCCAAGGCCATGACATCCTTTCTACAGTGTGCTTCCCAGAATCAAGCACTGCACACTAAGCAATTGAGCAACCAGGCACTGGGTAATTGGGAGCCTTTCAACTAAGAAATACGTTGTTGTTCAAATGAAGCACTTAAAGGAGAGGGCAATAGTAAAGGAAATATATGAGAACATTTTTAATTGATGAAAACCATTCCATTTTGACACAGATTGCTAGTCTGATATCTGCTGTGATGGTGATGATTGTAACCCTGGCCATTGGATTCCTTCTTGTCCCTCTACCCAAGGTAGGTAATCACATATCAGTGCTTTTACTGAGTATTCTGTACTTTAATGATGTCCTTTTATTGACCATTATCATTATGGATACCCTCAGATAAAGGGATCAACAGAATCATTGAAAGTTGCCAAGTATCTTTGCTTGCTTATCAACGTAGATGTTGTTGGTGCACATATTACACTTCTTAGTTTCACCAGTGATTGATTAAAAAGAAAAGAATTTTGGCCCCTGTTACAAAACTAATTTATTTGATTGGTACTTTGGCCAGTTTGTAGTCAGAGAACCATGTGTGGCAGTAAAGCCAACCATTCCTTAAATATGGAATCCTGGAATTGTACAGAGGAGGCCTTTCAGCCCATCAGTTCTAAGTGGTCTCTTTGGAAAACCTATTCAATTATTTTCACACTCGTTCTTCCCCAATAAACCTGTATATTTTTCCCCTCGAGTATTTATCAGATTCCCTTTGGAAAGTTGTTATTGAATCTGCTTCCCTTTGAGGCAGTGTGTTCCAGATTGTAACTTGCTGTGTGAAATCATTTCTCACCTCCTGTTTGGTTCTTTTGCCTCCAACTTAAATCTTTGTCCTTTGGTTGCTGCCCCACTTGTCACAGGAAACAGTTCCTTCTTACTTTCTCTATTAAAACCCTCATAGTTTTGAATGCCTCTATTAAATCTCCTCTGTTCTAAGGAGAACAATCCCAGCTTCTCCAGGGTCTACAGAATTGAAGGCCCTCATCCCTGGTATGATTCTAGTAAATCTCGTCTGTACTTGTTCCAAGACCTCGACACCCTTCCTAAAGTGTGGTGCCCAGCATCGGACACAACTCTCCACTTGAGGCCAAACCAGTGTTTTGCAAATGTTCAACATGACCTGTTTTTGTGCTCAATAAATACAACTTAAAGCCATTTTAAAAATCTTTAAAAGGAGAAAGTTAAAACTTTTTACTTTCTCCTTTTAAGAAAGTTTTAACTTAGTTGAAGAAATAAGAATCCTTTCTTTAATATTTTATATGTGGCAAAGATTTCAAAGATTATCAATTGCCTCTCATAAGAATAGTCTGAGACTCATTGATGGACCATTTTCATTGGAACCCATTTGTGTTCAGATACAGTCCTCATTCCTGGACAGAAGTTAGTGACTTAGCTGCAGACAATAGATTCATAACCTATAAGGGAACTCATTACCCAGAATCTGTGCAATATGCTCAGTCTTGCACTGGAGATGTTAAACCATCCATACAAATGTCACATTGCTCTATCAGAATAAATCAAAATGGAAGGAGTTTTGTATTGCAAACATGTCGACACAGTTATTAACTTTGTCTTTTTATTCTCCTCACAGTCAGTTCTAGGAGCTCTTGTTATCATTAATTTAAAAGGAATGTTATTGCAATTCAGAGAAATTGGAATTCTGTGGAAGAAAGACAAGTATGATTGTGTAAGTGCGAGTGAGATTCAGCTTTTGGTTATGTCAGCAACTTCACCATCCACCGTTTTTTACGGGTTTGACACCAAAGAGAAAACCTAACTTCTTGGAAGCTATTTTCTGATTTGGAGCTTGGAGCGAGAGCAGAGGAGACGAGATAGCCAGAATAAGCAGAAAAAGCTCAAAGAGTTCCTCCTGTCTTTGCTCTCTAATCAAAGTAGTCCTGATGGTAATAGAATACTGGGGAAAGCTATACATACCCAATTTCTGGAATGCTGCCTGCCATTCTGGACCTTGCTGAAAATATTTCTCGTTATTAATCTTTTCACTAATTACCAGACGTTTTTGAGCTGGGATGAGTATCAAAGAAATGCTGGAACTTGGTGAAGTTGCTTTGTATAACACCTTGGCTTGCTTCGACCAACATTGCGCACCTTAAGAACACTTTGAGATGATGTATATTGAAAATGTGATCACGTTGCTATTTGCCCACTTCTTATTGGTGGGTTTTCTTTTGTGAATATAATCTGAACTTTGAGCTTGTGTAAGTAAAAAACTTTCTTAGCCACATTTTAATGGTGTGTCCCAGAAGTCTAAACAATCCTGAATGCCTCTCACTTTTGATAACTTTCTCTTAAATTCTCTTTCAGTTAACAATATTTTTTTTTACTTTCCCATCCGCTTGGGATCTCCACATAAGCAAAGTTGCTTCCAAAAATTTTAGTGTCCTCTTTAGTGACAAGCTTCTCTTTTCACTTCAAAACTTTTAATGTTCAAAGTGCAGGCTGCACCTTTTCTTCCCATATCTGGGAAACCGATCCCTCTTGGGCTCAGACGCCTGGATGAGAAACTGGATATAGCTTCCCATCTTCAACACTTAACTTCTGTTCGCTTTCTCTTTCTTTGTTTCATTCTCTCTGTTTCTATGATCCTCTCTTGCCCTGTGCATTTCTCTCTGTGTCAGTCTCTGCCTGCCTGTCTATTCTCTTACTCTGTCTGTTTGGATCTATTTCTCTCTATCTCCCTCGCACTCTTTCCATCTCAGTCTCTCTCACTCTGTCCCCATTCCTTTTCTTTTCTAACCCATTGTAGTCTGAGATACTTTCAACACTACTCCTTTGTCTGAATTACAAATAAGTTGCCTATTTTCTAAGAATATCGTGCAAAAATCCAGGCGACTTTACGTTAACTTCCACAGTAACTCTTTATACTCAGAAGCACAAGACAGTAGACATCTTCACCTCTTACACACACTCCTTTCTCATATAAATTTCAGTTATTTTAAAATAAAAGATAGGTAAGTGTCATTTAATCACTATGTTCTGATTTACTTAATTGAGTTATATGTGTGTGACTGTCGCTCAGATTACCATGACTGTCCCTAAGTATTAAGGTGACTCTGTCCCTCAGCATTACAGTGACTGCATCCATCAGTATTAAAGTGACTCTGCCCGCAATATTAAAGTGACTCTTACCCACAGTATTAAAGTGACTCTGCCCCACAGTATTAAAGTGACTCTGCCCCACAGTATTAAAGTGACTCTGCCCCACAGTATTAAAGTGACTCTGTCCCACAGTATTACTGTGATTCTGTCCCTCAGTGTTTCTGTGACTGTGTACCTCAGTATTACTGTGACACTGTCCGTCCGTGTTACTGAATCTGTCCAGCAGCGTTACTGTGACACTGTCCCCAGTATTACTGTGACATTGTCCCTCAGTATTACTCTGACAACATCCCTCAGTATTGCTGTGACATTGTCCCTCAGTATTAATATGAACCTGTCCTGCAGCATTATTGTGGCACTGTCCCTCAGTATTACTGTGACTCTGTCCCTCAGTTTTACTGTGACTCTGTCCCTCAGTTTTACTGTGACTCTGTCCCTCAGTTTTACTGTGACTCTGTCCCTCAGTTTTACTGACTCTGTTCCTCAGTGTTACTGTGACACTGTCCCTCAGTATTACTGTTAAACTGTCCCTCAGTATTACTGACTCAATCCCTCAGTATTACTGTGACAGTCGCTCAGTATTACTGTGAAGTTGTTCCTCAGTATTTCTATGACACTGTCCCTCAGTTTTACTGCAACACTGTGTCTCAGTGTTACTGTTACAATGACCCTCAGTATTACCGTGACTCTGTCCTCAGTATTACTGTGACTGTGTCCCTCAGTGTTACTGATTCCGTCCCGCATTATTACTGTGACTGCATCTCAGTTTTACAGTGACACTGTCCCTCAGTATTACTGTGATACTGTACCTTAGTATTACTGACTGTCCCTCAGCTTTACTGTGACACTGTCCCTCAGTATTACTCTGATACTGTCCCTCAGCTTTACTGTGACACTGTCCATCAGTATTACTCTGATACTGTCCCTCAGCTTTACTGTGACACTGTCCCTCAGTATTACTGTGATTCTGTCCCTCAGCATTACTGTGACTGTCCCTCAGGTTTAATGTGAACATGTGCCTCAGTATTACTATGCTACTTTCCCTCAGTATTACTGTGACACTGTCCCTCAGTTTTGCAGTGACACTGTCCTTCAGTTTTACTGTGACACTGTCCCTTAGTATTACTGTGATACTGTCCCTCAGTATTACTGACTCTGTCCCTCAGTTTTACTGTGGCACTGTCCTCAGAATTACTGTGGTACTGTCCCTCAGTATTACTGACTCTGTCCCTCAGTTTTACTGTGACACTGTCCCTCAGTTTTACTGTGGCACTGTCCCTCAGTATTACTGTGACACTGTCCCTCAGTATTACTGTGACACTGTCCCTCAGTATTAATGTGGCACTGTCCCTCAGTATTATTGTGGTACTGTCCCTCAGTATTACTGACTCTGTCCCTCAGTTTTACTGTGACACTGTCCTCAATATTACTGTGACTCTGTCCCTCAGTTTTACTGTTGCACTGTCCCTCAGTATTACTGTTACACTGTCCCTCAGTATTACTGTGGCACTGTCCCTCAGTATTACTGTGGTACTGTCCCTCCGTATTACTGACTGTTCCTCAGTTTTATTGTGACACTGTTCTCAGTATTACTGTTACACTATCCCTCAGTATTACTGTGGCACTGTCCCTCAGTTTTACTGTGACACTGTCCTCAGTATTACTGTGACTCTGTCCCTCAGTTTTCCTGACTCTGTCCCTCAGTTTTACTGTCTTTACTTAATTTTGACATAAGTTCCGTTTTCTTACAGTTGGTTTGGATAATCGCTTTCATTGCAGCAGTTCTGCTTGGACTTGACATCGGACTTGGCGCAGGTGTAGGATTTGAGCTGCTGACTGTTGTGTTCAGGACACAGTTGTGAGTACAGTTATACCTATTCAATGTCATTGAGCTGCTGGTTCATGTAGGGCCATATTAAAATAGGATCATAGAATGTTTACAGTACAGAATGAGACCATTTAGCCTGCACCTCTGCTAGTCTCTGCAAGAACGACTCAGCCAACCTGATTCCCCCACCTTTTCCCCATCGTCCTGCAAGTGATTTCTCTTCAGATAATAATCCAATTCTCTTTTGAAAACGGTGATTGAATCTGCAGGTAGTGCATTCCAGATGTTAATCACTCACTGTATAAAAACATTTTCCATGTCGCTGTTGGTCATTTTGTCATTTACCTAAAGTTGAAGTCCTCTAGACCTTGATCCATGTCATTGGGAACAGTTTCTCCCTATTTATCCTGTCCAGACCCCTCATGATTTTGAATATCAGATCTCCTTTCAACCATCTTTTCTCCAAGGAAAACAGCCCCAACTTCTCTGATCTATTTGTGTAACTGAAGTCCCTCATCCCTGGATTGATTCTCTTGAATCTTTTCTGCACCCTCTCTAAAACCTTCCCATCCTTCCTAAAGTGTGGTGTCCAGGATTGGATGCAATATTCCAGTTGAGGCCAAACCAGTGTTTTATGAAAGTTCATCATAACTTCCTTGCTTTTATATTGCATTCCCCTATTTATTAAGCCCAGGAAGCCGTTTACCTTTTTAACCACTTTCTCAACCTGCCTTGCCATCTACTATGATTTATGCACAAATACCCCACAGGTCCCTCTGCCCCTGCACCCCTTTTAGAAGTGTACCCTTTATTTTATATTGCCTGTCTTTGTTCTTCCTATCAAAATGCATCCCTTCACACTCTCTGCATTAACATTCACCCATTCTACTATCCTGCACAGTTCACAATATTTTCAAGTCTTTGCCTTCTGCAAATTTTGAAATTGTGCCCTGTATAATCAACACTCTGCCATTAATGTAGATCAAGAACACCATCGCTCCTTAGATCAATTCCTGGGGAATCCCACTGTATAACTTCCTCCAGTCTGAAAAGCAACTGTTCACCACGACTCTCTGTTTTCTGTCACTCAGCCAACTTTGCATCTTTGCTGCCATTGAGGTGCAGAGAAATGCAGAGGGACCTGGGACATGAATCACAAAAGGTTAGTATGCAGGTACAGCAAGTAACTAGGAAAGCTAAAGAATGGTATAATTTATTGCAAGGGGAATCGAAATCAAAAGTAGGGAGGTCATGCTTCAGTTGTGCAGGGCACTAGTGAGACCATATTTGGAGTACTGTGTACAGTATTGGTCATCTTATTTAAGGAAGGACGTAAATGCGTTGGAAGCAGTTCAGAGAAGGTTTACCAGACTAATATTTGGAATGGGTGGGTTGTCTGATGAGTAAAGGTTGGACAGACTAGGCTTATATCCGCTAGAGTTTAGAAAAGTAAGAGGCAACTTGATTGAAACATACAAGATCTTGAGAGGTCTTGACTGGGTGGCTGTGGAGAGGATGTCTCCTTTTGAGAGAGTATCTTGAACGAGGGGTCACTGTTTAAAAATATGGGGTTGCCCATTTAAACAGAGATGAGGTGAAATTTTTTCACTCAGAGGGTCGTGAGCCTTTGGAACTCTTCCTGAAAAGGTGGTAGATGCAGAGTCTTTGAATACTTTTAAGGCAGAAGTGGATAGATTCTTGGTAAGCAAGGGGGTGACAGGTTAACGGGAGCAGGTGGGATGCAGATTTCAGGTTACTATCAGATCAGCCATGATCTTTTAAATGGCAGAGCAGACTCGAGGAGCTGAATGGCCTACTGCTGCTCCTTATTTGTACGTTCTCTAGTCCTCTGGCATCACCCCTATATCTAAGGAGGATTGGAAGATTATGGCTAGGGCCTCTGCAATTTCCTCCCTTACTTCTCCCATTAGGCTTGGATGCTTCCCATTTGCTCCTGCTGATTTATAGGGCAGAATTTTTAGCTCGGCGTGCGAGTGCGTGCCTGGCCTACTTGAGCATAAAATAGAGCCCGATGATGTTGGGTGAGCATCTTGACATCATCCTACATTTTCGGTCGGCGGACGCACACGCAATCCGGAAGCGCGCCCGCCGACAATGAAGAGGGCAATTAGGCCCATTAAAGTTCAATTGTCCCCGATTTTTCGTGGTCTGTCCAACCTTACGGTTGGCGGACAGGCGAATCTGCCAGGTGGACTTTGCATTTTTGATGAAACCTCATCCGAGGGAGGGATGAGGTTTCGTTATTAAATTTTTTTTAAAAAATGTTTGGACAGAATTTTGATCATCTGTATGTTCAGGTGATTGATTCTGATGCGTGGACATTTTTGTTTAGATTTTAAAATCTTTATTTTTTATTCTTCAGCTCCCTGAGGCAGCTCTCTGCCTTCAGGGACCTTTCATTCCACGCTCCCCGCACCCACGCTTATGTCAACACCTGCCCTCCTCCCGCCCCCACCCCAGCAGCCGTTAATTGGCCAGCCAGCGTGAAATCACGGTTGGGTGCTGATCGTGCCCACACGCCGACCTGCCCATAATCCTGCCCATAAACTTTAAGTACAGCCAACCTTTCTAATACTTCCTCTTTATCAATTTTTAGACCATTCAGTGCCTCAACTGCCTTATCTCTTCCCTGGTAAAGACAGATACAAAGTACTTATTTATCACCTCAGCCATGACTCTGTACGTAGATCCCTTATTTTGTCCTGTATCAGCACCACCCTCCTCTCACTACCATTTTACTCCTTATATGCCTATAGAATACTTTTGGGTTTCATTTTATGTTAGCTGCCAGTATCCTCTCATGCTTTCCCTTTGCTTCTTTTGTTTCCCTTTTCACTTCCGTTCTGAACTTTCTATACTCAGCCACATCGATTATCGGTCTGTCATCTGTCATACGAACTATTTGTCTGTTTCATCTTACCCTCAACAACAACTTAAATTTATATAATCACTGTAATATAGGCCAGGATATTTACCTCTTTGGGTGGGCGTAGCACTGCCGCCCGTGATCGGGCCCTGACATTGGTTTCATGCTGGCTGGCCAATTAACGGCTGAGCCAGGGTGGGGGCGGGAGGAGAGTGTTTGTGGACATTTGTGCATGTGTGCAGGTGCGCGCAATGAAATGTGACTCTGTTGCATGAGCAGGGACTTGTTATAAATGACATCTCACCACTTCTTTTATTTTTAATTCCTGTTGGAAACTTCATCCCACCTGTGGATGAGGTTTCATAAAAAATCCAAAGGCCGGCTGGCTGATTTGCCTACCCAACAACCATAAGGTTGGACGGACAGCGAAAAGTTGAACTCAATTAATACTTTAATGGCCTTAGTAGGCCTGTTAATTGTCGGTGGGCGTGCTGCCGATTCCCGCGTGCGCACCTGCCGACCAAAATATCGCGTGAGTGCGCGATGATGTCAGGATGCTCGCCTGACGTCATCGCACGTCATTTTACGCTCGAGTAGGTAGGGTGCATGCCCAACCACTCAGCAAAAATTCAGCCTATAGCTTTTTTTGTACATGCTCAGTATGCTCTTATTAGAATTAACCCTTTACACACAGAGCAGGTTTAATCCCCAAAACATAGTCCCTGCCTCAGCCCATCAACTGCTGAAATCTCACCATGCCTTTCTTGCTTCTAGATTTGATTATTCAAAGGTTTTCCTGACTGGCCTCCCACCTTCCACTCTTTAAAAATGTAAGCTCATCCAAAATTCTGCTGCATGTATGCCAACTCATGTCAAGTCCCATTCATCCGTTACCCCTGTGCTCGCTGACCTACATTGGCTCCTGCTCTGACAATGCCGTTAACACAAAATTCTCAAATTCCTCCATGGATTTGCCTTTCCGTGTCTCAATAATCTACTCCAGCTCTACAACCTTCAAGATCTCTGTGCTCTTCCAATGTTGGCCTCTCATGCATTGCTGATTTTAATTGCTCACTATTGGTGGCTGTGATTTCAGCTGTTTGGGCTCTAAGCTCTAGAATTCCCTCCCTAAACCTCTCTGCCTAACTCTCTAACTCCCTCCGCCTTTAAATGCTCCTTAAAATCTACCTTTTCGACCAAGCTTTTGGTCATTTGTCCCGACATCTCCTTATGTAGCCTGTGTCAAACTTTGTTTGATAATCACTCCTGTGAAGCACTTTGGATGTTTTCCCACATTCAAGGGCCCACAGCTACTCAGTCACCCTCTCACTGTGCCTACAAATTCTGTTCATTGCTGACACTGAATGAGAAGGAAGCAGGAAGGTTTATCTGACTTCCACACCAATGTTTGCCTTGATGACATTGTAACTTAGCAGGTTGGAAGATTGTTGTAAATCCCAGATCTGGTCTCTTGTCTAGATTTGAATTCTTGGCACAATCACATGGGCTGTTTGTATCCCCCATTATATACAACCTTTTCTCTTGTGAATTGTGATAAAATGAGAGAGTTTAACATTGTAGGCTTTTGAGAGCTCTGTACCCACTATAGGGATACGACTGAAGTTCCACACTGTCCTCCTCACAGTTTACAATGCTTCCAAGTTTTGTTTTAGAACTCTAATAGATGTCTGGGCTCTTAACTAAGTATACATAATAAAGCAACAACTTACCTTTATATAGTGCCTCTGGCATAACAAAATGTCCCAAGGTGCTTCAAGGGACATTATAAATCAAAATAAGACACTGAGGCACATAAGGAGATATTAGGTCAGATGATGAAAAGCTTGGTCAAAGAGCTAGGGGTTTTAATGAGTGTCTTAAAGGAGGAAACCGAGGTAGAGAGGTGAGCGGTGTTGGGAAGTAACTTGAGCTTGGGGCCAAGGCAGCTGAAGGCATGAAAATCAATCATGGAGCAGTTAAAATTGGAGCTGCTCAAGAGGTCAGAATTCAAGATGTGCAGATATCTCAGAATGTTGTGGGGCTGGAGGAGATTACAGAGATCGGGAGGGACAAGGGCATGGAGGGATTTCAAAATAAGGATGAGAATTTTAAATTCAAGACATTGCTTCACCAGGAGCCAATGTAGGCAGCGAGCATAGGGGTGATGGGCAAATGGGACTTGGAGTGCAAGTTAAGACATGGGCAGCAAAGTTTTGGATGAACTCAAGTTTACAGATTGCATGTGGGTGACCAGCCCGGAGTGCACTGGAATAGTCAAGTCTAGAGATACCAAAGGCATGAATAAGGATTTCAGGGAAGATCACCTGAGACACATGCAGAACTTCCAATGTCAAGGAGGTGGAAATAGGTGGCCTTTTGCGATGACATGAACATGTGGCTGAAAGCTCATCCTGGGGTCAAATATGACACCAAGGTTGCAAACAATCTGGTTTATTCTCAGACTGTTGCCAGGGAGAGGGATTGAGTCAGTAGCTAGGGAACAGAGTTTGGAATGGGGACATAAAGCAATGACTTCATTTTTCCCAATATTTAATTGGAGGAAATTACCGCTTATCCAGTACTGGATGTTGGATAAGCAGCCTGATAACTTAGCATCAGTCAAGAGAGGTGGTGGTGAGGTAGAGCGGGATGTCATCAGTATACATGTTCCTTCAGATGATGGCTCCAAGGGGCAACATGTAAATGAGAAATAGGATGTGATTAAAGATAGAATCTTGGCGAACATCAGAGGTAAATGTGCGGGAGTGGGTAGAGAAGCCATTGCAGGTGATACTCTGGCAAAAATTAGATGGATAAGAATGGGACCAGGACAACAGTGGAAACGCACGGGAGGAGGATAGTATGGTCAACCATGCAGACTGGTCGAGGCAGATGAGGAGGGATAGTTTACCTTTGGCACAGTCACATAGGATGTAATTTGTGACCATGGTAACAGCCGTTTTGTTACTGTGGCAGGGGTAGAAACCTAATTTTAGTGATTTAAACACAGGATTCCGGGAAAGATGAGAATAGATTTGGAAGGCCACAACATTTTCAAGGACTTTAGAGAGGAAAGGGAGATTGGAGATGGGATGGTAGATTGCAAGAATAGTGGGATGAAGGGTTCGTTTTTTTTGAGGAGAGGGGTAATGGTAGCAAATTTTAAAGAGAGAGGGATAACAACAGCTAGCAGGGGAAACAGGAGGGGAAGTTGGATAGTCAGCAGTTTAGTGGGAATTGGATCTCCCTCGATCCAGTGGCGGTGGGTCTCACGGACATGATAAGCTTAGAGAGGGGATGAGAGGAGATGGGAGAAAAACTATAGAAAGATGTGAGATCAGGGCTAGGGGGGGGGGAGACTTTAGAGGAAGTTTGGTCCCAGCGGGCTAATGGAAGGGAGGGACACAGCAGAGGCAGCTGCTTGGATGGTCGCGATTTTAGTGACAAAGAAGATCATGAGCTCCTCACATTTATTGTTGAAAGGGTAGAGGGGACGGGAAGAGGGGATTAAGCTGACGCTTTGTAGTAGAGAAAAGAAGTTGGGGATGATCCTGGAATAGTGCACAAGCTTTAGTAGATGATAGTCGGACCTGATAGTGTTTTTTGTATTGCAGTCAGATCTGGCAGTTAATTGATAAACCAGTTGTCCGCCATTTTCTTTCAAGTCTGTGTTCCTTGGATTTAAGGGAGAGGAAATGAGGGCTGTACCATTTGGAATGGCCAGGGTGAGAGAGGGTAATGGTTTGACTGGGGATGAGGGCAGCAAAGGTGGAGGTGAGAGTGAGGTTGAGAAGATCAGTAGCTGCAGAAATGTCGAAATGAATGGAGGGCCAGAGGTGAGACAGTTGGAAGTTTGAAAATGCAGTTGTGGGGGATAGATTTTTTCAGAATGGATACAGAATGAGGTAAGGTTGGGCCGTAGAAGGGATGTGGGTGGAGAGCGACACAAGGGAGTGAACAGAGATGGCCTTATCTGTAATTGATTTGATAGGAGTAGCAAGATCATGTGAGAAGGCAAATCTAAGATGTGGCTGTGAATATGGAACAATTCCATGGAGGGAGAAATTTTGGGAGGATAAGAGGTGTTAGGAACGATGTAAAACTTAACACACAAATACAAATATAAATTAAACTTAAGAAAGGTGGAACGTGGTTCTAGCTTAGAGGAGGATGCGACTGGAGAATTGATAATGGGGAACAGGGAAATGGCAGATAACTTAAACCAATATTTTGCATCAGTCTTCACGGTGGATAACACTATGAACATCCCAAAGATATCAGATAAGCAAGGAGTTAAAGGGAGGAAAGATCTTGTAACAATCTCTATAACGAGGGACAAAGTATTTGACAAACTAATGGGACTAAAGGCAGACAAGTCGCCAGGACCTGATGGCCTGCATCCAAGGGTTTTAAAGGAAGTGACTGCAAAGATAGTGGAGGCATTGGTCGAAATATTCCAGAACTCACTGGATTCTGAGAGGGTCCCAGTGGATTGGAAAACCACTAGTGTGATGCCCCTGTTCAAGAAGGGAGGGAGACAAAAAGCAGGAAGCTATAGGCCAGTCAGCCTAACATCCGTCGTTGGGAAAATGCTAGAGTCCATTATTAAGGCAGAAATAGCAGGACATTTAGAAAAGCTTAATGCAATTAAACAGAGTCAACATGGTTTTGTGAAAGAGAAATCATGTTTGACAAACTTGCTAGAGTTCTGTGAGGATATAACAAGCAGAGTTGATAAAGAGGAACAGTTAGATGTAATGTATTTGGATTTCCAGAAGGCATTCGATAAAGTACCAAATAAAAGGTTATTGTACAAGATAGGAGCTCACGATATTGGGGGTAATGTATTAGCATGGATTGAGGATTGATTAACACACAGAAGATAGAAAGTCAGGATTAATAGGTCTTTTACAGGCTGGAAAGACATAACTAGTGGAGTGTCACAAGGATCAGACCAAGGGCCTCAATTATTTACTATCTATATTAATGACTTGGAGGAGGGGGCAAAGTGTAATGTATCCAAATTTGCTGACAATACAAAAATAGGCGGGAGGGCATGTTGTGATGAGGACATAAGGAATCTGCAAGGGGATATAGACAGGTTGAGTGAGTGGGCAAAAACTTGGCAGATGGAGTTTAATGTAGGAAAGTGTGAGGTCATGCACTTTAGTAGGAAGAATCAAAAGGCAGACTATTATGTAAATGGAGAGAGACTCCAAAAAAGTGTAGCACAGAGGGATCTGGGTGTTCTTGTGCATGAAACACAAAAAGTAAGCATGCAGGTGCAGCAAGTAATTAAGAAGGCAAATGGAATTTTGGCCTGTATTGCTAGGGGGTTGGAGTTTAAAAATAGGGAAGTCTTGTTATAACTGTACAGGGTGTTGGTGAGGCCGCACCTGGAGTACTGTGTACAGTTTTGGTCCCCGTATTTAAGAAAGGATATACTGGCATTGGAGGCAGTTCAAAAGAGATTCACTAGGCTGATTCCTGGGATGAAGGGGTTGACTTATCAAGAACGGCCAAACAGCTTAGCCTTTATTCAGTAGAGTTTAGAAGAATGAGGTATGATCTTGTGGAAACGTGCAAGATTCTGTGGGGGCTTGACAGGGTAGATGTTGAGAAGATGTTTCCACTAGTGGGGGAATCTCGAACTAGGGGGCATAGTTACAGAATAAGGGGACACTCATTTAAAACTGAGATGTGAAGGAATTTCTTCTCTCAGAGGGTAGTGAATGTCTGGAATTCTCTACCCCAGAGAATTGTGGAGGCTAGATCACTGCAAGTATTTAAAGAGGAGGTAGACAGATTTTTGAGATATCGAGAAGTTGAGGGCTATGAGGAGCTGGCACGAAAGAGAAGTTGAGGCCTGGGGCAGATCAGCCATGATCTTATTGAATGGTGGGTCAGGCTTGAGGGGCTGAATGGCCTACTCCTGCTCCAATTTCTTTTGTTCTTAGGTAGAGTTTTTTTGTGAGCTTGGTGCCAGGAAATCTGGAGGCCCTGTTTCTATACGTGCATTTTTAATAAGATTTTAAAACCCTCCAAGTGAAGAGATGGGTGACAAAGGTGTAAGTAGCAAAAAACATAGGTCAGAAATTACGCTTGTCAGGCAGGCGCACGCCCGACCCAAACGAGCGTAAAATGACGCACGATGACGTCGGGTGACATTGGATGCCCAAGCGGACAAAATAGATGCAGAAATAGAGGATGTGTACAACTTGGACAAGATAAATGTGAGAAGCTCTGGGCAGAGACATCCTTGTCCTCAGGGAATTATGGTAGATCATCATCATTGGGTGGCCGGATACAGCACAAGAGGTTGGCATTTCAAGTGGAGTCATTTTCAAGGACAGACAAGTGTTGATACCAGAAGCTATTTGTCAAGATAGCCTTATCCAGTTACATCAAGGACACATGGGCATTGAAAGAACAAGACAACTTGCATGTGAGACAGTTTTTTTGGCCAGGGATCAACAGTAACATGTGAGGATGTGCATGTCATGAGCATCAGTCAAATGAGCACAGAGAGCCACTCCACCCTCATGATATTCCACCACACACATTGTGAAGAATAGGTACTGAATTGTTTCCTGTAGAGGTGATGATTTCTTATTCATAACCGATTACTTCTCCATATTTCCTATCATTCGCCAACTAAGGGATGCATCAAGTGCATTGGTGGCAAACACTATGAGCACAATTTTCAGTCTTTTTGGTTCCCTGGAGGAGATAGTGTCAGACAACAGACCACAGTATGGCAGTAAATCCTTTCAAGACATTTGTGCAAAATGGGTGACAAACCATATAATGTCATGCCCACACCATCCAAGGGAAAATGGGCTGGCATAAAAGATGGTGCAGATGGTAAAGTCACTGAGTTGGAAACTTAAGGAGAACAGTCAAGATATTTAAGTAGCAATGTTGCACCTGTGAGCAAAATACGGGATTACCAGCCCCAGCAGAGATTATGTTCGGAAGACAAGTCAGGACAACTCTTCTGAGTTATCATCAGATCAAATTGTCGTCAGCTCAATATAGATTATTAGAAAGACAAGAGAGAATGAAAGTGAGTTTGCTGCAAGTTACTGGCTACACAAAGGCTTTTTGGAATAAGTGCCACAGCCCATTTTTAAAACAAAAAAAAAACACCTCTGCTTATGGACAAATGGTGAGAGAATAAAGGAGTTCAGTTTCAGTTTCTCTTTCCTGCTGTAACAAAAATTGGGGTCTCAGGTCCGGGATTGGATCCTTTAAAAGCGAACCAAATTTTGGGGTCATAGAGTCATAGAGTCACAGAGGTCTACAGCACAGAACAAGGCCCATTGAGTCTGCACTGGTCAAACAAGTATCTAACTATTCTAATCCCATTTTCCAGCACAAGGCCCATAGCCTAGTATGCCAGTTTAAGTGCACATCCAAATGTTTCTTAATTGTTATGAGAGGTTCTGCCTCTACCACACTTTTGCGTAGTGAGTTCCAGATTCCTACACCCCCTGGGTGAAAAAATTCTTCCTCACATCCCCTCTAAACCACCTGCCCCTTACCTTAAATCTATGCCCCCTGGTTATTGATCCCTCCACCAAGGGGAAAAGTTCCTTCCTATCTACCCTTTCTATGCCCCTCATAATTTTATACACCTCAATCATGTCCCCCCTCAATCTCCTCTGCTCCAGGGAAAATAACCCCAGTCTGTCCAATCACTCCTCATAACTAAAGCTCTTCAGCCCAGGCAACATCCTGGTAAATCTCCTCTGCACTCTCTCTAGTGCAATCACATCCTTCCAATAATGCGTATTCCAGAGCTGCATGCAATACTCTAGCTGTGGCCTAACCAGCATTTTATACAGTTCCAGCATAACCTCCCTGCCCTTATATTCTATGCTTTGGCTAATAAAGGCAAGTATCCCATATGCCTTCTTAATCACCTTATCTACCTGTCCCGCTACCTTAAGGTTTGGGGGCCTATAATACACTCCCAGCAATGTGATTGCTCCTTTTTTGTTTTTTCAGTTCTACCCATATGGCTTCATTTGAGGAGTCTTCTAATATGTCATCCCTCTTTACTGCTGTAATTGATTCCTTGATCAATATTGCGATACCCCCTCTTACCTCCTTCCCAATCTCGCCTGAAGACACTACATCCTGGAATATTGAGCTGCCAATCCTGCCCCCCTCTCAACCATGTCTCTGTGACAGCAATGACCTCATACTTCCATGTGTTAATTTGTGCCGTCAACTCATCTGGCTTATTTGTCAGACTCCTTGCATTAAAATAAATACCATCTAACCTTGCCAAACTCCCTTGTGCCTTAACTGGCCTATAATTTCTATGCCCTGCAGACTCACTTGCTCTCTCTTCTAATTTTGGCTGTGCATCTACCCCTGCTGAACCTCCTCTCAGGATCCCATCCCCCTGCCAAGTTAGTTTAAACCCTCCCCAACAGCACTAGCAAACCTCCCCGCAAGGATGTTGGTCCCATTCTGGTTCAGGTGCAACCTGTCCGCCTTGTACAGGTCCCACCACCCCCAGAAACGGTCCCAATGTCCCAGAAATCTAAAGCCCTCCCTCCTGCACCATCTCTCCAGCCACGCATTCATCTGGACTGACCTCCTATTTCTATACTCACTGGCGCGTGGCACCGGAAGTAATCTAGAGATTACTACTTTTGAGGTCCTGTTTTTAATCTGTTTCCTAGCTCCCTAAATTCTGCTTGCAGGACCTCTTCCCTCTTTCTACCTATGTCGTTGGTACCAATATATATCACGACCTCTGTCTGTTTGCCCTCCCCCTTTAGAATGCCCTGCAGCCGTTCAGTGACAACCTTGACCCTGGCACCACAGAGGCAACATACCATCCTGGAGTCACGTCTACAGCCGCAGAAACGCCTGTTTGTTCCCCTTACTATCGAGTCTCCTACTACTATTGCTCTTCCCCTCTTTTTCCTCCCCCCACTGTGCAGCTGAGCCACTCACAGTACCATGAGCGTGGCTGCACTCCCTAGAGGAACCGTCACTCTCACCGTTTTCCAACACAGAAAAACGGTTCTTGAGTGAGATGCACCCTGGGGATTTCCTGACTACCTGCCTGACGCCTTTCTTCTGACTGATGGTCACATGTTCCCTCCCTGTCTGCACTTCCATAAGCTATGGGGTGACCACGTCAAAAAATGTGCTATCCACAAAACTCTCAGCCTTGCGGATGCACCTCAGAGCCTCCAGCTACCGCTCAAGCTCCGAAACTCGGAGCTCAAGTAGCTGCAGCTGGTGGCACTTCCTGCACACGTGGTCGGTCAGAGCACAAGGAGCGTCTAGGACTTCCCACATGCTGCAGCGGTACATTACATTGGACTGAGTTGCCCTGCCATGCCTCTAGTTGAAAAAAAAACCCTTACTTTAAGTTAAGTACAGTAAAAAAAAGTTAAATTATTTATGTACTTTAAATAAAAACTAGAACCCTTACCTTTCCTTAGCTTAATCTATTTTAATCTGGAGAAAAAAACTGGAGAAAAATGCTTACCCACTACTCACCAATGAGCTCTAACCTTTGTGCAGACGTCACTTTTTGAAGCTTCCCTGCACTCGTGCTGGTTCTGATCTCTCCGCCGCTCTCTCGCTCTGTCTTGTGATGTCTCTTGTTATTTTCAACAAGAAGTGACAACAGGACACTCTTCCCAGACTGCTTCACCACGATGCTGACTGCAGGACACTCTTCCCAGACTGCTTCACCATGATGCTGCCTGCAGGGTACTCCCCTAATTCTGACTAAAATTTTGACCAAAGTCTAAATTTAAGAAACAAGCTGAATCTGATATAAACGGAATCATTTGGATGCCAAGAGGGAAAGTTCAGTGGTGAAATGATCTTTATAACAGAATTAAACTCCTGCAGCAAACCTTCCTGTAACATTAGAACAACAGCAAATTTTGGCACATAGATGTTTGTAAAACAAGGAGACTTAAAGGGCGAGACAGTAACATTCCTAAGCACAGAACAATTGAAATTTGTAGCTAGGGAGGTACAAGTAAAACTATCTAGTAAGGTAAAAAGAAGTGAGCTACTCCAGGCGCTGCTTGAGCATTTGGAACCCACTTATCAACTAGAACAGATAGACAAGAAGTTAAATCCTGACACCAAACCCCTTCTCCTAGCTAAATTCAAACTGGAAAAGGTCAGAATCCAGCTAGAGTTTCAGGAGAGAGAAAAGCAGAGAGAAATTGAGAGAATTCCAGCTCCGAAAATTGGAAATGGAGCTAGAGGTGCAAAGGGAGAGAGAGAGATCAGGTAGATGGAAGCTGCTAGGGAAAACCTCTCTCTACCAGGTAGCTGTCCAAATCTCCATACCCCAGAACCAAGCTTTGAAACCCTTAAGTACATTAGGTTCATTCCCAAATTTGAAGAGAGCAATGTTTTTGCCACTTTGAAAAAGTAGCAGGACAGCTAAAATGGCCACGAGTTATGTGGACCTTTATGATACAGCGACAGTTGACAGGAAAGGCCCAAGTGGCCTACTCCATGCTGACTCCTGATGTATCCACTAATTATGAACGGACCAAGGTTGCCATCCTTAGTGCTTATGAATTAGTCCTGGAGGCATAGCACCAGAGATTCTGAAATGCTTGTAAGAAACCCATGCATACCTACCTAGAGTTCCAACGGCTGAAGCAAATTGCGTTCGACTGGTGGGTCTGCTTTTTAAAAATACAGCACACCTATGATGGACTGTGGAAATTGATATTCCTAGAGAAATTTAAAAACTGCTTACTCTCCAACCTAAGAATGCATTTGGAGGAGCAGAAAGTCCTCACAGCCATGGTTGCAGTAGTCACGGCAGACAGCTATGCAATACGTGAGAATAAACAGTAAATGGAGTGACCAGTATGTGAGTGACCAGTACATTGTTCTTTATTTTCAGTCCACAATGTTCCGTGTTGGCAAATATTAATGGAACAGACATCTACAGAAACAGGAAAGACTATGTCAATGTAAGGAAACGACTTTATCTTCACTCAACTCCATTGGTTTTCTTTAACAGATCTGTACATCTACTAATCTAACTTATTTCCACCACAGATTTATGAGCCTGAAGGAGTGAAGATCTTTAGATGCCCTTCACCAATTTTCTTTGCAAATGTAGACTTCCTTAGGACCAAGCTAATTGATGTTGTAAGTTGCCATTTATAACATAGTATCTAACATCACCCGGGATACTGTTTTAACAATGTCCAGTTTGTTTAAAGCTGTTATATTTAAGTTTCTTGATTCTGTCTGTTAGTTTTAAATTTCAGTGAAATTAAAATTCTCAAGATTGAATATTTAAACAGTTCTGGAGTAAACTGCAATAGATTATGTTTTGACAAGGTTCAAATGATGCTATTTGTGATATTTCACAGTGATATTTCATTCTAACACTAGACTTTAAACTTCCTGAAATCTATTTCTGCAGACTGGGTTTAATCCACTCCGAATCCTCCGCAAGAGGAATAAAGCTCTTCAGAAGATCAAAAAAATGTTGCAGAAAGGAGAGTTAATAGTCACATCAGTAAGTTCAGTAACAAAGTCTAGGGATGATGGTGTCTAAATGTAAAATATACTCAGTGAGTTTGTGTTTCAAGTTCTACGTTCCCATCTACCCTGATAACCTTTGATTCACTTGCCTTAAAAATATTCAGTGACCCCGCCTCCATCGCCTCCTGAGGCAGAGAGCTCCAAAGCCACACAACCCTCTGAAAGAAAAAAATTCTCCTCATCTTTGTCTTATAAAGGCGACCTCTAATTTAAAAACAGTGCCGGAGTTACCCAAAAGAGGAAATATCCTTTCCACGTCCACCTTGTCAAGACCATTCAGGATCTTATATACTTCGATCAAGTCACCCCTCACTCTTCTAAACTCCAGTGGAAACAAGCCCAGTCTGTCCAGCCTTTCCTCATAAGACAACCCACTCATTCCAGGTATCAATCCAGTAAACCTCCTTTGAACCACCTCCAACACATCTACATCCTTCCTTAAATAAGGAGACCAAAACTGCACACAGTACTTGAGATGCATTCTCACCAATGCCCTGTATAACTGAAGCATAACATCCTTATTTTTATCACACACAAAAATAGCTGGAAAAAAGAATCTGATGAAGAGTCATACGGACTCGAAACATTAACTGTGTTTCTCTCCACAGATGCTGTCAGACCTGCTGAGTTTTTCCAGCTATTTTTGTTTTTGTTTCAGATTTCCAGCAGCCGCAGTATTTTGCTTTTATCTTAGTCCTTATTTTTATGTTCAATTCCTCCCAATAAAGGATAGTATTCCATTAGCCTTCTTGATTACATGCTGTAGCTGCATACTAACTTTTTGTGACTCATGTACTAGAACACCTAGGTCCCCCTGCACCTCAGAATTCTACAGTCGTTCTCTGTTTTATTAGTACTCTGCTTTTTTATTCTTCCTGCCAAAGTGAAGAACTTCACATTTTTCCACATTATACTCTATCTGCCAGATTTTTTGCCCACTCATTCAACTTATCGATATCTATCTGCAAACTCCTTATGTCTTCTTCACAACATAATTTCCTACCTATCTTTGTGTCGTCTGCAAATTTAGCTATCACGCCTTCATTCCCTTCATCTAAGTCATTGATGTGAATCATAAAAATTCGAGGCCTCAGCACAGACCCCTGCGGGACTCCACCTGTGACATCCTGCCAGTCAGACAAAGACTCATTTATGCATATGCTTTGTTTTCTGCCAGCCAGCCGATCTTCTATCCATGACTGAAAATAAAGCACAATGTACTGGTCACTCACACATACTGGTTACTCCATTTACTGTTTATTCCCATATGTTGTCACTCTCATGTACGACGAGCTTTTATTTTCCGCAATAACCCTTGATGTGGCATCTTATCAAATGCCTTCTGGAAATCCAAGTACAGTACGTCTACAGCCTCCCCTCTATCCACCACACATGTTACTCCTTCAAAGAACTCTAATAAGTTGGTTAAACATGATTTCCCTTTCATAAAACCATGCAGACTCTACCTGATTACCTTGAGTTTTCTAAGTGTCCAGCTTTAATCTATTTAATGATCAACTCTAATGCCTTCCCCACGACAGACGTTAAGCTAACTGACCGAGAGTTTCCTGTTTTTTGCCTCCCTCCCTTCTTCAATAGAGGAGTTATATTTGCTACTTCCCAGTCTGATGGAACCTTTCCAGAATCTAGGGAATTTTGGAAAATTGTCGCCAATGCATCTACTAGCCACCTCTTTTAAGACCCTAGGATGAAGTCCATCAGGCCCCGGAGACTTGTCAGCCTGCAGCTCCATCAGTTTACTCAGTACCGCTTCCCTAGTGATTGTAATTTCACCAAGTTCCTCTCTCCCCTCCACCACCTGATTTACAGCTACTTGTTTTCTGTATCCTCTATAGTGAAGACAGAAGCAAATTATTTGTTCATTTCATCTTCCATTTCTTTATTGTCCACTATTAACTCCCTATTCTCACTGTCTAGAAGACCAACACTCACTTTACCTCCTGTTTTCCTGTTTAAATACATGTAGAAACTCTTGTTATCCGTTTTTACATTTCTAGCTAGCTTCCTCTCATACTGTAGTTTCTTTCTCCTGATTAACCTTTTAGTCATTCTGTGTTGTTCTTTATATTCTGACCAATCATCTGACCTGCCACTCATCTTTGCGCAGTTATATGCTTTTTCCTTAAGTTTGATGCTTTCCTTAACTTCTTTAGTTAACCATGGATGGTGGGTCCTCCCTTTGAATTTTTCTTTATTGTAGGAATATACTTATTCTGAATATTCTGAAATATCCCCTTAAATGTCTGCCACTGCTTCTCTATTGATCTATCCCCTAGCCTGGTATCCCAGTTCACTATAGCTAGCTAAGCTTTCATGCCCATATAATTGCCCTTTTTTAAGTTCAATATATTAGTCTTAGACCCACTCTTTTCCCTTTCAAACTGGATGTAAAATCAATCATATTGTGGTCGCTGGTACCTAGGGGTGCCTTTACTCTGAGGTCATTACTTAATCCTGTCACATTAAACAATACTAAGCCTAATATAACCTGTTCTCTGGTTGGTTCCAGAATGTGCTGCTCTAAGAAACTATCTTGAAAGCATTCTATGAGCTCCTCATCCAGGCTTCCACTGTCACGACTCACTGGGGACAGTGCGCTGTAATATCAAGCCCCACTGTTCCCTGAGCCAAGACAAATGTGAAAAATTTGACCAAACCACCAGATTTCCCCAATTCGACCTAACTGTTTAATTTGGGTTAACAGAATACGGGCATCAGGTTTGTAAACTTAATAAGAAAATAACTGTTTATTGAACAAACTGTCGTTAACCAGTGGCAAAAGAAAGAAATATGAATTACTAATTTCTAACTCTATAACTTAAATTCTATCCCTTCTTAAATCCCTTTATACACACACACACACACACACACACACACACAACACATGTGGGTTGATTTTGATCGATGTCTTCCAAATTTCTTTCAGTTCTTGTTGATGACATGAGGTGGTCTTCCAGCACTTTCAGTATTTGGTTCACTGGTTGAGCACTTGCCTTTCAATGTCTCTAATAGTGATTTTCTCCTTTGCCTCTTGATAGGGGTTTTCCGAGAGAGAGCAGATTATGGAGATATGAGGAGAAAAAGCCAGCTACCTAGTATTGTGGAATTACTAGAATCTTCCACACACAGGAGAAAGACGTTTTAGGTCTTGTTCCTTTCAGGCTAGGAGCTATTCTTCTGCACTGACATCACACAAAAACCTGATCATTCGTAGTCAGGAGCCAATTAAAATGTTGTTGCCAGGCAGCTCCCTTGATCCAGGACTCCTTTCTGGCACCATCCTGTCTTTCATGGTACACTCTGTTCCAGGACTGCAACATTGTATACGTCTCTCGTCCTGTTCCAGTGGACATGTCTTTCAAACTGCACCCATTGTAATCTTAATCCACAGTCCAACAGAAAATAAAAAGATACGTTCTTTACAACAGTCCAACAGAAATACAAATATGTGTCCCTTACACTACCGCCAGTTTGATTTTTCCAGTTTATATGTAGATTAAAGTCACCCATGATTATTGCCGTCCCTTTATCACAAGCACCCAATATTCCTTTTTGTATACTTTGTCCTACATTGTGGTTACTGTTAGGGGGCCTGTAGACCACTCCCACTAGTGATTTCTTTCCCTTACTATTCCCATTCTCACAAACCTTACACTGCTGTATCCCAAACCATTGCAATACCATACTTACAAATCGTTATGCCACTGTACCCCCAAGCCCTTCACTGCCATAGCCAATCATATTCTTGTTTCTGCGCAGAAAGGCTATATTCAAACTACAGATGGAAGTTATGAGAGCAACTCAGAAAATGAAGATAACAACAGTATTGAAGACCTGGATAAAGCAACGGATATGAAAGAGCTACCGATGAAGATAGATTGGAAATCTTGTCTTCCACCTGGCATTCACGTTCCCAGTGTGGAAATACATAGCATTGTCCTTGACTTTGCTGCAGTTTCTTTCCTGGATGTGTCTGCTATGAAAGGCTTGAAATCGGTAAAAACTTATTCTATTTGCAGAATAAGAAAGAAAGGAAGAAAGGAAAGACAGAATGGAAAGGAAGAAGGGGGGCGGGGAGGAAGGACAGGGAGGAAGGAAGAAAGAAAGGAAGGACTGAATGGAAAGGAAGAACAGAAAGAAGAACAGAATAGAATAGGATGTGATGGGAGGAAGGAAAAGGAAGGAAAGAAAAGAAAGGATAGAATGAAAAGAAAGGAAAGAAAAGAAGAACAGAAAGGAAGGGAAGAAAGGAAAGGACAAAATAGAAAAGAAGAAAGGCTTGCATCTATATAGTGCTTTCTACAATCAACGGATGTCACAAAACATCTTACTGCCAGTGAAGTACTTTTGAAATGTAGTCACTGTCATAAAATGCAGGAAATGCGGTAGATATTTTAAGCTCAGCAAACTCCCACAAACAGCAATATGATAATGGCCAGACATTTTGTTTTTTGTGATGTTGATTGTAGGATAAATATTGGCCAGGACACGGGATAACACTCCTGCTCCTCTTCAAAATAGTGCCATGGGATCTTTTACATTGACCTGAGCAGGCAAATGGGGCCTAGATTTAATGTCCCATCCAAAAGACAGCATCTCCAATGGTGCAGTGCTCCTTCCGTACAGCACTCTAATGTCAGCTTGATTTTTGCGCTGAAGCCCTGGAATGGGACTTGAACCCATAACCTTATGACCCAACTGAGCTATGGTTAACACATATGCAATATGGTTAGCAAAGTCTATTAATCTGGAGAGTGTTATTCTCTTTGTTAATCTGGCATTTCCAGCTGAGATATACTTCTGGTCAATAGTGTCCCTTCATGTAATTAATGTTGGTGTATGATGCAGACAATGGATAGTGTCACTGTACAGTAATCAAGTACAAGACTATTTCTTCCTTGCAGCCTGGAGACTAAAACTCTGGTCCCAGTGCTGTGGGTCAGGTAGACATTTCTCACAAATAGATCATATCTGAATTATAAATCTGCATGTTGCCTCTACATATGTATCACAGTCTTAACAAGTTGCATCAGTTTTTGCATGGCCTCCTTGAAATAATTGATCAAAGTGTATAAAATATACCACATCACACCAATTAAACATCATTCCTGATATTCAAACTGCTCTAGCAGAAACTAGGAAGAAAAGATAAATCATTTAAAAATCCAATTAACCTTTGGATATCAACTGTTCAGATAGTGATCTCTCTATCCTTCACTCTCTCTGTCTCCACAGATCTTGAAAGAATTTGTCAGGATTGAGATTGATATCTACATCGCTGCTTGTGGTAGTAAGTTTCCTTCTCACTAAACTTTTACCAATTTTGAAAAAATAGACCATGTCTATTTTAGGATTTGTTACTCAATGCACAAGTCAGGAATGTGATGGATTATGCTTTTCCTGCCTGCATGTGTTCAACTACAATTGTCGAAACTTAACACTATCCAGCAGCCTGCTTAATCGGCACCCCATGAGCCACATTAAATATTCACTCCCTCCACCTCTGACGCACTGCAACTGCAGTATGTGCCATCTAGAAAATGCACTGCAGCAATTAGCCAAGGCTTCTGCAGCAGCACCTTCCAAACCCATGGCTTAAACCACCTGGACAAGAGCAGCAGAGGCATGGGAACACCACCACCTGCATGTTCCTTTCCAAGACACACACCAGTGGACAGATTTCTAGTTGGTTGAGATGCCTGTCCCCTAGTGCAAGTCCTTCTGTCTTGCTACATTGTGATATTACTTTAAAAGAGAATATGCTAATGAGTAAGTAGCCAGGATGTAAACCATGTGACCGGCAGGCATTGTTCAGAGGAACTTTTAGCTAAGCTAGCAACATGTGGTGTGAAGGAGTTGCAGCTGTAATTTCATGTTAACACTAGCGGTTGAATCTTTACAGTGAATCTGTCTGCTGAACAATCCTGTACTACATCTTCAAATAAACTGAACCTATGTTTAGTTTACCAGTCCTATGTGATATTAGTAAATTTGTATTGAGCAAACATAGAAATACAACATAGTGAGCAGCAATGGTTCCTCTTAAACAAAATGATGAAGACTTGACGATCACAAGAAAAGCCATGGTCAAGATTTTGCGTTGTATAAAGGATATATATGCATTGAAGATCCCCAGAAGCAGAGTCCTTTTACAGACAGCATTTCACAGAGCAGTGAGTACCTGATTTGTGGGGTAGCTGGATCAGTGGTGAATTGGGCAGTCCATTTTGAGTTGGACAGTACAAAAAGAAGAGAGAAAAAGAAAAGCCAGCAGCCGAGTAGGGAAGCTACAAATCCCCTCACACATAGACAGTCCCTGACTGCCTCCTGGGAAGTGAACTGAAGGTGGGCATGGTATGAGGGAATGGTGAAAATGACCAAGGGCAGAGTGAGGCAGTAGGGGGGAGGGTAAGGGTTCGATGGTAGCAGTAGAAGGGACAACGAGGGTGGTTGGTGGGGACTCAGAGGCAGACATGGATCCTGGAGGTGGGAGGGAGGAGGTCGGGGAGGTACATGTGGATGGGGGTGGAAATTTTGGGAAGGAAGGGAATGTGCACTTTCACCTGGGCATCTCCAAAAGAAAAGGGTTGTGGCTGGTAGGTCACAGACAGGAGGTGGAAGGTGATGCTGGAAGGAGTGAATTGTGATGGTGAAAAGGAATGGGTGACTGGGGGAGGGAAACGATGGGGAAGCGCACAAAAAAGTGACCATCCAGACCATCTTGTCTAAATCGAAAGTGAAACGGCAGTCATGGTGGGCGAGATTAGGTGCTGCAAAGGAGTGTGATCGTTGGATTGGCGAAGATGCAGGTTAGCTCAGATGGACAACTGAAAGTGAACCCCAGCAAGCAGCATTCAAAACGCTCAGGTAAGTGTGATATATGAAGGATCTGCGTGCCTGGGAACATGCTTGCACCAGGCTCTGAAAGGCCCTGTCACACACACACTTCTCCCTCAAGAATCACTCATTGGCCAGTTGCTCCCTGTGCGGTGACAGAGGATGAGGATGACGTTGAGGGGGTCACAGGCAAAGGGGACTCGGAGGGTGAGGACAGCCTCTGAGATTCCTGAATGGATGATCCAGGGATGTCCAGCTGCTGCTTCTCCAGCACCCCCCCCCCCCCACTCAGGTGCCCGTGGGCTCCAGCCCGACTCCTTAAGGGAAGGAGGGACATCGAGGTGCCCTGTTTGTCTCTTGTGTTGTCACTGCAGGAACTCACCCTTGGCTCCCATGATGGAGTGCAGGTCAGCGCGATTCTCCGCGTTCTGCTGGACCAGGATCTCCATGGCATCTGCCATCCTCCCCATGGAGACCTTCAGACACGCACATGTGGGCACCACTTCATCAGAGAGCAGGCAGACACACTCCTCTGACTTGTGTGGCACTCTGTTGAGGGCTTCCAACAGCTCTGCGTGATGTTCCGCTGCCTTCTGCTGACTCTCCAGGATGAGTTGGAAGGCTGAATCTAGAGGCTCGTCATCTGACTCAGACTTCACAGATGCCTGTTACCCAGCAGTCCTCCGAGTGCTGGGGAGCTTGCCTGAACTTGCCTCCTCCTGCTGCGGACACGTGTCCGTGCAGTGACCACCAGATTGTGAAACTGAACCTACTCTAGATCTAGGTCCCACCGAGGTGTATGTCTCTGCGCTGGTGGAGTGTATGGGTAAGCACTGCGATGGGTTGTCCAGGCTGCTTATTTCCAGCTCCTCAGTGGAGGAAGTGCCCTCTTGGCTGGAGCTGAGGGACTGGCTGGCTGAGGGTGTCAGTCGCTTGGCAGAGCTCCCTGTGAACTAAAGTGGAGATAATTGCATGGCAGCAGAGTCAAAAGCAGGTGAGAGGGAGAGAGAGCACTCTGTTGAGAGAGGGATGATGTGGTGCAGGATCCTCACATGGGTGTTCGCCACCGACCTCACCGTCACCGCAGACACGGTCCACATCCTCACCAGTCAGTGCAATGGCACACTCCTCAAAGTGAGTGAGGGACCTAATGTGGGCCACTCCACCCCTGGGTCTGGGACCTCTCCCTGCTGATGTGAGCAGGCTTCTCCTTCATGAAAACAGATGCAGGGAATGTGAGCAGTACACATGGCACTGAGTGGAATGTTTGTGTGGTGAGCGGAGCCATGGACAGGATGAGGATGCAAGCTCGAGAGAATATGAGCCTGATAGAGATGTGAGGGTGTGTGTGAGAGTTAGTGGTGTTGTCCCTTGAGATGTGAGATCCCTGTGAATGTGTGATGCGTTTGTGAGTGTGAATGTGTGAGTTGAGAGTGATGAGAAGAGTGAATTACTTTGACGGAACGGATGAGACCATGTAACAGCACTGGGTGGCTGTCCTCTTTCTTTTGTAGAGTTTTTCAAGGAGGTTACCAAGAAAGTAGATGAAGGAAAGGCTGTGGATGTTGTCTACATGGACTTTAGTAAGGCCTTTGACAAGGTCCCACATGGGAGGTTAGTTCAGAAGGTTCAGACACTTGGTATCCATGGAGAGGTTGTAAACTGGTTCGAAATTGGCTGTGTGGGAGAAGACAGAGATTGGTAGTGGATGATTGCTTCTCAGAGTGGAGGTCTGTGACTAGTGGTGTGCCTCAGGGATCTGTGCTGGGACCATTGTTGTTTGTTGTCTATATCAATGATTTGGATGATAATGTGGTGAATTGGATCAGCAAGTTTGCTGATGACACTAAGATTGGATGCGTTGTGGACAGCGAGGAAGGCTTTCAAAGCTTGCAGAGAGATCTGGACCAACTGGAAAAATGGGCCAGAAAATGGCAGATGGAATTTAATGCGGAAAAGTGTGAGGTGTTACATTTTGGAAGGTCAAACCAAGGTAGGACATACACAGTAAATGGTAGGGCACTGAGGAGTGCGGAGGAACAAAGGGATCTGGGAGTTCAGATACATAATTCCCTGAAAGTGGCGTCACAGGTAGACAAGGTTGTAAAGAAAGCTTTTGGCCTTCATAAATCAAAGTATTGAGTATAGGAGTTGGGATGTTATGGTGAGGTTGTATAAGACATTGGTGAGGCCAACTTTGGAGTATTGTGTGCAGTTCTGGTCGCCTAACTACAGGAAGGATATCAGTAAGATTGAGAGAGTGCAGAGAAGATTTACTAGGATGTTGCCGGGTCTTAAGGAGTTGAGTTACAGGGAAAGATTAAACAGGTTAGGACTTTATTCCTTGGGGCGTAGAAGAATGAGGGGAGATTTGATAGAAGTTTACAAAATTGTGAGGGGTATAGACAGAGTAGATGCAAATAGGCTCTTTCCACTTAGATTAGGAGAAATAAACACAAGAGGACATGGCTTTAGGGTGAAAGGGGAAAGGTTTAGGGGGAACATTAGGGGGAACTTCTTCACTCAGAGAGTGGTGAGAGTGTGGAATGAGCTACCATCTGACGTGGTAAATGCGGGCTCACTCTTAAGAATTTAAGTTTTAAGAATAAGTTAGATAGATACATGGATGGGAGAGGTCTGGAGGGTTATGGACTAGGTGTAGGTCAATGGGACTAGCAGAATAATATTTCGGCACAGACTAGAAGGGCTGAATGGCCTGTTTTCTGTGCTGTAGTATTTTATGGTTCTATGGTTCACAGGGTATTGGTGCTGACCACTGCTGCCACCACCTCCCAAACCGAATTAATGAGGTTGCTGTCCAGCCTGCAGCCAGAGTGGGGGTAGAGGACATCACGGCGAGCCTCCACTGCATCGAAAGGGAGTTCGAGGGACATACCATTGAGCCTGGAGGCTGCAGCCTTTTTGCCTTTCAAAGCCATGTCTTCTCTGCAGCAGTTGTATCCCACACTGAGGAAGCACTGAGAGGTGTGCACGCGGCTGGACTTTAAATATGGTGCCCATCGTGATGAAGTGGCGACGTGATGGTGTGGCGGGCCCGCCCTCCATGGAAACAGTGTGTTTCCTGTGAATGCATAATTAATGCGGTGGGTTTGGGACAATACGGCGTGAAAAGCTACCGTTGTGGCCGGCAGGTTAAATATCATTTTACCTGCCTGCTACTGCACTTGGTGTAAATCTGGGATGATTCCGCCCTAACATTCAGGGTAAGTACGAGGTACATGTGAATTAACAGGCCAACTGTGGTCAAACACACCACACTACACAATAAATAGCAGATGTGACCAAGACGGAGTCCATGGATTTCTCAGCAAACCGCCGTGATGTCACTAACACTGCAAGCCAACAAATCTCACTGAACCTCTGTCTCTCTCATGAGAAATGAATCTTCACCTTTGAAGATCTCACCTTGAAATTCTCTCCAACTCGGGTGGCTACAACAATGGCTCATCTCGCAGGGTTTTAATCTCATCTCCCGAGGTTCTATTCCTCTAGATTCCCAAGTTTACACTCAGGCACCAACTCACAAGCTCAATTTCAGCACTTTGGCCATGCTAAGCAGAACACTTCTGCTCCAAAGGGCTACTTTTGCTCCAACAACCCGCAGCACAGAGTCACCGACCTTCTGCTGCTTTCTTGGATCTTCAGGGCTACTGTTCAGCCCTCTTCAATTACCAGGGCTTCCCCTGAGCCTTCTTCACTGAAAGTCTGATCCTCACTGCCCTTCTCCTATTTGGAGCCTATTTCTCTGCTCTTCCCTTTTTTCACTGAAGTTGAGACATTTTCCTGTCTCTGTCAACTCTCTGGGACTATTCTTTTGGGACCTCCTCCCTGTCCCCTGCCTGGGATACTTGTTTGTGATGGCACTCTGCTCCTGGTCACCTGCCCTGGGTTTTCATGCCCTTTTTCTACATGCCAGCTCACCATCTGCCCATGCGTAAAAGGTCTGAATTGAAATTGAAATTGAAGTTCCCGACCTCTGCCCTCAATGTTAAGGCATTTAGTTTTCATAACACATATGACCAGCAGACATTGTTCAGAGGAGCTTTAGCTAGCAGCAGGTGGTGTGAAGGAGTTGCAGCTGTAATTTCATGTTAACAATAGCTGTCGAACCTTTATAGTAAATCTGTCTGCTGAGCAATCCTATACTTCATTTTAAAATAAACTGAACCTACAGTCAGTTTACCAGTCCTATGTGAGATTGGTAATTTTGTATTAAGCAAAGAGAAATGCAAAAGCTACCACCTTGAGCTCCATAGCAAGGAACAAAATCACAAGATTCCAATCTGAAGTTGGAGCAGCAACAAGCTCAGAGATTGGGACTCAGAGATTCAGCAGCAAAGAATTTGAGCCTTTGATTTTTATGGTTGCTTCAAATTAAATATTTGGAAATATAAAGATTGAACATATAATTATTTTGTTTACTGTTAGATTTAATCCTGGACAAATTAGAACGATGTGGATTTTTTGATGACGAAATCACTCCAGATATATTCTCCCTTACAATCCATGATGCTATTCTCTGCATATTGGATAAACATGGTCCCAGTAATTCTGTGAGCTTCATATATGATAAGGTATGTTTGTACATATGTTATTTACAGGACCAGAATCATGACTAGATATTGAAACCATTTTGGTTTACATCGGGCTCCAGTATACAAAGGAACAATTAGAACAAGGATGGTGAAAATTGCATTTATATAGCACCTTGATTCAAGGATTGTTCAAAATTGCATAGTATCTTAGGGATATCATAAACCACTTTAAAGTGCTTAAGTGTAGTCACTGCTGTAATGCACGAAACACAGCAGCCAATTAGTGTAGAGCAAAACTCTACAAACAGTAAATTGACACAATCTGTTTTTGTGATGTTGGGTCAGGGATAATGTTGACCAGGACTCCCCTGTAGATGGGCTGGCAAGGTATCTGCTCATCCATGGTTCCTGCCTTCCGGTCATTTACAAAATCCCCTGCTTTAACTCTTAGGTCCAAAATGATCACCTCACACTTCCCAAAATTGAACTCCACCAAACACAGTTTTTCTCTTCGCTTAATCTATCAATATCCTTTTCCAATTTTCCCATCTGCACTATTGACTCTGCTACCTAACATGCATTGTCAGCAGACTTGGATACATAACTCTCCATCCTTTCATCAAAGTCATTGATAAATATAATGAAAAGCTAAGGCCTCACTGCAAATCTCTGGGAGGCACCATTAATCACATGCTGTCAATTAAAGTGCATACCAATTATCCCTACCCTCTCTCTCACCTCCTCACCAGTCTCTGTACAAGAGAAAAAACAGATTATCTCCAATTCCACATACTCTTATTTTTGTGAACAGTGTCCTGTGTGAAACCTTATCAAATGCCTACTAGAAGTCCAAATAAATAATATCTATAGATCCTCAAATCATAAACAACTCAAACTAGTAAGAAGTTACAAATGATGAAATTGGAAGTGCTTTACCATTATGAATAGACTATTTTGGTTGTTACTATGGTTAATAAAGACTTGTTAGTGTTATAATCCCCATGGAGACCAACAATCTAAAAGAACCAGATTTACTGACTGAGCCCAATGAAAAACCAAATAGACAGGATGTCACTTTTATAACTTTTACTTTAACAATCAAATCAAAGATTGACATAAATTAATCACGAATTAACAGGTAAATTGTGGTCAATATAAACTATAAAATACATTTTAAATGACAGATACAACAAAGATAGATCTCAGATTTCCTAGGCAGTCCACTTAGCATATATGATACCACATTCAGCCACAAAGCCCTTTGTCTTCTCGGGTATAGTTCCAGTTCTTTTCTCCATGCATGGTTCCATCACCAATTCTCCTCTGATAGCAGCTACCAACTAATCTCATAGTCTCATAGGCATGGTCTTTAACAAAATGGCCAGCTCTGGTTAATTATTCCCTTTAAAATAACTGAAGCAACAGCAGTAACTTTACTTTTCTTATCCCTACTCTTCGATCCAGCCTTCAGGTTTCCTTCTTTAAACTGCCCTACACACAACTCTCCGTAGGCTGCCTGCTCTGCACTGCTGGGCAACATGAGTTTTTTATGGCCCTGTGTCATTGTCTGGTTTCAACTAGTTTCAGTTTCCTCAGAAACCTAAACTCACAGCTACATTTCCCAGAAATCTGAAGTTTCAGTTCTCCTTTCAGTTAGGGTCTGACAAAAACAAAAGAACCAAAAAAAAAGCTTTGAAACCAAGGTCAGTGCAGCCAGCAGAACATTTAACCAGTCTTCTGTTCAGACAAGAACTCACACGTGCTTCCTTGCTTCCTACTGACCCTGCTAACCGCGGATTCCACCATAATAGTGACACAGGTATATTGTAACTCTTCCTGTGTTACACTTGCATCAAATTATTCCAAAGATCACATTCTTCTCTTCTAATTCTTTCCTTTCTCCTTCACTATTTTTAAAATTTCCTTCCCATTTCCATTTACACGTTTCCCCTCTCTAGCATATATTTTCCTGACTTTCTCCCTGTATAGTGTCCCCTCTCATCCTCCATGACTGTAAGAACCCCCTCACAATCTGTCTTGCTCTGTGCCCCCTCCCCACACTCCCGTATCTCTCGCTGCCTTGTACCCCCGCATGGCCCTCTTTGCCTCCTTCCCCCAGGATCTCAGTGCCCTCAACCCTATAGCCCTCAGTGCCATTTGCCATGCCCCATGGCTCACGCACTCCCCACAGGCTCTGTGTCCTAATTCCTCTATGGCTCTCATCGCTCCTTGCCCACACACCCCTATGGTTCTTAGTGCCCCTCGCACCCCCTCCATGGTTCTCAGTGCTCTCACCCCTATGGCCCTCAGTGTCCCCTTCCCTCACATTGCCCTTTTGAAGCAGAGCAGGGGAGTCTTGACCAATAGTTATCACTCAATTACTTTCATAAAAACAGATTATCTTGTCATTAGCACATTGCTGTTATTGGGATCTTGCTGTGCAGAAATTGGCTGCTGCACTTCCCACATTATAACAGTGACTACACTTCAAAAGAATTTCATTGACTGCAAAGTACTTTGGGATGGCTGGTAGTTGTAAAAGGCGCTATATAAATGCAAATCTTCCTTTCTTCTCCTGGTGCCCCTTCCTCACATGTTGGTTATGGTCTAAAACAGCCATGTTGCATTGATGACCAAGTTACAAAAAACAAATCACAGATTAAACGGGCAGAATTAGAGACATTGGTTTAAAATTTAGTGCAGCAGTTTTGTGCCCACAGAACAGCAACTAAATGGAGGAAGTGTATGGGGAGGCGGAGGGGATGTCACTAGATTAGTAATCCAGAGGCCCAGGCTAATGCTCTTAGGTCATGGGTTCAAATCCCACCATGGCATCTGGAATTAAAAAGCTAGTCTAATGATGGCCACAAACCCATTGACAATTGTCATAAAAAGTCCAGCTAGTTCACTAATGTAGTTGACTCTCAAATGGCCTAGCAAGCCACTCAGTTGTATCAAACCACTACAAAGTCTAAAAGGAATGAAACCAGCCAAACCAATTGGCATCGATCTAGGTACCAGAAATGACAATGGTACACTGTCGATCCTACAAAAATTGGGAGAGCTGTCTCACAGACTCATCAAGTAGCAGCCTGACGTAGTCATACTTATGGAATCATACCCTACAGATAATATCCCAGACACCACCATCACCATCCATGGGACAGACCCAGCAGAGGTGGCAGCACAGTTTTATACAGTCAGGAGGGAGTTGCCCTGGGGGTCCTCAACATCGACTTTGGACTCCATGAAGTCTCATGGCATCAGGTCAAACATGGGCAAGGATATCTCCTGCTGATTACCAGGTACCGCCCTCCCTCAGCTGATGAATCAGTGCTCCTCCATGTTGAATACCACTTGGAGGAATCACTGAGGGTGGCAAGGGCACAGAATGTACTCTAGGTGGGGGACTTCAATGTTCATCACCAAGAGTGGCTCGGTAGCACCACTACTGACCGAGCTGGCTGAGTCCTAAATGACATAGCTGCTAGACTGGGACTGCGGCAGGTGGTGAGGGAACCAGCATGAAGGAAAAACATACTTGACTTCATCCTCACCAATCTACCTGTCACCGGTGCATCTGTCCATGACAGTATTTGTAGGAGTGACCACCACACAGTCCTTGTGGGACAGTCCTTGTGGAGATGAAGTTCTGCCTTCACATTGAGGATACTCTCCATCGTGCTGTGTGGCAATGCCACCGTGCTAAATGGGATAGATTTCAAACAGATCTAGAAACTCAAAATTGGGCATCCATGAGGCACTGTGGGCCATCAGCAGCAGCAGTATTGTACTCAACCACAGTTTATAACCTCAGGGCCTGGCATATCCCCCACTCTACCATTACCATCAAGCCAGGGGATCAACCCTGGTTCAATAAAGAGTGCACCAGGACATGCCAGGAGCAGCACCGGGCATACCTAAAAATGAGGTGTCAACCTGGTGAAACTACAACACAGGACTACTTGCATACCAAACAGCATAAGCAGCAAGTGATAGACAGAACTAAGCAATTCCACAACCAATGAATCAGACCTAAGCTCTTGTAGTCCTGCCACATCCAGACGTGAATGTCTCCTTCACTGGAGGAGGAGGCACCACAAATATCTTCATCCTCAATAATGGGGGAGCCCAGCACATCAGTGCAAAAGATACGGCTGAAGCATTTGCAACAATCTTCAACCAGAAGTGCCGAATGGATGATCCATCTCAGCCTCCTCCAGTGGTTCCCAGCATCACAGATGCCAGTTTTCAGCCAATTCAGTTCAATCCACATGATGTCAAGAAACTGCTGAAGGCACTGGATATTGCAAAGGCTATGGGCCTTGACAACATTCTGGGACTGGTACTGAAGACTTGTGATCCAGGACTAGCCATGCTCATAGCTCAGCTGTTTCATATGAACATATGATTCAGGAGTAGGCCACTTGGCCCATTGAGCATGTTCGGACATTCAATAAGATCATGGCTGACCTGATTGTAATCTCAAATTCACATTCCCGCTGACTCCTGACAACCTTTCACTCCCTTGCTTCTCAAGAATCTATCTAGCTCTGCCTTAAAATTATTCAGACTATGATTCCACACCTTTTGAGAAAGAAAGTTCCAAAGACTCGTGGCCCTCTGATAGAAAAAAAATTCTCCTCATCTCTGTCTTAAATGGGCGACCCTTTATTTTTAAACAGTGGCCCCTAGTTGTAGATTCTCCCACAAAAGGAAACATCCTCTCCACATCCACCCTGTCAGGACCCCTCAGGATCTTATAATGTTTCAATCAAGTCACCTCTTACTCCTCTAAACTCCATCAGGTACAAGCTTAGCCTTTCCTCATAAGACAACACTCCCATTCCAGGTATTAGTCTAGTAAACCTTCTCTGAGCTGCTTCCAATAGATCTATATCCTTCCTTAAATAAGGAGACTAGTACTGTACACAGTACTCCAGATGTGGTCTCACCAATGCCCTGTATAACTGAAGCATAATCTCCCTACTTTTGTATTCAGTTCAAGTAGAGCTACAACACTGGCATCTACCCAACAATGTGGAAAATTGCCCAGGAATGTCCTGTCCACAAAATGTAGGACAAATCCACACCCCGCCAATTACCGCTCCATCTATCTACTCTCAATCATTAGCAAAATGATGGAAAGTGTCAACGACATTGCTATCAAATGGCACTTATTCAGCAACAACCTGCTCACTGACGCTCACTTTGGGTTCTGTCAGGGCCATTCAGCTCCTGACCTCATTACAACCTTGGTTCAAATATGGACTAACTCCAAAAGAGCTGAACTCAAGAAGTGAGGTGAGAGTGACTGCCCTTGACAATAAGGCGGCATTTGACTGAGTATGGCATCAAGGAGCCCTGGCAAAACTGGAGTCAATGGGAATCAGAGGGGAAACTCTCCACTGGTTGGAGTCATACCTAGCACAAAGGAAGGTGGTTGTGGTTGTTGGTGGTGAATCATCTCAGTCCCAGGACATCACTGCAGGAGTTCCTCAGGGTAGTGTCCTAGACCCAATCATCTTCAGTTGCTTCATCAATTACCTTCCTTCCATCAAGAGGTCAGAAGTGGGGATGTTCGCTGATGATTACACAATGTTCAGCACCATTCGCGACTCCTCAGATACTGAAGCAGCCTATGTCCAAATGCAGCAAGACCTGGACAATATTCAGGCTTGGGCTGACAAGTGGCAAGTAACATTCGTGCCACACAAGTGCCAGGCAATGACCATCTCCAACAATAGAGAATCTAACCATTGCCCCTTGATATTCAATAGCATTACCATTGCAGAATACCCCCCACTATCAACATCCTGGGGAGTTACTATTGACCAGAAACTGAACTGGACTAGCCATATAAATACTGTGGCTACAAGAGCAGGTCAGAGGTTGGGAATTCTGTGGCGAGTAACTCACCTCCTGACTCCCCAAAGCCTGTCCACCATCTACAAGGCACAAGTCAGGAGTGTGATGGAATTCTCTCCACTTGGATGAATGCAGCTCCAACAACACTCAAGAAGCTCCACACCATCCAGGACAAAGCAGCCCACTTGACTGACACCCCATCCATCACAATAAACATTCACTCCCTCCACCACCGACGAACAGTAGCAGCAGTGAGTACCATCTACAAGATGCACCGCAGCAACTCACCAAAGCTCCTTCGACAGCACCTTCCAAACCCGCGACCTCTATCACCTAGAAGGACAAGGGCAACAGATGATGGGAGCACCACCACCTGCAAGTTCCCCTCCATCCTGACTTGGAAATATATCGCTGTTCCTTCACTGTTGTTGGGTCAAAATCCTGGAACTCCCTTCCTAACAGCACTGTGGGTGTACCTACACCACATGGACTGCAGTGGTTCAAGAAGGCAGCTCACCACCACCTTCTCAAGGGCAATTAGGGATGGGCAATAAATGCTGGCCCAGCCAGTGACGCCCACATCCCATGAACGAATAAAAGAAGAACTTAATTAGCTGTAAAGTGCTTTGGGATGTCTGGTGGTCGTGAAAGGCGCTATATAAATGGAAGTCTGTCTTCCTTCCTCTGGTGCCCCTTCCTCACGTGGTGCTGAAGAATCGAAAAGACAAATGGTCATCAATACAACAAGTTACAAAAAGCAACTCAAGATTAGACCAGCAGAATTAAAGACATTAGTTTAAAATTAAATGCAGCAGTTTTGTGCCCACAGAAAAGCAACTAAATGGAGGAAGTGCATTTATTCCTTCAAAGAAGAACCAGCTGAGGATCTGGTTGACAATAGGAATGAGGGGTTAGAGAGAGAGATAATCATTGAACCTGTGCCCATTGCCACAGATGTTTCCTGTAGAGAGCAACAGCCTGAAGTTCAGTGGGTGAGAATCAAGGAAGGAGTAATGTTCTGGAAGTCCCCTTGATCAATCTTTGGGATCAGGACATTTATGCAGAATGCTTCCTCAGATTAAGAAAGTAGGACAGAGACTTTTGACCAAAGAGCATTTTCTCATTTCATTTCTTATACATCTTTTTTAATTCCATCTGTAAAGGACAGAAACTCATTATTGTAACATCAGAAGATCATTAAATAACCAACTAACCAAATGCAGAAGACCATTAACTATAGTAATCAATTACCCAAATGCAGAAACCCATTAACAAACCAGTTAACCATGTACAGAAGACATTAACTAACCGCAAGCAGAAGAATTGCATTTTAGAAAATAAAGCTACTGCAATAATGAATATTGAAATAGTAACAGTGACTTTAGTCACCTTGATTGTTGCTACAAAATCAGGCACATGTGGAGTCATGCACTTTACAATATGGAACAATGAGAGAGTGCCGATTACAATCAAATTAGAACAAAGAACAAAGAAAAATACAGCACAAGAACAGGCCCTTCGGTCCTCCAAGCCCGTGCCAATCATATTGACTGTCAAACTAAAACATTTTGCACTTCCGGGGTCCGTATCCCTCTATTCCCATCCTATTCATGTATTTGTCAAGCTGCCTCTTAAACATCACTATCGCACCTGCTTCCACCACCTCCTCTGACAGCAAATTCCAGACACTAACTACCCTCTGCGTAAAAAACTTCCCCCTCTATCTCCTCTAAAGTTTTCTCCCCTCACCTTAAATCTATGTCCCCTAGTAATTGACTTTTCCACACTGGGAAAAATCTTCTGACTATCTACTCTGTCCACGCCACTCATAATTTTGTAAACTTCTATCAAGTCGCCCTTCAATCTCCGTCGCTCTCGTGAGAACAATCCGAGTTTCTCCAACCTCTCCTCATAGCTAATAACCTCCAGACCAGGCAGCATCCTGGTAACCTCCTCTGCACCGTCTCCAATGCCTCCATATCCTTCTGGTAATGTGGCGACCAGAATTGCACGGAATATTCCAAGTGTGGCCTAACCAAGGTTCTATACAGCTGCAGCATGACTTCCCAGCTTTTATACTCAATACCCCTGCCAAAGAAGGCAAGCATGCCATATGCCTTCCTGACTACCTTATCCACCTGCGTTGTCACTTTCAGTGACCTGTGGACCTGTACACCCAGATCCCTCTGCCCGTCGATGCACTTAAGGGTTCTGCTTTAATTTTTGCAGATTACAATCTCCTTTAATATTGTCTGTAGGTAAATGGGACCAAGGAAACATTAAATTCTGAAGGAGAGTTAAAAAAGAGGACCTGTTTGGTAAGTTGGAAACATATCCTTCATACTTTTTAGTAGACAATATTCTTCTTTCCAAGCTAATGACTCCATTATCTGGTTTATTTTCAGGTGCAATTGGATACACAGTTCTGATTGGCTGAGAATTTGAAATGTGAATAGAAGACTAATGCAACAAGTTTGTGGATCACAGTATTGAAAACACAATATTCAGAAAGGACTATAATTTTAGATTCATTTATGTACAGAATTTGTTCTACATAGACTGTCACCATGATGGATTTAGATTGAAATTTTGGCTAATCAATGTACATTTGTAATTTTTAAGACAAAGATGTGATATAACATTGTTTCGGTATTGCTTTGTGATGTACAAAGACCCAATAACAGTGAGTCTCCTGCAAGTGACCCATCATTATAGCTGGTGTGAGGGTTGTTCATATAGGTATCTCTAGCAGTATAAAGGTATCTGTAGCAGTTCTAATACAATCAGACATATTAATATGGAACTGGTCTATTCACACACTTCCCATTATGCTCCAATATCCACACCAACTTTAGTAGCATCACTTTTTTCACTCTTCCTCATACATACTGCATTTTAAAAAATCACATACCACATGCATCTGTAAGCTTAGTCACATTAACAAAGACATTTATGGAAGGAATTTCCATTAGTAGGAGATGGCCAATCACCTTTTTTGATCATTGGCTTTAGGTACAGGGCTAGCAATCCAGCTGTCAAAGGACAGCATGGCAAGATATAAACCTGAACTTATCTAATGTGGTTATTTGTGGTTGGCACCAAGAAATTACCATCTGCCATCCATTTCCAGTTTCCAAGTAATGCGGTGGTTGATTCTTAAAGCCCAGAGGGCAACCAGAGATGGACAATAAATACTGGTTGTCAACTTCACCAACATCCTTAATACTGCATCGAATTAAATTATATTTATCTATTGTTTTACCCTCATTCAACTGTTTACTTAAACACAAAGCTGCTTCAGCAATCTGATGGTAGGAATGCTGCTGCTAATAAGAGATAGTGGTTAGTGATGAGACTAGACTATTGTTGAGCGATTCTGGACCAAAATATTTCACAGCCTGTGTGGAAGTTTTAAGACAGCTACTGGTGCTGTGGGTGGAAGGAGAATGGTGGGTGTGGAGGGGGAGGGTTGATGGATGTGGACCGGGGGGTGGTGGTGGGTGTAGGCAGGGGAGTGGTGGGCGTGGAAGGGGGGGTGGTGGGTGTGGAAGGGGGGGTGGTGGGCGTCAACGGGGGGGGTGGTTGGCGTGGACGGAGGGTGGTGGGCGTGGACGGGGGGGTGGTGGGCGTGGACGGGGGTGTGGTGGTGGGCGTGGACGGGGGGGGTGGTGGTGGGCGTGGACGGGGAGTGGTGGTGGGTGTGGACGGGGGGTGGGTGGTGGTCACCAGCCTCTATTACTGGATTACAGAAAACTTCAGAATCCTTGGCCCTGCCCCTTATGTTCCTAATGTTGGTTCAGATGCCTGCTAGCTCAATACTGACCAATCAGGTTGGCAACATGCAGTCAATGAAATTGCTGACAATGCTGCAATGGGTGAGCTATAAAAAAGGCTCCTGGTCAAACACAGCTATCCTGTCCAACTCCATAAGAAATATTGAGAGCACGAAGGTGGCATAGGTGTTTTTTAAATTTAAATTTCACTTGTAAATAATTCACATTCCATTGGTTTCAATTGACTTATTGTGCATCATCATTATTTGTTGAGACTAACTTAGTCAGAGAGCCAAATGTACTGGCACACCTCATGGTTAGCAGGCACTGATTGTTACTGGGGAGCGAAGGATGTTTCCCTTAATGTGAAATAAACAATGTTGTGTTTTTTGTTCACTCTTTATTGAATGTTCATTTTAGTTTCCAGTGTTGTACTCGCCATTCTGTTGGACGTGGCTGAACTCGCAGGCTCAGCTGGCTCTCCCTTCTCTGCATTGTGAAGGCCATTGTCTCATATCACTCTCAGTGGGGATCATTGAAATGTTGTAGGTGAATTCTAAAGCCCTGTAATGACTCTGCCAGCCAACACCCTGAGATGGACCCACATTTAGACAGTACTGACACCACCTTCATTTTCTTACCTTGATTGACTGTCCCCACCACTCCCAGGACACCAGACACTTCCACTTTACTCCTCCATGAACCTGAACCCCAACCTTTCAATCCCACCCCCAACCCCCTCACTCCTGACTCGCCCATCCCAGTCCCAATCTTGCATGCAAGCTACCATTCTCCTGCTCCCCTCCCTTATGCTGCAGAGTGCAACAAGGAAAACCGCTGACCCCAGATATAACTGCACAAAGCTGACTGGTGCATGGCACCATTAAATAAACGAGAATCAGGTACCACACGATTCTCGTGTGCTGCTGACTTTATCGTGAAGGTAATTAAAAAATGTTTTACACTAATGAGTATTCATGGCATGCAAATGTATTACAAGTATGAATCCGCCACAGGATGGCATAAGGCCTGATACACCACAAACTCGCCACTGACTTAATCTCTGCATTTGTTGAGACTAACTTAGTCAGAGAGCCAAATGTACTGGCACACCTCATGGTTAGCAGGCACTGATTGTTACTGGGGAGTGAAGGATGTTTCCCTTAATGTGAAAGAAACAATGTTGTGTTTTTTGTTCACTCTTTAACCTGCCGTTGGGAAATTGAAATTTTGCATCCTGCCTTTTTCAGTCACCCCACAAGCCATGTTTTCTGCTCTTGTGGGCTCCATAAAATTTCCTTCCATTGTTTCCATAGCCAGCTGCAGTTGTTGTGACAATTGTATGCCGAGTTCTGAAGCATTGTTAAATTTGCAGAGTAATTTGATGACATTTTGTACTGTAACACAGTTTTTTTAAAACTTACACCAGTGATGGGCCTTATTGAATGGCAGAGCAAGCTTGAGGGGCTGAGTGGCTAACTCCTGCTCTTAATTCATATGCTCGCATGTATAAAATGTAAGAATAAATCAGGTGTCTAATTGAGGATCACTGTATTTCTATTAATGGGAGAGTTGAAGGAAAATAAATTCATACTGACCAGAGATTAGATTCTTGGGTTTATCTGATTCTTCTTGATCAAAGCAAAATTGTAGATTTTTTTATTCATGCAAGGGATGTGGAAGTCACTGGCTAGGCCAGCATTTATTGCTCATCCCTAATTGGGCAGAAGAATTAAAAATGTGTTTAAATAATGAAGACAGAACCAACATTTTATTTTTTTCAAACCGGCTTCATGTAGTTACTGTCAGCAAGGACATTAAATACACTTTTCATCATAATTTCATGTGCTGATTACCAAGCATGAGAATGGAACCCGGAAGCAAGTAAAGTGACAAAGCCTTTTCTTTTTTTGAACTTTTAAAAAATAAAACTAAGTCTTTGTAAAAGACATAAACGAGTTATAATGTTACACAGAACCAAGCAAAAGACAAACAATCAATGAACTAAACAACTGACTTTCTGTTTTATATCACAACATTCAACACTCCCCTTCAATATTGGGAAGGGATGCATTGCTGATGATTACATGGGCACGGTCAATAAGAAGGTGTAGCTCGCAAGAACCTTCCATTACTCAGGAGTGTAGCATTAGTCTTCAGGCCCTGTACATTACAGAGAGGAGTGCAGTGTTGTTCCTCAGGCTATTTGTTGATCTAGAAATGGCATCTAAGCTAGGGTGGGGAGGGGGTGCATGGAGCACCTGGGGAGTGAGAGAGAAGGAGCGCCCGGGGAGCGAGGGAGAAGCTGATAAACCCAGTCTTCAGTTTTCATTCTTTTCTAAAATAAAAGCAGAAAGTGCTGGAAAAAGTCAGCAGGTCTGATAGTATCTGAAGAGCGAAAGAGTTAACATTGAGTCCAATATGATGCTGCCTTCTTGTTGGAATGTTTCTATTCTGTGTATTCTGAAATGTCTTCTTAAATGACTGCCATTGCAGCTCTGTTGATCTATCCCTTAACCTAAATTACCAGTTCACTTTTGCTAGCTCTGCTTTCATGCCCTCATAATTGCCCTTATCTAAGTTTAAAATATTAGCCCTGGACCCACACTTCTCTCCCTCAAACTCAATGTAAAATTCAATCATATTATGATCACTGCTACCTGTCGGCGCCTTCACTATAAGGTCATTAATCAATCCTATCTTGTTGCTCAATACCAGGTCTAGTACAGCCTGGTCCCTGGTTGGCTCCAGAATGTGCTGTTCTAAGAATATATTTCGAAAACATTCTATGAATTCCTCATCTAGGCTACCTTTGTCCACCTGATTTTTGCAGCCCACATGTAGATTAAAATTCCGCATGATAGTTGCTGTACCTTTCTGATGAGCTCCCATTATTTCACTTTGATACCCCGTCCTACTGTGTGGTTACTGTTCGGGGGCCTGTACACCACACTCACAAGTGACTTCTTGCCTTCATCATTCCTCTCATTCTTTTATCATTGACTTTGTCATTCATTTATTTCTACCAAAATGCCTCTACATCCTGATTTCCTGAACTTAGGTCATCCCTCTCTATTGTGCTAATACCATCTTTAATTAACAAAGCCACCCCTCCATTGTCTCCTAGCTTCCTGTCCTTTCTAAATGTCACATACACTTCAGTATTCATGTCCTAATCTGTGCCATCCTGTAGCCATGTTTCTGTAAATGGCTATTAAATCATACTTATTTATCTCTATTTGCACTATCAGTTCATCTGTTCTGTTTCAAATGCTACGTGCATTCAGATACGGAGCCTTAAGTTTTGTCCCTTTATTATTTTTGCAAACTCTAGCCTTATCTGCTGTTTTACTCTTAGATTTGTGCTCTCTGTCCCTTTCTGACACAGCCTGTTTATCATTTCTCATATTAATACCTCTCTCTCTTGCCTTGTCACTATTCTTTGATATATCACATTGGCCCACATTTGATCCCTTGCCCCCACTATTTAGTTTAACCATGGATGAAACCATGGATTGCACTGTTCCCCCTTAGGAAAAAGAAAGCTTTACTGTAGAAAAGTTTTCTCTTGGTTGCTTGGTAGTGTAGAACATAAATATTGCTGAAAAATGAAACATGTTGTGGAAACTTTCATCCTGTACCCATCAGACCAAATGCAAGAATGTAAACGACAAGTTAAGGAAGGCACTTCACACTGCTACTATGCAGTGGTTACGTGAGTTTTTCCAGGACGCTGTTGTCAGTCCAAAAAGATGTTTTACCTATCACACAGTTGAGCAATGTTGTGTATGAATTTCAGTGTCAGTGCAATGTCTGTCCCAGTGATTGGTTGATTGAATCAACCAGGATGTTCCTTCAGTTGTTTGCAATAGGCAGGACCCATTCTACAAAACATACGAATATATGCATAAGAGCAGGAGTAGGCCATTCGGTCTCCCGAGCCTGCTCCGCCATTCAATAAGATCATGGCTGATCTAATTGTGGCCTCAATTCCACATTCTGCCTACCCTTGAGAACCTTTGAGTCCCCTGTAAGTCAAAGATCTATCTATCTCAGCCTTAAAAATATTCATTGACCCTGTCTTTGCCACTCTCGGGGGAAGAGTTCCAAAGATTCATGACCCTCAGAGAAAAAAAATTCTTCTCATCTCCGCCTTTAATGGGAGACCCCTGTTTTTTTAAACTGTGTCCCCTAGTTCTGGTCTCTTTCACATCCTTTCAGTATCCACCCTGTCAAGGATTATATGTGTTTCAATAAGATCACCTCTGAATCTTCTAAACTCAATGGATACAGGCCCAGCCTGTCCAACCTTTCCGCATTGGAAAACTCCCACCATCTGAGGTATCAGTCGACTGAACTTTCTCTGAACTGCTTCTTTCTTAAATAAGGAGACAAAAACTGTACACTGTACTCTAGCTGTGGTCTCACCAATGCCCTGCACAACTGTAGCAAAACATCCCTACTTTTACATTAATCAAAATTTGATTTTTCAACTTTCAACTAACTGGAAATTTTGCAATTTGAACTGAGGAATAGCAAACTGCTTAAAAATACAAGGCTACATTCCAAAGTGAAGGTGAGAAACTAACAAATCACCCCCAGGGGAGTGTGAAGAGAGAGACAATTCCTACAATTCAAACACGCATTGAAACTTGTAACTGTCTAAGGAAGAGGCATTAAATTGCAAAGTACTGGATATTGAAACAATGGCTGCCACAGACAGACACACTAAAAACCTCTTGGAAATACACAATGGGTGAAGTATTTCAAGGCAAGGTTGCCCAGCCACTTGAGAGAAATTGCAAATGACACAGGAAGTGTCAAGAAAGTCTTCAGCAGAGGAAACAGGCTGAATGCTGCTCTCTCTCCCTCTCTCTCTTTTGGAGTAAGTGCGTTGCCTGGTTTGAGAAGCCAACTGTGCCAGAAACCTGCCAGCAAACTGAGATCTTGCTATAATTGCAACATATTCTACATCTGGCTGCATCCAAGAAACTAGCTAAGATAAATTGGCCACAGTGTTTAAAATCTACACCTCAGGAACAATGAAAGGACACTTAATTGTATATACTTTTTTATTTTTTTTATTGAAATTTAAATTTAACTCCCCTTATTTCTGATACGTGCACGTGTGTGTGTGTATTGTATGTGCACGTGTGTGTACGTGTACATATGTGTGTACATATGTGTATGTGTGTGTACATATGTGTGTGTATGTATGTGTGCATATGTGTGTGTGTGCGCGTATGCATGTGTGCGTATGTGTGTGTATGTGTATGTATATATGTGTAAGTATGTGTGTGTAGGTATATGTACGTATGTGTGCGTATGTATGTGTACTTATGTGTATGTGTGTATCTATGTATGTGGACATATATGTGTGTATGTATGTGTACATATGTGTGTGTGTATCTATGTATGTGTACGTATATGTGTGTGTATGTATGTGTACGCATGTGTGTGCGTATGTATGTGTGTGTGTGTGTAGATATGTATGTGTGCATATGTGTGTGTGCGTATGTGTGTATATGTGTGTGTCTGTATGTACGTATGTGTGTGTATGTGTGTGTCTGTATGTACGTATGTGTGGATGTATGTATGTGTATGTATGCATGTGTACGTATGTATATGTGTGTGTGTACATATGTATGTGTGTGTATATGTATGTATGTGTACGTATGTGTGTGTGTACGTATGTATGTGTGTGTATGTGTGTTTGTGTGTGTATTGGGGCCCAAATGATTGCATGAGCAACTTGACGTCACATTTTTGTTATTTTTCTCGGGTTCAGTGGTTAATAAATTTGCTCTTTGGCCCAAGAAAACCTTGTTTGATTGGCTCATCCACCTTGCAGCCACCACTTTCAGCCATACAGGCTGGCAGAATCTCAAACCTGCTGGAAAATTGTAAAGGCTGATGTTCCTCCACTTCTATCTTCTGGGTCCCCATACCTGCCTCACTCATAGTCACACCCTCCTATCCCTGACGACTGACCAAATCAGAAGACCCTAGGAGTGTTGCTGCCTCCTGATACAAAGTATCATGGTAACTTCCCCACTCCCTGATGCATCGCAATATCTGCAGCTTGGCCTCCAGCTCAATGACTCTGAGCCAAAGTTCCTCAAGCTGCAGATACTTACTACAGACATACTTGCCCTGGATTAGCCCAGTGTCCAGGAACCTTAACACATCACCTGCTCTGCCATCTTTACAATGTGTTAATTTATTCTTAATTATTTTATCATTAAAAAAACACTGCTACATGAATTTTCAAGATAAACAATCAAAATATTCACCAATCACTTAGCTGTTATTCCGTAATGTCACACTGATTTCTATCAGAATATGGCCACTCTGCTCTGGAGCCATAGACTGGGCTGGATAGCTCATCGAGGTGGCGCTTACTGCCTTTGGCTCCTCTTTTCGCCCACTCTTCAAGGTGCTTACTGCCTTTGGGTCCTCTTTTTGCTTTTCTAGGTGCTGCTGACTGCCTCTGGTTCCTCTTTTACCCCACTCTTCTAGGTGGCGCTTACTATCTCCGGCTGCTCCTTTTGACCATTCTTATAGGTGGTGCTGACTGCACTCGGGTCCTTTTTTCCACCGCTCTTCTCTGCAGACAAAAGGAATATATTTAAGCTTTGCACCTTTTTTGGATTACCAGGGAGCTTGGGGAGCCTATAGTTCCCTGTTGCTTTCTCCATGGCAATGTTGCAGCCAATCAGTGTCGACTTGTCAACCAATCAGGACCCATTTCTCCTGTAGTGTAAATTGTCGTGACTGTTTGGAAATTTGGTATTCTTGTGTTTGTCCAGCTGAGTGCAGGATTCAGCAACAAGTTTTGCTTTCAGCAAAATTAAAGTTTTCTTTACAACCATTTCAAGATAAGAGCAAGTTCTTAATATCATAAATATTTTAACAAATAGATTATTACATAGTGCATGGGTAACCTTTTCATATTTAATAATGACACATATTGTATTTACAAAATCATAAGGGCTTAACCAATAATAAAACCAAATAACTGTAACAAATAGCATTAGCAGTATTCAAACATCATAGAAATATCATCTCAGAGCATTGCTTCTCTCCTACAACCTTCTTTAAACTATGGACAGGGCATCAGCAGTTACACTGTTCTTTCTGGCAGCTTGCACAATTTTTTGTGTAAATGATTGCAACAACAAACTCCAATCAAATAGTCTGTGGTTCTTAGTTCTGAACTTTTCTAGGAACACAGGTGAGTTGTGATCTGTATAGACTATTACTTCCCCCTTACTGGGGGTCGCATATGCTTCAAACTGTTGAAAGGACAGTACGAGACTTAAAACCTCTTTCTCAATGGTCGAGTATTTTCTTTGATGCTTATTAAGCATCCTTGAGAAGTAGCGAATGGGCCATTCCACACCAGCATCACCACTTTGGAGCAGAATTGCTCCAAGCCCTATGTCACTGTCTTTGATATCCACCTTGAATGGCTTACTCAAATCTGCAGCTGTGAGAACTGGAGGTGGTATTGTCATGGACTAGTGTTGCAGAGATCCAGGGTAATGCTCTGGGGACCTGGGTTCAAATCCCACCATGGCAGATGGTGAAATTTAAACCCAATAAAAAGTGGATAAAAGTGTGATGATGACCATGAAACCATTACTAATTGTCATAAAAACCCATCTAGTTCACTTCCTTTAGGGAAGGAAATCTGGCTTACATGTGACACCAGCAATGTGATTGACTCTTAAATGCCCTCTGAACAAGGGCAATTAGGGATGAGCAATAAATGCTGGCCTGGTGAGTGACACTCACATCCCATGAATGAATAAAAAAAAGCTTCTCAAACACCATGTGGCATAACCATTTGTACTTCACAGAATTGTCAAAGGGGTGAATAATTTGCTGAAATTTAAGATAAATTTCCTGCAGGTCGAAATTGTAGCATTTCTTTCTTTGTCTTGGATATAGAAAAGTCTATTACTGCCTGAATCTTGGTTTCTTGCAGCAACACTTGACATTGACCCACAATATGTCCTAAATAAGTGACCCTGGCATTGGCAAACTTGCTTTTTGCCAGATTTAAGACAAGGTCAGCTTTGGCCAGCCTGTCAAACAGAGCTCTCAAACACCTAACATGGTCACTCCAAATGTTGCTGTACACAAAAAGGTCTTCCATGTACACAACACAATTACTCAGCATAGCTATCACCTGATTGGTTAAACTTTGAAATGTAGCCAATGCATTGTTCATAATAAATGACATAACTTTTCATTTGGTGTTACCAAAAACAGAAATTTCTTTGGTTTGGTTAATCAAGGGGGTTTGCCAAAATCCCTTAAGCAAATCAATCTTGTTAAGGAAGGCCAAGTTCCCCACCCTAGCAATACAATCCTTCAGTTGTGGGATCAGATAGGAGTCTGTCTGATGTCATGAAGCTATTAATGTATATAATATTATTGGAAAATATTTTTCTTTTAAAATAGAATTTTAGTCTATGGGTATGTCTTAACTGGATTAAAGCCAGCTAGTCTGGGTGCTTTAATATGTACTAGTTTTGAAAAGGAAGAGAGTTAGCGTGCATTTACATTTTTTGAATAGAGCATTCAAGAAGTGGGGTGAAAACTGATGCCTATCCAGCAGCTATCAAGTAATATGTTTATATTACTAATAAAATTGGTACTATGAAAGAGGTTTTATTGTTAGATGAGGCAGGTGATACAATGAGAATTTACATTCAATGGGCGGTAGTAGATATAACTTCAGCAGTTTACGGTTGTGTAGAGCTGAAGCAATGTAAGATCAAAAGGTAGGCCTCCAAGTGTCTCCACAGGAACCAAAGTGAAAAGAACCTCATTTTGAATTCTTTAGGTGAAAATTCTTTGCCTGGTATTTGGTTAAGGCTATGGGTTGCTGTTGCCATAATGGAGGTTAGTTTGGGAATTTCTTAAAAATTATGATAGTAGTAATTTGTAGTCATGTGTATTTATATTTTAACCTGTGTAAATTACGAAATCGTTTCATTTAGTTCAAACCTCGAGAACTGGTGGTCTGATTCCTGAATTTAGAGTCACATCTCAAACATAACACTTAAAATTATAGGTTATGACAGTTGTTTAAAGTTTCCCTCTGGGATTTTTAAATAGCTCAGCTTTACCAACTGCATTGGTCATAACACTGATTATGCGGAATCTTTGAATACTGTCTGGCCAGAATGACAAAAAAACTCCAATTTTGACCGGCTTCCATTATATCATTATCGAACATGAATTCAACCCCCTCATGACCTTGGTCAATTTGCTGGGGTTGATTCTGTAGGGGTTTTGTTTAATTTGTTCAGTTTCTCCTACACCAATCTCATGAATAGCCAGAGAGGTACAACTTAGCTTGTCTGCGCATAGGCATGTATTCCTTCAATAGGTTCAACCATGTTGCTGAGGTATGGTGTAAGACCTCAACCAGGCCCTCTAACACTTCTCCATACACCAGAATCACCACAGAAGGTTTAATTTGAGAACCCTAAGTCTCAAACTCATCATCTGGTTCATCACATGCATCCTTATCACCATCTACATTTACAACCTGTGCTATACCGACTGGTTGGCTATGTTCATGGTAATAGGCCCTCTTCAACATGTTCACATGACACAGCCTTTGACTCACTGAGTTACCTTTTAATACAGTAGGCTCTACTAAACCTAGCTTTAAACAGTTTGCCAGGTAAAGGCATCAAGACTAGCTGCTCAACCCGGTTCAAAACTGCATACCTTAGCTGTTCAGTCTGCTTGTGTTTTCATCACCTGCGGAGAAGCATTGCGATGTTCTCTAGCCATAGCACAAGCTTTTGAGAGGGTCTCTCTCTGAACTTGCACACATAATTGAGGAAGGGAATTGCCTCCTCCAGTGCCAAAAATCTCTCCTTAAAGAGGCCCCTAACCTCATGCCCATAGACCAATTCGAAGGGACTGAAAACAGTTGGCTCATTTGGCATGTCCCTAGTCATGAATAATAATGAGGATATAATTTTATCCCAATCCTGGGAAAACTCAAGGCCTAATCACACGCTGTAGGTTTGATGATATCTCTCTAAAGCCCCTTGGGACTATGGGGGATAAGCAGGTTACGTGAGCTGCATCACTTCTAAACTATACATGACCTCCTAAAACACACTTGACATGAAATTTGACCCATGGTCAGACTGAATTTTTTTGGCAACGCATACCTAGTGAAAACTTGGGTCAATCTCCTCAATCACAACTTTTTCTGTGATCTTGTTCAATGGTACTGCCTCTGGAAATCAAGTGGACAAATTTATGATGGTCAGGAGATACTTATGACATGATTTAGTCTTTGGGAAGTGGCCAACAAAATCCTCAAGAACTCTACTAAATGTTTCATCAAGTGCAGGTATTGGTATTAACAGGGCTGGCTTGATAGAAGGCTGTGGCTCCCTGACCATTCGACATGTGTGACTTATCTTACAAAAGTCAACCGTACCCTTATGTATCTTCGGCCAATAGAAATGCAACATTATCCTAGTCTGAGTTGTCTGAAAACAGACAAGACTTGCAACTGGAACCTCATGGGCAATTCTTAAAATTTCACTGCAGCAATGGAGTGACAGCAATTTGATGGACTAAAGCCCAATACTCATGAGCTGGCCTTTGGGGACATCTTCAATCCCTCATCAAAATGTCATTCTTGACATAATAATACTCAGGGATATTTCCAGTCTCTACCTCAGAACACACCGTCTGAGACAAGCTCCTCAAATCAGCGTGCTGTACCTCAAGAAAGGAATAGTCACCACTGATAGCTTTGGAGCCTTTAACACCAACATCCTCAAAAATGGTTTCAGCCTAAAAACATTTGACTTGTCCTCCACAACAATGGAATCTGCTGCACATTATTAAGCTCAATGAGCCTGGGACCTAGTCATAACACAATCTGGGAATAGTCTGGGAAATTCTTCCTGCAAATCCTCAGTTTCAACAGCCTCAACTGACTTTCCTGAAACCACTGGAGGCGCCACAACTTTATCTCCAACCACATAATTCTTTAGCAAAAAATCCACACTTTCAATAAGTAAACAAGGAAGGCACCAACATTAACAGAAGCAGTGAATACATCACATTCTACATCAACCTTATACAAGGGAACAGGTAAATAATTTCCATCACTACCCCAAATTAACACAGGAAAAAAATTCATGTCACCTTCAAATATCAGTGATTCTCACCTCTGTATCTCTAATTACTTGTCTGTGTCAAGAGACAAATGTCAGGACAATCTACCCTCAGGCAGAAAACTTCTAATGCATTTTGCAGCCTGATTCACATCAGCGAATGTGGGAGAAACTATATTCCAGGGTGTTGGGGTGGATGGTGGGGGGATGGTGGGGTAGGGAAGAGGGGGTAGGGGGACTGTGTGCATGTGACTGTCATATTTTTCCACTTCCAACACTCAGTCTACACATGATCTTCAAAGAGCCAAATTTATTTTCATGTTCAAAATTCCTATCGCCTCAATTTCTTAGGGAATTTCAAAACTGGGGCCTGTTACTGATGTTCTAAGTGAGTCAAATCATAATCAACTGCCACCAATGTGGCTTCCTTAACTTCCAATCTTTATGTTCCTCTCGGTGGGAAGCAGCATCCAACCAACCTGAGTTGCACAGGCCCAGTCTCCACTAAAATGGCAGACATTTACACAACTTCCTCAAGACTGCTCACAACGGTCTAGATGGTGTAGATCCACCAATCTTATCTTCAAGTAACAGAAATAGCTGCAGCAACTGTTTACTTGCCTATACCCAATTCATGGATCCAGCCTCTGTTTCTTCAGCTTGCCTGTCCTGTACCACGATGATCATCATCTGAGCTTGAATGGTTCTGCGTCCTTCCATCTGGTTTCAACCAGTTTCAGTTTCCCCAGAATCTTTGGTTCCCAATCTCAGTTTCAGTCTTAGTTTCCCGAGAAACTGGAAGGTTCAGTTTCCTTTTTCAGTTAGGGTCTGTATCAAAAAATACAAGTTTTAAAGCCATGGATTCCACTCTGGCTGCTAACATGAAAAGGAATCCAAGTCTTCCATAGGCAAGTACATAGTGAAAAGGTGGTAAAAGGAGGAGTGTGGGTTATTAGGGAACATAGGACTTAGGAGTAGAAGTAGGCTATTCAGCCCTTCGAGCCCTGTCTCAACTCCACTTTCCTGTCTGCCCCCCATAACCCTTGACTCCCTTGTCTATTTAAACATCTAACTGGGCCTTAAATAAGCCAGTCGTCACTATCTTCTGGGAAGAGAATTGCATGCCTCTATGAGAAAAAAAATTCTCCTCATCTCTCTCTTGGAAGGGAGATCTCTTTTTCTGAAACTATGTCCCCAAATTCTAGTTTCCCCCACAAGAGGAAACATTCTCCCAGTATCCACTCTATTCAGTCCCCTCAAGATCTTATATGTTTCAATAAGATCACCTCTCATTCTTCTTAACTCCAATGGGTATAGACCCAACCTGTTCAACCTTTCCTCATGAGATAAGCCCCTCATCGCAGGAATGAGTCAAGTGAACCTTCTCTGAACTGCTTCGAAAGCAATTATATATATTTTTTCAAATAAGGGGGCCAAAACTACATGCAGTATTCCAAATGTGGTCTCATCAAGGCCCTGTACAGCTGCACTAAAACTTCTCTACTTATATGTTCTATTCCTCTTGCAATAAATGCTAATACTCTACTTGCTTCCCAATCACTCGCTGTAGCTGCATACCTAACTCTATGTGATTCATGTACCAGGACACCAAGATCCCTCCATACACCAAGTTCTGCAATCTCTCTGCATTTAAATACCATACTGCTTTTCTATTCTTCTTGCCAAAATGGACAAGTTCACATTTACCCACGTTATACTCCATCCATCAAATTTTTGCCCACTCACAACTTGTTAATATCCCTTTGCACACTCCCTACCTCCTCTTGACAACCTACTTTCCTACCTATCTTGGTATCATTGGCAATTTATCGACTATACATTCAGTCCCTTCACTGATAGTCATTGACTCGGATTGTAAATAGATGAGGTCCCAGCACTGATCCCTCTGGCACTCCACTAGTTACAGCTTAACTACCTGAAAAAGACCCATTTATCCTTGCTCTCTGTTTCCCATTAGCTAACCAATCTTTCCATGCCAATATGTTAGCCCCTACACCAGGTGCTAAAACCTGCTAAAACCTCCTTAATAATGAATTTTAGTACTTTCCCTATGACAAATGTTAGGCTAACTGGCCCATACCTTGGTGCTTTCTTCCTCGCCTCCCCCCTTTCTTGAATAAAGGTGTTACATTAGTCAGTTTGCAATCCACTGGGACCCTTCAAAATCTAAGGAGTTTCGGAAGATTATAACCAATGCACTTACTCTCTGTGCTGCCACTTCTCTAAGACCTGAGGATGCAGGCCATCTGGTCCTGGAACTTGTCAGCCTTTAGGTCCAATAGTTTTCCTGACAACTTTTCCCTGGTGATGGCGATTTAAGTTCATCCCTCCCTCTCACCTCTTGATTTCCAATTATCTTTGGCAAGTTTTCTAAGTCTTCTACCTTGAAGACAGAGACAAAATATCTGTTCAATGCCTCTGCCATTTCCTTGTTTTCCATTATCAATTGCCCAGAGGGACTCTCCAGAGGACCTACACTAGCTTTATTTACTCTTCTCCCTATTCAACTTAAAGACAATTTATGCAGGGAGATAAGGGGCATGACTGAAGTACTAAATTACACTTTGTATCTGTCTTTACCAAGGAAGAAGCTGCTACAAAAGGCACAATCAAAGAGGAAATAGTTGAGACACAGGACGGGCTAAAAATTGATAAAGAGGAGATATTAGGTAAGCTGGCGGTGCTTTAAAGTTATGTTACCTGGGCTGAATGAGATGATTCCAAGGATACTGAGGGAAGTGAATGTGGACATCACGGAAACACTAGCCATAATCTTCCAATGCTCTTTAGATAAAGGGGTAGTGCAGAGGACTGGATGTTCAAAAACCTCTGAACCTTGTTCAAAAAAGGGTGTAGGGAGAAGCCCGTGAACCACAGGCCAGTTAGTGGTACATCGGTGTGGGAAAGCTTTTAGAAATTATAATTCTGGACAAAATTGAATCACTTGTACAAACGTAGATTAACCAAGCAAGTCAGCATGGTTTTATTAACGGCAAATTATGATTAACTAACTTCCTTGAGACTATTGATAAGGTAACAGAGAGGTTTGATGAGGGTGATGTGTTGATATGGTGTACATGCAGTGGTTTGCTGTTGTCTTCTGCAGTATGGATGACCAGGAAACTCTCCCACTCATCATCATGTATATTGGAAAGATTTCCAGGCTTACAATCAACCTGTTTGGCCACATTATGAACACACCTTCAATGGCTTAAACCTCGAGCAACTGCTCCAGAGGGAAGGACGCTAACCACTGCGCCACAAAACCTCCCTTCTTTCTTTATCTACCTTGTCTAAACCAGTCATAATCTTTTACACTTCTATCAAATCTCCCCTCAATCTCCTTTGCTACTAGGAGAACAACCCCAGCCTTTTCAGCCTGACATTGGATTTAAAATCCTCCATCGCTGGTAAATCTCCTCTGCACCCACTTAAGGACCTTCCAAAAGTGCGGTGACCAGAATTGGACACAGTACTCTAGTTGTGGACTAACCAGAACTTTAAACAAGTTCAGAATAATTTCCCGGCTTTTGTGCTCAATGCCGCTATTCATGAAATCCAAGATCCCATATGTTTTCAAACTACTCTCTCAATATTTCTTGCCACCTTCAAAGGTCTATGCAGTGAAGCCCCAGGGGTTGGATTTTCCTGTACAGGATTATGAGGGACAGGGTGGATAGGGAGCAGCTGTTCCCCTTAGTTGAAGGGTCAGTCACAAGGGGCCATCAGTTCAAGGTGAGGGGCAGGAGGTTTAGGGGGGATGTGAGGAAAAACTTTTTTATCCAGAGGGTGGTGATGGTCTGGAATGCACTGCCTGGGAGGGTGGTGGAGGCGGGTTGCCTCACATCCTTTAAAAAGTACCTGGATAAGCACTTGGCACGATATAACATTCAAGTCTATGGGCCAAGTGCTGGTAAATGGGATTAGGTCGGTAGGTCAGGTGTTTCTCACGTGTCAGTGCAGACTCGATGGACCGAAGGGCCTCTTCTGCACTGTGATTCTGTGATTCTGTGATTGGGCTGGAACAGAGACTTGACTGGAAGCCCCACCTTTGTTGCTGGCCACACCTTTCTTCCTGAGGGTAGGGGAGAGAATGGTCTCCGAATTGGCCTGCGCCTATATCAGGCCAATTAAACTTGCTGAAGGCTTATTAAAAGCCCGCATCTACAAACTTATGCAATATTTCCGGAGGGCACTGACATTAAGCAGCTGTCTGTGTCAGACCAGCTGAAGGGGCCGAAGGCCATGTTTGGGGCAAGTCATGGACACGAGAAGACTTCAACAGGATAAATGTAAATGTTTATCAAAGGTTACATAAATTAACCCTTTGAAGTTAATGTTACAGCAGCCCATCACAGGCTACTCTGCCAGTTTTTGGGGTTGTCACCCTCCTGGCATCATTTGGGCATCGATGCAGTGGGCCCGCCTAATTGGACCTCACGAGGAAGGGTGCATATGGAAATGGTTGCAGCACCCTCAGAAACTGACATCATTGAAGATGAGGAACAGCAGCCTGCACAGGAAGGGCAGAGCACTCAGTACCAGGTGGCTAGAGGAGAGGATCCGAGGGGCACAAGGGAGAAGGAGATACTTCCTTGAGTTCAGGATCTACTGGGCAGTGGTGAAGGTACCTGAACATGACTGAGAATTAATGGCAAAAGAGTCTGTGAATCCCTAGACAAGTGGTCACAGACAGGTTTGCGGACCTCAGTGGCAACTCAAATGCGGCTGCACACCAGTGCATCACCCAGGTGACAGGTGTCCTCTTTACTAATACTGGACAGCAACACATCAGAATTACAAATGATGGACCATCGTGGGCTCAGATGGCACTGGGTCCAGTGCCTGGTGCAGTCAGGTGGTGCCCTGCCATACCCTCGTTGCAATGATCTTGGTCGTTTTGGTGGTCTGCCCACCTTTCCAGAACATGGCCCTGCAGAGAGATGTGGACCTTGTGGGCGGTGAGGCCCTGGAAGGGGACAGTTCACTGGGGGTAAGAAAGGAGAAGGAAATAGAATGAGGGAGATGACACTGGACAGAGAGTTGGCCTACTCTGGGAAGAGGGCCTCCCGCCTCTCCCTCATGAGTGCCAGGTCTTCAGTTCCTCTGAGCTATCTCAGGTCCCTGTGGTGCAGTGGAAGGCTTTGGCACAAATTCTCTCCATCAAGACATCCAGAAGGCTCAGTGATGGCTGCTATGGGTCTCTGAAACCCGTCTCCATTCCTGCCTGCACTAGCTTTAATTAGATAGGAAATCCATTTCCATGTTAATGAAGGGTTCAGCCCCTGGAAAATCCAAAATCCAGTCAGTTTCTTATTGGAGGCAGGATTCAATGGGAAAATTCGGCCTTGGGTACCTGCACGCTCTTTAGAAATGTGCCAGTAAGTCTAGGTTGCCCTCCCTATCCCTTCTTCCAAAATGTATCACCTCCCACTTTCCTGTATTAAACTCCATCTACCACTCATCTGATGAAAGGCCATTGACCTGAAATGTTATCTCTGTTTCTCTCTCCACAGGTGCTGGGATTTTGCAGCATTTTTAATTTTTATTTCAGATTTCCTGCATCTGCAGTATTTTGCTTTTCCACTTGTCTGCCACTTGTCTGCCCATTCTGCTGGCCTATTTATGCCCTCTTGCAGTTGACTGATATCATCCTGATGGTCAGCCACACCTCCAACTTTGGAACCATTGGCAAATTTTGAAATTTTACTTTATATTTCAACATCTAAGTCATTTATATATCGCAAAAAAACCGGTCCCTAGCATTGACCCTTGGGGAACACCACTATCTACCATCTTCCAGTCTGAAAAACAACCTGTTTATCATGACGCATTGTTTTTTTTCCCTAAGTCAATCATTTATCCAAGCTGACACTGACCTTCCTATTCCATGAGCCTCATACATCTTTTTTTGTCTCTTCATATTCACTATTTCCTTTGTCATCCCAGGTGCCCGGGCTTTGATTCCCCAAGATTTGCCTTTGTTGGAATGTATCTAACCTGCTCCTTAAAAATTGCTGTTACAGTTTTTCCTGTCAGCCTTTGTTCCATTTTACCCTGGCTAGATTCTCTCTCATCCCATTGAAGTTAGCCCTCTTCCAATTTAGACGTTCTACTTTAGATTGTTCCTTGCTCTTCCCCATTTCTAATCTCAACTTTAGAATATGATGATCACTCTTACCCAAGTGTTCCTCGATGGACACATGGTCCACTTGGCCCAACTCCATTAGTTGGACCAAGAACATACAGGCCAAGGAATTTTAAATTTAGACATACTTCTGAAATACTCGTAAAATTCTTTCAATTTAAATACATTTTGAGGCCTTCCCAATAAAGCTCATCATTCACCAGAAATCCATCCGGAGATCCAGGCCAATGTATTTCTGAATGAACTGGAACAGAGGCGAACCTTTTAACCTGCCTGTTCTGGAGTTGGCCTCTTCCACTCCTGCCTCGGGTCTACTGAAGTGGGCAGAAAACCAATTAACGCCCTAGGGATTGCAAAATTGTGCTCTGTGGCAGCTTGGAGATAGAGGCGGGAACATGACTCTGGTTTGGTTCTAATTCCTGATTCCCACCTCCCACAGAAAAATTGGGACCAAGGTGTTTTCTTTGCCTTATCATGCTTCATGTTCATTTCCATTTGTGACTTTTTCATAGAAAGTTTACTCACAGCTTAGGTATCTCACTTGAGACGACATCAGTACTCATAAAATGGTTTACTCCGGCTCTTTCACATGGAATTACAACTCTCATTACAACCTTAATGTGCTGACATCAACAACCCCAAGAGCACCCTTACTTTCCTCAACCTTGTGTTGATCCACATCCTATTTATAGAGTGAATCCCCAGTTAATGCCCACCACCGGACTATAATTAAACTCAATTAACATACAGTTAAAAGGAGAAGCAGTAGGAGGGGGAAGGAACACCCGGGACAGGAGGGAGCTTGAATGAGCACATGGGGTGGGGGAGGTGAGTTGAACCTGGTGAGCTGACACATTTGTCACTGGATGCTTATTTTTTTGGTCGAGAAGCAGATGGTTGGCAGTTGAATATCAGCCCATGATTTTTTTACATCCATTGAGAGGACAGACAGGACCTCCAGTTTAATGTCTCCTCTAAAAGCCAGCACCTCTGATAGTAATTAGAGGTCTATTTCTCAGCAGCACTTACTTGTTTAATTGGTTTAGCTTCCTCTACATCTACCACATGAATAGTCAGAGGTCTGACCAAGCTTACCTGTACAGAGGCTTACATTCCCTTAATGGGTCAGCTATGTCTTTCTTCTGTCACTCAGGTAGATGGTGTAGCGCCTCATCCAGACCCTCCAACACCTCTGAACTAGCCAGTTTCACTGCAGGACGCTCAGTCTGGGAACCCTGTCTTGGGCTCATTATCACATGCATTACTTCACCATTTACATTCCCTACCACCTAAGCTACCCACTTGCTGGCTATGCTTACAGTCATGCTAACTCTTCAACATGTCCACATGACATGCCCTTTGACTCTTCCTTTTGACTGGGGTACTAAGCACTTAATTCACCTCACTGAGTTTCCTATTAATAATGCAGGATGCACTAAACCCAGCTTTCAATGGTTCACCAGGTAAAGGCAACAAGAATAGCAGCTCACTCCCGGTTCAAAACGACATACTTTAGAGGTTGCTCCGCTTGTGCTTTCATCACCTGCTGAGAAGCCTAGAGATATTCTCTAGCACCGCACAAGCTTTTGAGAGCTTTTCTCAGAACTTTGACACATAATCTAGGAGAGTAGTTACTTCCTCCTGTGCCAAAAATCTCTCCTTAATGAGTTGAAAGGGACCCCTAACCTCAGGCCCATAGACCAATTCGAAGGGACTGAAACCAGTTGATTTATTTGGTGTGTCCCTAGTTGTGAATTGCAAGCAGGAGATACTTTCTTCCCAATCACAGTGTCACAGTATCATTACAGTGCAGAAGGAGGCCATTTGGCCCATTGAGTCTGCACTGGCTCTCTGATAGAGCATTTAATTGAATATAATATAATCCTGGGGAAATTCAAGGCAATAGCTTCGAATCATACACTTTAGAATTAGATGATATCGCTCCAAAGCATCTTGGGACTGAGAGGCATTATAAGCATGCGACTTGAGCTGCATCATTCTTAAACTACACAAGACCTTCAGAAACACACCTGGCATGAAGTTTGACCTCTGGTCAGACTGAAATTAATTGGCAGCCGATACGAAGTGAAAAACTGGACCAACCTCCTCAATCATAACTTTAGCTGTGATATTTTTCAATGGCACTGCCCCTGGAAATCGACTGGAGAAATCCATGATGGTCAGGTGATACTTATGATACCAATCTGGGAATCACATCTAACAGTAGCTGTTTTGTTTTGGGTTTTGCAAGTGTGGCTGGTTGAGTACAGTCTGTACTCGGCCTATTACAAACAGCCAGAGGGATATGTTGTTTGATTCGATCATACGCCAGGACTGGGCAGCACTCGCTGAACAATCCTAAGTGCACTAATAGCTACACCAACAACCAATTTACAATAACCAGTCAAGCTCATAACGTGGCTCATTTACGCTTGCTAGAAGCAACATACATTTACATGCAGGGACGCATTCTCTGCAAACAAAAGGAATATGATGAAGCTTTGTGCCTTTCTTGATTTACCTGGGAGCTTCGTGGGCCTATAGTTCCCCCTTGCTTTCTCCATGGTAATGTCTCGGCTGATCAGAGCCAACTTGCAGCATAAATTTTTGTGATCATTTGAAATTTGGTATTCTTGTGTTTGTCCTGATGAGTGCAAGACAAAAAGCTTCAGCAACATGTCTCCCTTTTCAGCAATATTCAAGTTCTGCACCACCAAGTGACTGATTACCATCAGGACAAATATAGCCCTGGTTCAATGAGGGGTCCAGAAAGGCATGCCAGGAGTAGCACCAGGTGTACCTAAAAATGAGTTGCCAAACTGGTGAAGCAACCACACAGGACTATATGCATGCCAAACCGAGGAAATAGCCTGCTATAGACAGAATAAGTGATCCCACAGACTATGGATGCAATCATAGCTCTGCAGTGCTCATCCAGTCATGAATGGTAGCAGACAATTAAACAGCTAACAGGACGAAGAGGCTCCACAAATATCCCCATTCTCAATGATGGGGAGCCCCGCACAATAGTGCAAATGACTACACTTTGAAGAAAGTATATGCAACAATCTTCAGCTCGAAGTGCCGGGTGAATGATAAGACGTAGGAGCTGAAGTAGGCCATTCAGCCCAGTGAGTCTGCTCTGCCATTCAATGAGATGATGTCTGATCTGAAAATCCTCAAATCCACTTTCCTGCCTTTTCCCCATAACCCGTGATTCTCTTACTGATTAAAAATCTGTCTATCTCAGCCTTGAACATACTTAATGGCCTCTGCAGTAAAGAATTCCACTGATTCACTACCCTCTGAGAGAAATTCCTCCTCATCTCTGTTTTAAATGGGCACCCCCTTACTCTGAGACTGTGCCCCCTGGTCCTAGACTCTGACATAATGGGAGAATCAGCAAGAATTCCATATTTTTATACTCCATTCCCTTTGAAATAAAGGCCAACGTTTCATTTGCCTTCCCTATTACCTGCTGAACTTGCTGGCTTTTTGGGATTCATGCATGAGGACCCCCAAATCCCTCTGTGCTGCTGCATTCTGCAGTCTTTCTCCATGTAAATAATATTCAGCTTCTTTACTGTTCCTGCCAAAGTGCATAACCTCACATTTTCCCACATGATATTCCATCTGCCAAGGTTTTGCCCACTCACTTAAACTGTGTATATACCTCTGTGTCATCCTCACCACTTGCGTTCCCACCTATTTTTGTATCATCCGCAAACTTGGCAATAACACATTACCAGATCCAAAATAGCCTGATCCCTGGTTGGATCCACAACATATTGTTTTAGGAAACAGTCCCGAATACACTCTACGAATTCTTGCTCATGGCCATCTCTGCCAATTCGATTTCCTCAATCTACATGAACGTTAAAGTCACCCATGATTAATGTACTGCATTATTTACATGCCCTTATTATCTCCTGATTGATTCACTATCCTAGAGTATAACTACTGTTAGGGGGCCTATAGACTACTTCCACCAGTGCCTTCTCGCCCTTGTTATTTCTTACCTCCACCCATATGGATTCTACATCTTCCGATCCAACAGCATTTCTTGCTATCGTACTTATTCCATATTGTACTAACAAAGCTACCCCATGACCCTTTCCTTCCTGCCTGTCCTTTCGAAAAGTCACATAACCCTGTTTATTCAGTTCCCAACTTTGATCTCCTTGTACTAAGGTCTCTGTAAGCACCGTAAAATCATACCCATTGACCTCTATTTGTGTCGTTAATTCATTTATCTTTCTCCGAATACTACATGCATTTAAGTAAAGAGCCATTAATTTTGCCTTTTTACCATTTTTCCCCCTTTGACCCTATATGGTGCTTTTTAAAAAAATGTTTGTACGCTCTGTCCCTTCCTGTCACACTCTGGGTATCATTACCTAAATAGCTGCCCTGCAAAGCTGCCATATCCTTTTGCTTTGTAAGCCTACGCATCTCCTCTACAGAACCCTCCCCCCATTCTAGTCAGTTTAAAGCCCTCTCTACAGCCCTAGTTATTCAGTTCGCCAGGACATTGGTTGCAGCACGGTTCAAGTGAAGCCCATCCCACCGGAACAGCTCCCTTCTACCACAGTACTGGTGCCAGTGCCCCATGAATTGAAATCCATTCCTTCCACACCAATCTTTGAGCCATGCATTTAACTCCTTGACTTTAGTTACCCGATGCCAGATTGCCCGCAGCTCAGGTAGTGATCCTGAGATTATTACCCTAGAGGTTCTGTTAGATCCATCTCAGCCTCCTCTTGAGCTCCTCAGGAGGAGGTCCTCAGTATCATTGACGCCAGTCTTCAGCCAATTCGATTCATTCTACATGATATCAAGAAATAGTTGAAGGGACTAGATACAGCACAAAGAATATGGACCTTGAATACATGTAGGCAGTGATACTGAAGGCTTAGCTCCAGGACTAGCTGCTATTCCAGTACAGCTACAACTCAGGCATCTCCTGACAATGTAGAAGTTTGCCCAGGTATGTCCTATTCACAAAAAGCATGACAAATCCGATATAGTGGTCTTTAAGAGGCAGCTTGACAAATACATGAATAGGATGGGAACAGAGTGATACGGACCCCGGAAGTGCAAAATGTTTTAGTTTGACAGGCAATATGAACAGGCTTGGAGGGCCAAAAGGCATGTTCCTGTGCTGTACTTTTCTTTGTTCTTTGTTAATGATCATTAACTGCCCAATCACAGTCCACTCTTGATCATCAGGAGAGTGATGGAAAGCGTTGTAGACAGTGCTTTCAGGTGGCACTTGCACAACAATAACCTGCTCACCAATGCTCAGTTTGGGTTCCATCTGAGTCACTTGGCTCCAGACTTCATTACAGCTCTGGTCCAAACAAAGACAAAACGGCTGAATTCCATAGGATTGTTTTTTATTCATTCATGCGATGTGGGTGTTGCTGGCTAGGCCAGCATTTATTGCCCATCCCTAATTTCCCTTGAGAAGGTGGTGGTGAGCTGCCTTCTTAACCACTGCAGTCCATGTGGTGTCGGTACACCCATAGTGCTATTAGGGAGGGAGTTCCAGGATTTTAACACAGCGACAGTGAAGGAACGAGGATATATTTCCAAGTCAGGATGGTGAGTGGCTTGGAGGGGAATTTGCAGGTGGTGGTGTTCCCATGTGTCTGCTGCCCTTGTCCTTCTCGATCATAAGACTATAATAGACCATAAGACATAGGAGCAGAAATTAGTCCATTCGGTCCATTGAGTCGATCGTATTGGTTGTGGGTTTGGAAGGTGCTGTCTAAGGAGTCTTGGTGACTTCCAGCAGTGCATCTTGTAGATGGTAGACACTGCTGCTACTGTGTATCAGTGGTGGAGGGAGTGAATGTTCGTTGGTGTGGTGCCAGTCAAGTGGGCTGCTTTGTCCTGGAAGGTGTCAAGCTTCCAAGTGCTTTTGGAGCTGCACTCATCCAGGCAAGTGGAGAGTATTCCATCACACTCCTGACTTGTGCCTTGTAGATGATGGACAGGCTTTGGGGAATCAGGAGGTGAGTTAATTGCTGCAGGATCCCTCGCCTCTGACCTGCTTTTACAGCCACAGTATTCGTAATGGCTAGTCGAGTTCAGTTTCTGGTTAATGGTAACCCCCAGGATGTTGACAGTGGGGGATCCAGCGATGGTAATGCCATTGAATGTCAAGGGGCGATGGTTAGATTCTCTTTTGTTGGAGACGGTCATTGCCTGGCAGTTGTGAATGTTACTTGCCATTTGTCAGCCCAAATCTGGATATTGTCCAAGGCATGCTTTGGGCATGGACTGCTTCAGTATCTGAGGAGTCACAAACAGTGCTAAACATTGTACAATCATAAGCAAACATCCCCACTTCTTACCTTATGATGGAAGGAAGGTCATTGATGAAGCAGCTGAGCATGGTTGGGCCAAGGACACTACCCTGAGGAACTCCTGCAGTGATGTCCTGGAACTGAGATGTCTGACCTCCAACAACTACAATTATCTTCCTTCGTGCCACGTATGACTTCAGCCAGCGGAGAGTTTCCCCCCCTGATTCCCATTGACTTCAGTTTTACTAGGGCTCCTTGATGCCACACTCAGTCAAATGCTGCCTTGATGTCATGGGCAGTCACTCTCAACTCATCTCTGGAGTTCAGCTCTTTTGTCCAGGTTTGATCCAAGGTTGTAATGAGGTCAGGAGCTGAGTGGCCCTGGAGGAACTCAAACTGAGTGTCAGTGAGCAGGTCATTACTTAGCAAGTGCCGCTTGATAGCACTGCTGATGACCGTGTCCATCACTTTACTGATGATGGAGAGTCAACTGATGGGGTGGGAATTGGCCGGGTTGGAATTGTTCTGCTTTTTGTGTACAGAACAACCCTGGGCAATTTTCCACATAGCTGGGTAGATGCCAGTGTTGTAGTTGCACTGGAATAGCTTGGCTAGGAGCGCAGCAAGTTCTGGAGCACAAGTCTTCAGTACTATTGCCAGAATATTGTCAGGGCCCATAGCCTTTGCAGTATCCACTGCCTTCGTTTCTTGGTATCATGTAGAGTGAATCGAATTGGCTGAAGACTGGCATCTGTGATGTTGGGGACTGCCGGAGGAGGCCGAGATAGATCAGCCACTCGACACTTGTGGCTGAAAATTGTTGAAAATACTTCAACCTTATCTTTTGCACTGATGTGCCGGGCTCCTCCATCATTGAGGATGGGGATATTTGTAGAGCCTCTTCCTCCATTGAGTTGTTTAATAGTCTACCACCATTCACAACTGGATGTAGCAGGACTGCAGAGCTTAGATCTGATATCTTGGTTGTGGAATTCCTTAGCTCCATGTATCACTTGCTGCTTATGCTGTTTGGCACGCCAGTAGTCCTGTGTTGTAGCTTCACCAGGTTGACACCTCATTGTTAAGTATGACCGGTGCTGCTCCTGGCATGCCATCCTGCACTCTTCATTGAACCAGCGTTGATCCCCTGGCTTGATGGTAATGGTAGAAATGGGGATATGCTGGGCTATGAGGTTACAGGTTGTGATTGAGTACAATTCTGCTGCTGGTGATGTCCCAGAGCACCTCACAGTTACCCAGTCTTGAGTTTCTAGATCTGTTCGAAATCTATTCCAATGAGTACGGTGGTACAACTAAACGACATGATGGAGGGTATTCTCAATGTGAAGACAAAACTCCATCTTCACAAAGAATGCGCGGCGGTCACTCCTACCGATACCATCATGGACAGATGCATCTGCGGCAGGCAGGTTGGTGAGGATGAGGTCAAGTATGTTTTTCCCTCTTGTTGGTTCCCTCACTACCTGCTGCAGACCCAGTCTAGCAGCTATGTTCTTTAGCACTCGGCCAGCTCGGTCAGTAGTGGTGCTACTGAGCCACTCCTAGTGATGGCCATGTGGGACCGGTGTCTGGGACATTGTCTGTAAGCTAGCATTTTGTGAGAATGACTATGTCAGGCTGTTGCTTTGCTAGTCTGTGAGACAGCTCTCCTAATTTTGGCACAAGCCCCCAGATGTTAATAAGTAAAACTTTGCAGGGTCGACAGGGCTGTTTTCCTCTTTCGTTTCTGGTGCCTAGGTAGATGCCGGGTGGTCCATCTGGTTCCATTCCTTTTAGACATTTTGATACAACATTTTGAGTGGTTTGCTAGGTCACTTCTGAGGGCAGTTAAGAGTCAACCACATTGCTGTGGGTCTGGAGTCATATGTAGGCCAGACTGGGTAAGGACAGCAAATTCCCTTCCCTAAAGGGTTACTACGAGAATCGACATGATGTCATGGTCATCATTAGACTTTTAATTCCTTGGTGGGGTTCGAACCCAGGTCCCCCAGAGAATTACCCTGGGTCCCTGCACCATTAGTCCAGCGACAATACCACTATGCCACCGAGTGACTGCTCTTGGCATGAAGGCAGCATTTTGCCGAGTGTGGCACCAAAGAGTTTCAGCAAAATTTTAATCAATGGGAATCAGGGGAAAAACTCTCCGCTGGTTGAAGTCATACCTAACACAAAGGAAGATGGTTGTGGTTGTTGGAAATCAATCATCTCAGTCTCAGGACATCGCTGCAAGAGCTCCTCAGGGTAGTGTCCTGGGCCCAACCATCTTCAGATGCTTCATGACCATGCCTGCATCATAAGGTCAGAACTGGAGCTGGGTGCTGATGATTGCACAATGTTCAGTAATATTCATGAATCCTCAGGTAGTGAAGCAGTTGCAGCAAGACCTGGACAACATTCAGGCTTGGACTGCTAAGTGGTAAGTAACATACGCATGAAACAAATGCTATCCAACAAGTGATAATCTAACTATCTCCCCATGTCATTCAGTGGCATTGCCATTGCTGAAGCCTGCCCCATCAATATCCTGGGGATTACCATTGACCAAAAACTTAACTGAACCAGCCCATATAAATGCAGTGGCTACAACCCAGGTTAGAATCTGGATGAGGAACTCACATTGCAACAAATAGATAAGTTTGTCTGTTTAGGGCAAATAGTAACAGAAGATGGTGGATATGATGTCTAAATTAGAATGAGATAGCCAACAGCAAATACATGAAGATGAAGGACGTGTTAATAACAAGAAAACCCAAGCGTGTTACGAGGAAAAAAATCATAAGATGCTACATTCTATCCACTTTACTGTCTGCTGCAGAAAGCTGGACAATAAATAAAGATCTGTGGAAGAAAATAGAGGCCTTTGAAATGTGGTTGCTAAGATGTATGCTAAAAACTCCACATACAGTATTTAAGACAAACGAAGTGTTTGAAATTGTAAGAGCTAAAAGAACTCTCAAAAGTGACATCTAGAAAAGGAAATGTCAATATTTTGACCATTTGATCAGAGCTGAAAAGCTACAGAGATCTCTACTAGAAAGCAAAGTGGAGGGCAGCAGACAGTGTTTGACCTAGGTGTAGTTGGATTATGGATTTCACAGAGTGGTTGCAGACGAGCTACGGTGGCTGTGTGAGGATGGCGCAAGACAGACGAGCGTGACATGCCATGACAGCATATCTCCTCTGACAGGAGTAGCTACAAACAGCATCTGCAACTCATCTCCTGACTCCCCAAAGCCTGTCCACTATCTACAAGGCCCAAGTCAAGAGTGTGATGGAATTCTCCCCATTTGCTCGGATGAGTGCAGCTCCAACAACACTCAAGAAGCTCCAAACCGTCCAGGACAAAGCAGCCCACTTGATCTAAACCCCATGCATCACCAACACAAAATCACACCAGTGTTTACCATTTACAAATGCACCGCAAAAACCCGCCAAGCCTATTGAACAGTGCCTTCCAAACCCATGACCTCTACTACTTACAAGTACAAGGGCAGCAGGCACTTGGGAATACCGCCATAAGAAAGATCCCCCCCCAAGTCACTCACCATCCTGACTTGGAAATATATCGCCCTCCCTTGACTGTCGCTGGGTCAAAATCCTGGAACTCCCTTCCTAACAACAGTATGGGTGTACCTACACCACATGGGCTGCAGTGGTTCAAGAAGGCGGTTCACCCTTTCTCAAGGGCAGTTAGGGATGGGCTGACCTTGTCAGCAATGCTCTCATCCCGTGAAAGAATAAAGTATAAAAATTTTGCAAATTACAAGAGGTTGACAGTGATGTCAGATTGGGAGTGGAGTCGAGATTTAAAATCAGAGACAATTGAAAGCTCAGGGTCATGTTTACCGAATGAACAGAACTCTTCTTCAAAGTGTGTTGTAGGGATTAACACTTCCTCATTCAGGATTTGTAAAGTAAATGCAAAGAAATAAATGAAACTACCATGAAGTCTTGAAGCACAACATTCAATCAATAGCAGCCAGGTTTGGTTATATTCCATTGATTTTCACCAACAGCTGAGGTCCAAACAACTAATGTTAAAATTGTTTGTGAGAACCTCTGTGTTACACATTAAATATTACATCTTAAAACCAATTCCTCGCCAATAGGATAACATTAGACAATTGATAAATGTAAATTAAGCAGATAACACAAAGTACATTTTCTTCACTAATATATAGCAGAATTACCAAACAAACCAGAAAATTACATGCAGGTATTAAAAATAGAGTCAGCATTAAGGAAGTTATAAGTTTTGAAAAGAAGCATGACAATTCAACAACGAGTTTCACAGTAAGTTTGCATCACTCAAAATATTTTTCTTTTTCATTTAGAATGGTATTAGAACAAATATTGCTACAACATAGAAAATCCATCGATATCTTGTTCCATACAAGTTAATTCCACCTACAGTGTACTGGTTCAATTATTTCAACAAACTATAATAATACTGTATTGTGTAGAACAGATAAGAATCAAAGGACTTTCTATGGAAAGAGGGATCTGCTGGTATTTCCAAATAAGCAGAGGCCATAAAAACCAGAGCAAATCAATATAGAATGTGACAACTTTCAAGCTTTAATGTTTATTATCTTTTTTTAATACATTCCCTATAACCAACTGTACATGCTTGGAAAGAATTTTACATTAAATGGTTCAAAAGTAGTTTTGTACACTTGCAGGTTGATGGGATCTTCTCACAATGGATTCCAATGGGCATTGGAGTGTTAGCTGTCTAAAGACCAGGTTTTCCATTGGTCTTTGCTGGTAAGCTATGCAGTTTTATTTGGTTATACTATGGATGTACCAAAGCCTCTCATGCAATGAGTAGGAGAGTTTGTCCCACATTAGACTGTACTGGTGCAAAATGAGCCCCTGAAAACAGTTGCAGAAACCACAATGTGTGAGAAACCTACACTCGTTGCTTTTGATGCAGGCAGCATGCAAACCGTGTGCTCTCTGCTCATTACCATGATTGAAATGTGCAGTCAATGCTAAATGCATTAGTGACTGGCTGCACTGTTTGAGCAGGGGCCACAAAATCATGAGAAATTAGCAACCTATCCCGCTTCAAGCTAAGCTGCACTCTTTAAAGTCAGTCTGCACTTCTTAAGGCTAAGGCACATTCTGGCTGAAGCAGGTGCTGATAGTGGCTGTGGAAGAGAGGCTGACTTGGCAGGAAAATGACTCATGGCACAAAGGGAAGAAGGTATGCTCCAAGCTTCTCAAATGCTGCAAAAGGAGGCCTTGGTGTCGGAGGTGGAGAGCAGGAGTGATGCCCTCTATACAGACAGGAACAGGAAGCCTTCTAGATGAAGTTTGCAAAGGCGGAAAGACCAGACAGCAGCCAATGCCAGCAGTCCAGCCCCAAGGACCTGGATGTAGTGACACAAGAAGTTTGAGTGGTCAAGGTCAGCCAATGCACACTTAAATCCATATCCCACCAAATACCCCACAGCCTCACACATCATTCAATGCACCACACCCCCATAAAATCATACGTAGGGGCAGGAGTAGGCCGTTCAGCCCACTGAAGCTGCTCTGATTGTGTCCTTAACTCCAATTTCCTGCCCATCCCTTTGATCCTTAACTCCCTTGTCAATCAAAAATCTGTCTCACTCAGCCTTAAATATCATCGACCCAGCCTCCACTGCTCTCTGTGGAAGAGAATTTCAAAGACTAACCACATGAGAGAAGAGATTCCTCCTCAGCTCCGTCTTAAATGGAAGACCCCTTATTGTTAAACTCTGCACCATGGTTTTAGATTTCCCCATATGAGGAAACATTGTCTCAGCATCTACCCTTTCAACCACAACCCCCCCCTCAGAATCTTATGTTTCAATAAGATCACCTTATTGGAATTAAATATTACATCTTAAAACCAATTCCTCGCCAATAGGATAACATTAGACAATTGATAAATGTAAATTAAGCAGATAACACAAAGTACATTTTCTTCACTAATATATAGCAGAATTACCAAACAAACCAGAAAATTGCATGCAGGTATTAAAAATAGAGTCAGCATTAAGGAGGTTATAAGTTTTGAAAAGAAGCATGACAATTCAACAACGAGTTTCACAATAAATTTGCATCACTCAAAATATTTTTCTTCTTCATTTAGAATGGTATTAGAACAAATATTTCTACCACATAGAAAATCCATCAATATCTTGTTCCATACAAGTTAATTCCACCTACAATGTACTGGTTCAATTATTTCAACAAACTATAATAATACTGTATTGTGTAGAACAGATAAGAATCGAAGGACTTTTCTATGGAAAGAGGGATCCGCTGGTATTTCCAAATAAGCAGAGGCCATAAAAACCAGAGCAAATCAATATAGAATGTGACAACTTTCAAGCTTTAATGTTTATTATCTATTTTAATAGATTCCTGTAACCAACTGTACATGCTTGGAAAGAATTTTACATTAAATGGTTCAAAAGTAGTTTTGTACACTTGCAGGTTCATGGGATCTTCTCACAATGGGTTCCAATGGGCACAGGAGTGTTGGCTGTATAAATCACAGAATCACAGTGCAGAAGAGGCCCTTCGGCCAATCAAGTCTGCATCGATACGTGAGATACAGCTGACCTACCTACCTAATCCCATTTACCAGCACTTGGCCCATAGCCTTCAATGTTATGATGTGCCAAGTGCTCATCCAGGTACTTTTTAAAGGATGTGAGGCAACCCGCCTCCACCACCTCCCAGGCAGCGCATTCCAGACCGTCAACACCCTTTGGGTAAAAAAGCTTTTCCTCACATCCCCCCTAAACTTCCTGCCCCTCACCTTGAACTTATATCCCCTCATGACTGACCCTCCAAGGGGAACAGCTGCTCCCTATCCACCCTGTCCATGCTCCTCATAATCTTATACACCTTGACCAGGTCGCCCCCTCAGTCTACTCTGCTCCAACGAAAACAACCCAAGTCTATCCAACCTCTCTTCATAACTTAAATGTTTCATCCCAGGCAACATCCTGGTGAATCTCCTCTGCACCCCACTCCAGTTCAATCACATCCTTCCTATAATGTGGCGACCAGAACTGCACACACTACTCCAGCTGTGGCCTCACCAAGGTTCTATACAACTCCAACATGACCACCCTACTTTTGTAATTTATGCCTCGATTGATAAAGGCAAGTCTCCCATATGCCTTTTTCACCACCCCACTAACATGCCCCTCCGCCTTCAGAGATCTATGGACACACACGCCAAGGTCCCTTTGTTCCTCAGAACTTCCTAGTGTCATGCCGTTCACTGAATACTTCCTTGTCAAATTACTCCTTCCAAAGTGTATCACCTCACAATTTTCAGGGTTAAATTCCATCTGCCGCTTATCTGCCCATTTGATCATCCCGTCTATATCTTCCTGTAGCCCAAGACACTCAACCTCGCTGTTAACCAATTCTTTGTGTCATCCGCAAACTTACTAATCTTACTCCCCACATAGTCATCTATGTCGTTTATATAAATGACGAATAATAGGGGACCCAGCACAGATCACTGTGGTACGCCACTGGACAATGGCTTCCAGTCACTAAAGCATCCTTCTGTCATCACCCTCTGCCTCCTACAACTAAGCCAATTTTGAATCCACCTTATCAAATTACCCTGTATCCCATGTGCCTTCTTTATAAGTGTCCCATGTGGGACCTTGTCAAAGGCTTTGCTGAAATCCCTTGCTGCACTACCCTCATCTACACACCTGGTCACCTCCTCAAACAGTTCAATCAAATTTGTTAGGCATGACTTCCCTCTGACAAAGCTATGCTGACTATCCCTGATCAAACCTTGTTTCTCCAAGTGGAGATAAATTGTCTCCTTCAGAATTTTCTTCAATAGTTTCCCTACCCCTGACCTGAGACTCACTGGCCTGTAGTTCCATGGCTTATCTCTGCAACCCTTCTTAAATAGCGGGACCACATTAGCTGTTCTCCAGTCCTTTGGCACCTCCCCCGTGGCCAGAAAGGAATTAAAAATTTGGGTCAGAGCCCCTGCGTTCTCCTCCCTTGCCTCCCTCAGCAGTCTGGGACACAAATCATCCGGACCTGGATACCTTGTACTCCCTAGATCAATTTGCTCAAGAACCTCACAGTCTCTCTCCCCAAGTTCCATACCTTCATCCTCATTCTATTGAGTAAAGACGTATGAGAATTATTTGTTCAACACGATGTCCTCTGGCTCCATCCATAGATTGCCCCCTTGGTCCCTAATGTGCCCTACTCTTTCCCTGATTATCCTCTTCCCATTGATATACTTATAGGATATCTTGGGATTTTCCCTACTTTTACCAGCCAGAGCTTTCTCATATCCCCTCTTTGCTCTCCGAATTGCTTTCTTAAGCTCCACCCTGCACTTTCTGTACTCCATTAATGCCTCCGCTGATTTGCTCCCATTGTACCTGCTAAAAGCCTCTCTTTTCTTTCTCATCTTATCCTGAATATCCCTGGTCATCCATGGTTCTTTGGGCTTATTACTCATTCCTATCACCCCAGAGGGAACATGTTGAGCCTGTACCCTCCCCATTTCCTTTTGAACACCCCCCACTGCTCTTCTGTAGATTTCCCCACAAGTATCTGTTCCCAGACCATGTTTTCCATTGGTCTTCACTGGTAAGCAGTTTTAGTTGATTATACTATGGATATAGGAGAGTTTGTCCCACATTAGACTGTACTGGTGCAAAATGAGCCCCTGAAAACAGTTGCAGAAACCACAATATGTGAGAAACCTGCACCCATTGCTTTTGATGCAGGCAGCATGGAAACCTTGTGCTCTCTTCACATTACCAATGTAAGAAAGTATGCTCCAAGCTTCTCAAATGCTGCAAAAGGTTGCCTTGGTGTATAAGGCAGAGAGCAGGAGAGGTGCCCTCTATACAGACAGGAACAGGAAGCCCTCTAGATGAACTCTGCAAAGGCAGCAAGACCAGACAGCAGCCAATGCCAGCAGTCCAGCCCCAAGGAACTGGATGTAGTGCCGCAAGAGGTTTGATGACCTCCCAAGTGGTCAAGGTCAGCAAATGCACACTTAGATCCATATCCCACCAAATGCCCCACTAGCCTTAAATAGAATCATTGACCCAGCCTCCACTGCTCTCTGTGGAAGAGAATTTCAAAGACTAACCACGTGAGAGAAGAGATTCCTCCTCAGCTCCGTCTTAAATGGAAGACCCCTTATTGTTAAACTCTGCACCATGGTTTTAGATTTCCCCATATGAGGAAACATTGTCTCAGCATCTACCCTTTCAACCGCAACCCCCCCCTCACAGACAAACCCTTCATCCCAGGAATTAACCCAGTGAACCTTCGCTGAACTGCTTCCAATGCATGTATATGCTTCTTAAGGAAGGAGACCAAAACTGTACACAGTATTCCAGGTCTCACCAATGCCCTGTACAGTTGTAGCAAGACTTCCCTACTTTTATACTCCACCCGCTTTGCAAAAAGGCCAAAATTCAATTTGCCTTCCTAATTATTTGCTGTATCTGCATGCTGATTTTTTGTGATTCATGTACAAGGGCCCTCTCCGTTCTGCATTGTCTCCATTTAAATAATCTCCTTTTCTAATCTTCCTGCCAAAGTGGAAAACCGCACATTTTCCCACATCATGCTCCATCTGCCAATTTTTTCTCACTCACTTAACCTATCTCTATTCCTTTGTAGACTTTTTGTATCCTTCTCATAACTTGTTTTCTTACCTATCTTTGCATCGTCAGCATATTGGGCTACAATACAGTTGGTGTCTTCATCCAAGTCATTAATATAGATCTGAAATAGTTGAAGCCGCAGCACTGATCCCTGCAGCACTACGCTGGTTGGTTTGCCAACCTGAAAATTACTCTTTTATCTCGGCTCTCGATTTCCTGTTAGTAGCCAAACCTCTATCCATGCTAATATATCATCCTTAACACCATCAGTTCTTATCTTGTATGTGGCACTTTATTGACTGCTTTTCAGAAATTCAAATATAAAACATCTGCTGTTTCCCCTTATTCTCCCTGCTTAATACATACTTAAAGAACTCAAATGTCAAACACAATGTTCCTTTTGATCCCTTGATTGAGATCAAGATGTAGAATCAGTTTGAGTAGAGATAAGGAATACAAAAGGTAAGAAGTCACTTGTGGGAATAGTTTATAGGGCTCCTAAGAGCAACTATACTATAGTCTAGGGTATACAGGAAGAAATAATGGGAACTTGTGAGAAACGTAAGGTAATAATCAAAGGTGATTTTACTTTACATTTAGATTGGATAAATCATATTGGCAAAAGTAACCTGGAATATCAGTTCACAGATTGCTTTCGGGACATTTTCTTAAAACAGCAAGTCGGAGAGCCAACCAGATAGCAGGCTATTCTAGATCTGGTAATGTCAAATGAGACAGGATTAATTAATGATCTCATAGTTAACTTAAGGAAGTTAAAGATAGAATCAAATTGAAGGGATAAGCATACAATTCCATGAAGACTAATACTAGCAGGTCAGAAGATTGGATGGAATATTAAAACAGATAAAAACTGATTAAAAGAATGACTAAAAAATGAGGGATTAATTAGAGTATGAGAGATAATTAGCTAGAAATATAAAGACTAGGTTCTACTGGCATTTAAAAAGGGACAGAATAACTACTGTTAAGAACAATGTATAATTTTAAGTTAAATTTGTACATATTATACATATTTGTATGTTAAGAAAGGCAAACATGGTTTCAGTTTCATTTATTGTTTGATGAATCTTGGTGCCTGGGCATCTGGATAATCTTGTGACTGAAAGGTTTTGGGTCTTTTGGGTTTGTTTGTATATATAGATTTTTAATGAGCTCTTGCAGCCCCTGAATTGAAAGAGTTGGGTTGAAAGTTCAGAGAATCTTAAAACAAAACACAAGGTAGAAAAGCTTTACTTTTGACCAGCAACAGTGATCCATGGGCACAGACACCGGGAAGACAGGAATTGAGAGAGGGGTGGTTCAGAGTGTGTGTCTGAGAGAGAAAGCAGGGTTTGAACTGCCTGAGAAGTAAAACTACAAACCTATTGTTCCAGTAGTTAATTGAATAATCAGTTGTAGGACTCAGTAAAGTGATTAGTTTAGCAGAGGGGCTGCTGAGTTAAAACTGAGTTTAGGGAACTCATATGTTTGCTCTGCAGTTGAAGAAACATTGAGTTTAGAGTGCGGTGTTTGGATGGCACGGACGAGTTGGGTGAAAAGCATCAAGTGAATGCCCAGGAATTCTCCAGAAGAAAACTGTGCGCAACTGTGTTAGTCCCAACCAAGAAGCCTTTGCATCAATCTAATGGAACTCCTCACTGTTTATGTGCCCGTAAAAGATATTGTTGGTATAAAGGAATAGTGGGAATTTGAATCATCTTCTTGTGTTTGTATTGAGATCTTTCCAACCTTTTTGTCTGGTGTATTATAGTTCATTTTTATTGTTTTAGTAAATAATTTATTCTTTGTATTAACAGTTAATCAGTAGATTCCTGTGAATTTGTACAGTAACTTTCCTCCATGATTTCTAAAAAAAGTTAGAAAAAATTTTTTAAAAAGTTATCAAGCTAGATTTCACTCTGTGACTTGTCTCACATTTACAGCAGTTGGGACCCGAACATTAGAGTGAGTGTTGGTCCTCTAGAGCGTCAGTCTGGAGAATTAATAATGGGGAATAAGGAAATGGTGGATGCAATGAACAGGTATTTTGTGTCTGTCTTCACTGCAGAAAACACAAAGAACTATCCCAGAAAGAAGTATGCAATAAGAGGTGAAAGAGAGGCAGGAACTTGAAACAATTACAATCACCATGGAAGGGGTACTGAGAATGTTATTAAAATTGAAAGTTGACAAGTGCCCAGGCCTCCATGGGCTTCATCCTAAGGTCTGAAAAGAAGTAGCTGATGAGATTGTGGATGCATTGCTTTTAATTTTCCAAATTTCCCTAGATTCTGGAGCGTCCCACCAGATTGGAAAATAGTGAATGCTATCCTATATTCAAGAAAGGTGGGGGACAGAAAGAAGCAAACTACAGACCAGTTAGCCTAATATCTATCATGGAAAAAATGTAAGAACGGAGTGACAACAATGTGATGGACTAAAGCCCAATACTCATGAGCTGACCTTTGGGGACATCTTCAATCCCTTGTCAAAATGTCATTCCTGACCTAATAATGCTCGGGGATATTTCCAGTCCCTGCCTCAGAACACACAGTCTGAGAAAAGCTCCTGAAATCAGGGTCTGCGTGCTGTACCTCAAGAAAGGAATAGTCACCTTGGAGCCTTTAACACCATCATCCTCAATAATGGTTTCAGCCTAAAAACATTTGACTTGTCCTCCACAACAACGGAATCTGCCACATGTTGTTTAACTCAATGAGCCTGGGACCTAGTCATAACACAATCTGGGAAATTCTTCCTGCAAATCCTCAGTTTCAACAGCCTCAACTGACTTTCCTGAAACCACTGGAGGCGCCACAACCTTATCTCCAACCACATAATTCCTTAGCAAAAAATCCACACTTTCAATAAGTAAACAAGGAAGGCACCAACATTAACAGAAGCAGTGAATACGTCACATTCTACATCAACCTTATACAAAGGAACAGGTAAATAATTTCCATCAATACCTCATATTAACACAGGAAAAAAAATCATGTCTGCTTCAAGTATCAGTGATTCTCACTTCTGTATCTCTAATGACTTGTCTGTGTCAAGAGGCAAATGTCCGGACAATTTACCCTCAGACAGAAAACGTCTATAGCATTTTCTAGCCTGATTCGCTCTATCAGCGAATGTGGGAGAAACTATCTTCCAGGGTGTTGGGGTGGGGTGGGGGGGAGGTGGTGGAGTAGGGACAGGAGGTAGGGGGAAACCATTTGACTGTGTACTTGTGACTGTCTTGTTTTTCCACTTCCAACACTCAGCCTCCACATGATTTTAAAGAGCCAAATTTATATTTATTATCAAACTTCCTATCACATCAATTTCTTAGGGAATTTCAAAATTGGGGCCTGTTATTGATGTTCTTGTGAGTCAAATCATAATCATCTGCCACCAGTGTGGCTTCCCTAACTTCCAAACTTTATGTTCCTCTCGGTGGGAAGCAGCATCCAACCAACCTGAGTTGCACAGGTCCAGTCTCCAATAAAATGGCAAACATTTACACAACTTCCTCAAGTCTGCTCACAACGGTTTAGATGGTGTATGTAGCAACTGTTTACTTGCCTATACCCAATTCATGGATCCAGCCTCTGTTTCTTCAGCTTGCCTGTCCTGTACCACGATGATCATCATCTGAGCTTGAATGGTTCTGCGTCTTTTCATCTGGTTTCAACCAGTTTCAGATTCCCCAGAAGCTTTGGTTCCCAATCTCAGTTTCAGTCTTAGTTTCCCGAGAAACTGGAAGGTTCAGTTTCCTTTTTCAGTTAGGGTCTGTATTAAAAAATACAAGTTTTAAAGCCATGGATTCCACTCTGGCTGCTAACATGAAAAGGAATCCAAGTCTTCCATAGGCAAGTACATAGTGAAAAGGTGGTAAAAGGAGGAGTGTGGGTTATTGTGGAACATAGGACTTAGGAGTAGGAGTAGGCCGTTCAGCCCTTCGAGCCTGCTTCACCATTCAATAAGATCATGGTTGACCTGGATGTAGCCTCAACTCCACTTTCCTGTCTGCCCCCCATAACCCTTGACTCCCTTGTCTATTTAAACATTTAACTGGGCTTTAAATAAGCCAGTCTCCACTATCTTCCGGAAAGAGAATTGCATGCCTCTTAGAGAAAAAAAATTCTCCTCAGCTCTGTCTTAATAAGGAGATCTCTTATTATGAAACTATGTCCCCAATTTCACATTCTCCCAGTATCCACCCTATTCAATCCCCTCAAGATCTTATATGTTTCAATAAGACCATTCTCATTCTTCCGAACTCCAATGGGTATCGACCCAACCTGTTCAACCTTTCTTCGTGAGATAAGCCCCTCATCACAGTAATGAGTCAAGTGAACCTTCTCTGAACTGCTTCTAAAGCAAATATATATTTTTTCAAATAAAGAGACCAAAACTATACGCAGTATTCCAAATGTGGTCTCATCAAGGCCCTGTACAGCTGCACTGAAACCTTTCAACTTTTATATTCCATTCCTCTTGCAATAAATGCCAATACTCTACTTGCTTCCCAATCACTCGCTGTACCTGCATACCTAACTCTATGTGATTCATGTACCAGGACACCAAGATCCCTCCATACCACCAAGTTCTGCAATCTCTCTGCATTTAAATACCATACTGCTTTTCTATTCTTCTTGCCAAAATGGACAAGTTCACATTTACCCACGTTATATTCCATCCGCCAAATTTTTGCCCACTCTCAACTTGTTAATATCCCTTTGCACGCTCTCTACCTCCTCTTGACAACCTACTTTCCTACCTATCTTGGTATCATTGACAAATTTAGCGACTATACATTCAGTCCCTTCACTGATAGTCATTGACTTAGATTGTAAATAGATGAGGCCCCAGCACTGATCCCTCTGGCACTCCACTAGTTACAGCTTAACTACCTGAAAAAGACCCATTTATCCTTGCTCTCTGTTTCCTGTTAGCTAACCAATCTTTATCCATGCCAATATGTTATCCCCTACACCAGGTGCTCTTATCCTCCTAAAACCTCCTTAATAATGAATTCTAGTGCTTTTCCTATGACAGATGTTAGGCTAACTGGCCAATACTTTCCTGCTTTCTTCCTCGCTTCCCCCCTTTCTTGAATAAAGGTGTTACCTTAGTCACTTTGGAATCCACTGGGACCCTTCAAAATCTAACGAATTTTGGAAGATTATATCCAATGCACTTACTCTCTGTGCTGCCACTTCTCTAAGACCTGAGGATGCAGGCCATCTGGTCCTGGAACTTGTCAGCCTTTAGGTCCAATAGTTTTCCTGACAACTTTTCCCTGGTGATGGCGATTTAAGTTCATCCCTCCCTCTCACCTCTTGATTTCAAATTATCTTTGGCAAGTTTTCTAAGTCTTCTACTTTGAAGACAGAGACAAAATATCTGTTCAATGTCTCTGCCATTTCCTTGTTTTCCATTATCAATTGCCCAGAGGGACTCTCCAGATGACCAACATTACCTTTAGTTACTCTTCTCCCTATTCAACTTAAAGACAATTTATGCAAGGAGACAGGGGGCATGACTGAAGTACTAAATTACACTTTGCATCTGTCTTTACCAAGGAAGAAGCTGCTACAAAAGGCACAATCAAAGAGGAAATAGTTGAGATACAGGACGGGCTAAAAATTGATAAAGAGGAGATATTAGTTAAGGTGGCTGTACTTAAAAGATAAGTCACCTGGGCTGAATGAGATGATTTCAAGGATATAGAGGGAAGTGAATGTGGACATTGCAGAGACACTAGCCATAATCTTCCAATACTCTTTAGATAATGGGGTAGTGCAGAGGACTGGATGTTAAAAAACCTCTGAACCTTGTTCAAAAAAGGGTGCGGGGATAAGCCCATTAACCACAGGCCAGTTAGTTGTACATCGGTGTACTCTATTTGTGGACTAACCAGAGCTTTAAACAAGTTCAGTATAATTTCCTGGCTTTTGTGCTCAATGTCTCTATTCATGTTCATCCATATGTTTTGCTAACTACTCTCTCAATATATCTTGCCACCTTCAAAGGTCTATGCAGTGCACCCCCAGGGGTTGGGTTTTCCTGTACAGGATTGGGCTGGAACAGGGACTTGACTGGAAGACCAATCTTTGTTGCTAGCCATGCCTTTCTTCCTGAGGGTAGGGGAGAGCATGGTCTCCGAATTGGCCTGTGCCTATATCAGGCCAATTAAACTTGCTGAAGGCTTATTAAAAGCCCGCATCTACAAACTTATGCAATATTTCCGGAGGGCACTGGCATTCAGCAGCTGTCTGTGTCAGACCAGCTGAAGGGGCTGAAGGCCATGTTTGGGGCAAGTCATGGACACGAGAAGACTTCAAAAGGATAAGTGTAAATGTTTATCAAAGGTTACATAAATTAACCCTTTGAAGTTAATGTTGCAGCAGCCCATCACAAGCTACTCTGCCAGTTTTTGGAGTTATCATCCTCTTGGCATCAAGCAGGCATAGGTGCAGTGGGCCCACCTAATTGGACCTCACGAGGAAGGGTGCATATGGAAATGGGTGCAGCACCCTCAGAAACTGACATCATTGAAGATGAGGAACAGCAGCCTGCACAGGAAGGGCAGAGCACCCAGTACCAGGTGGCTAGAGGAGAGGATCCGAGGGGCACAAAGGAAAAGGAGATACTACCTTGAGTCCAGGATCTACTGGGCAGTGGTGAGGGTACCTGAACGTGACTGAGAATTAGTGGCAAAAGAGACTGCGAATCTCTAGACAGATGGTCACAGACAGGTTTGCAGACCTCAGTGGCAACTCAAATGCGGCTGCACACCAGTGCATCACCCAGGTGACAGGTGTCCTCTTTACTAATACTGGACAGCAACACATCATAATTACAATTGATGGGCCATCGTGGGCTCAGATGGCACTGGGTCCAGTGCCTGGTGCAGTCAGGTGGTGCCCTGCCATACCTTTGTTGCAATGATCTTGGTCGTTTTGGTGGTCTCCCCACCTTTCCAGAACATGGCCCTGCAGAGAGATGTGGACCTTGTGGGCAGTGAGGCCCTGGAAGGAGACAGTTCACTGGGGGGAGTAGGGGTAAGAAATGAGAAGGAAATAGAAGGAGGGAGATGACACTGGACAGAGAGGTGGCCTCCTCTAGGAAGAGGACCTCCCGACTCTCCCTCATGAGTGCCAGGTTTCAGTTCCTCTGTGCTGTCCCAGGTCCCTGTGGTGCAGTGGAAGGCTTTGGCCCAAACTCTCTCCATCAGGACATCCAGAAGGCTCAGTGATGGCTGCTATGGGTCTCTGAAACCTGTCTCCATTCCTGCCTGCACTAGGTTTAATTAGATAGGAAATCCATTTCCATATTAATTAAGGGTTCAGCCCCAGGAAAATCCTAAATCCAATCAGTTTCCTACTCGAGGCAGGATTCAATGGGAAAATTCGGCCTTAGGTCCCTGCACACTCTTTAGAAATGTGCCATTAAGTCTTGGTTGCACTCCTTATCCATTCTTCCAAACTGTGTCACCTCCCACTTTCCTGTATTGAACTCCATCTACCACTCATCTGATGAAAGGCCATTGACCTGAAATGTTACCTCTGTTTCTCTCTCCACAGATGTTGAGATTTTCCAGCATTTTTAATTTTTATTTCAGATTTCCTGCATCTGCAGTATTTTGCTTTGCCATCTGCCACTTGTCTGCCCATTCTGCTGGCCTATTTATGCCCTCTTGCAGTTGACTGATATCATCCTGATGGTCAGCCACACCTCCAACTTTGGAACCATTGGCAAATTTTGAAATTTTACTTTATATTTCAACATCTAAGTCATTTATATATTGCAAAAAAACCAGTGCCTAGCACTGACCCTTGGGGAACACCACTATCTACCATCTTCCAGTCTGAAAAACAACCTGTTTATCATGACGCACTTTTTTTTCCCTAAGTCAATCATTTATCCAAGCTGACACTGACCCTCCTATTCCATGAGCCTCATACATCTTTTTTTGTCTCTTCATATTCACTATTTTCTTTGTCATCCCAGGTGCCCTGTCTTTGATTCCCCAAGATTTGCCCTTGTTGGGATGTATCTAACCTGCTCCTTAAAAATTGTTGTTACAGTTTTTCCTGTCAGCCTTTGTTCCATTTTACCCTGGCTAGATTCTCTCTCATCCTATTGAAGTTAGCCCTCTTCCAATTTAGATATTCTACTTTAGATTGTTCCTTGCTCTTCCCCATTTCTAATCTAAACCTTAGGATATGATGATCACTCTTACTCAAGTGTTCCTCGATGGACACACGGTCCACTTGGCCCAAGTTGGACCAAGAACATACAGATCAAGGGTTTCTAAATTTAATCATACTTCTGAAATATTTGTAAAATTCTTTCAATTTAAATACATTTTGCAGCCTTCCCAATAAAGCTCATGATTGATCAGAAATCCATCCGAAGATCCAGGCCAATGTATTCTTGAATGAAATGGAATAGAGGCGAGCCTTTTAACCTGCCTGGTCTGGAGTCGGTCTCTTCCAAACCTGCCTCGGGCCTACCGAAGTGGGCGGAAAACCAATTAAGGCCCTAGGGAATGCAAAATTGTGCTTTCCAGCAGCTTGGAGATAGAGGGGAGAACGTGACTCTGGTTTGGTCCCAATTCCTGATTCCCGCCTCCCACAGAAAAATTGGGACCAAGGTGTTTTCTTTGCCTTACCATGCTTCATGTTCATTTCCATTTGTGCGTTTTTCATAGCAAGTTTACTCACAGCTTAGGTATCTCACTTGAGACGACATCAGTACTCATAAAATGGTTTACTCCAGCTCTTTCACATGGAATCACAACTCTCATCAGAGACCTTAATGTGCTGACATCAACGAACCTAAGTGCAAGCCACACCCTTACTTTCCTCAACCTTATGTTGATCCGCATCCTATTTATAAAGTGAATCCCCAGTTAATGCCTACCACCGCACTATAATTAAACTCAATTAATAAACAATTAAAAGGAGGAGCAGTAGGAGGGGGAAGGAACACCTGGGGTAGGAGGTGGCATGAATGAGCACATGGGGTGGGGGAGGTGAGTTGAACTTGGTGAGCTGATACATTTGTCACTGGATGCTTATTTTTTTGGTCGAGAAGCAGGTGGTTGGCAGTTGAAAATCACCCCATGATTTTTTTACATCCATTGAGAGGACAGACAGGACCTCAGTTTAATGTCTCCTCTGAAAGCCAGCACCTCTGATAGTAATTAGAAGTCTATCTCTTAGCAGCACCTACTTGTTTAATTGGTTTAGCTTCCCCTACGTCAACCACATGAATAGCCAGAGAGAGGTCTGACCAAGCTTATCTGTCTAGAGGCTTGCATTCCCTCAATAGGTCAGCTAGTCTTTCTTCTGTCAATTAGTTGTAGCCTCATCCAGACCCTCCACCACCACTGAACTAGCCAGTTTCACTGCAGGACGCTCAGTCTGAGAACCCTGTCTGGGGCTCATTATCACATGCATCACTATCACCATTTACAATCCCTACCACCTGAGCTACCCACTTGCTGGCTATGCTTACAGTCATGCTAACTCTTCAACATGTCCACATGACATGCCCTTTGACTCTTCCTTTTGACTGGGGTACTAAGCACTTAATTCACCTCACTGAGTTTCCTATTAATAATGCAGGATGCACTAAACCCAGCTTTCAATGGTTCACCAGGTAAAGGCAACAAGAATAGCAGCTCACTCCCGGTTCAAAACGACATACTTTAGAGGTTGCTCCACTTGTGCTTTCATCACCTGCTGAGAAGCCTAGAGATATTCTCTAGCACCGCACAAGCTTTTGAGAGCTTTTCTCAGAACTTTGACACATAATCTAGGAGAGTAGTTACTTCCTCCTGTGCCAAAAATCTCTCCTTAATGAGTTGAAAGGGACCCCTAACCTCAGGCCCATAGACCAATTCGAAGGGACTGAAACCAGTTGATTTATTTGGTGTGTCCCTAGTTGTGAATTGCAAGCAGGAGATACTTTCTTCCCAATCACAGTGTCACAGTATGGTTACAGTGCAGAAGGAGGCCATTTGGCCCATTGAGTTTGCACTGGCTCTCTGATAGAGCATTTAATTGAATATAATATAATCCTGGGGAAATTCAAGGCAATAGCCTCGAATCATACACTTTAGAATTAGGTGATATCTCTCCAAAACACCTTGGGTTTGAGAGTCATCATAAGCAGGCAACCTGAGCTGCAGCATTCTTAAACTACACAAGGCCCTCAGAAACACACCTGACATGAAATTTGACCTCTGGTCAGACTGAATTTAATTGGCAGCCTATACCATGCGAACAACTGGACCAATCTCCTCAACCACAGCTTTAGCTGTGATATTTGTCAATGGCACGGCCCCATGAAATCGACTGGACAAATCCATGATGGTCAGGTGACACTTATGATACCAACCTGGGAATCACATCTAACAGTAGCTGTTTTGCTTTGGGTTTTGCAACTGTGGCTGGTTGAGTACAGTCTGTACTCGGCCTATTACGAACAGCCAGAGGGATATGTTGTTTGATTCGATCATACGCCAGGACTGGGCAGCACTTGCTGAACAATCCTAAGTGCACCAATAGCTACCCCAACAACCGACTTAGAATAACCAGTTGAGCTCATAATGTGGCTCATTTACGCTTGCTAGAAGCAGCATACATTTATATGCAGGGACGCATTCTCTGCAAACAAAAGGAGTATGTTGAAGCCTTGTGCCTTTTTTGAATTGCCTCGGAGCTTGGTGAGCCTATAGTTGCCATTGCTTTCTCCATGGGAATGTCTCGGCTGATCAGAGTCAATCTGCTAGCCAATCACACCTTTTCTCCTGTAGGACAACATTTTTGTGAGCATTTGAAATTTGGTATTCTAATGTTTGTCCTGATGGGTGCAAGACAAAAAGCTTCAGCAACATGTCTCTCTTTTCAGCAATATTCAAGTTATGCACCACCAAGTGACTGATTATCATCAGGACAAGTATAGCCCTGGTTCAATGAGGGGTCCAGAAAGGCATGCCAGGAGTAGCGCCAGATGTACCTAAAAATGAGTTGCCAAACTGGTGAAGCTACCACACAGGACTATGTGCATGCCAAACAGTGGAAACAGCCTGCTGTAGACAGATTAAGCGATCCCACAACTAATGGATCCAATCAAAGCTCTGCAGTGCTCACCCAGTCCTGAATGGTAGCAGACAATTAAACAGCTAACAGGAGAAAGAGGCTCCACAAACATCTCCATTCTCAATGATGGGGAGACCAACACAGCAGTGCAAAAGAATGCACTTTGAAGAAAGCAATTGCAACCATTTTCAGCTAGATGTGCCGGGTGAATGATAAGGCCAGAAGATGTAGGAGCAGAAGTAGACCATTCAGCCCAGTGAGTCTGCTCTGCCATGCAATGAGATCATGGCTGATCTGATAATCCTTAACTCCACTTTCCTGCCTATTCCCCATAACCCTTGATTCCCTTACTGATTAAAAATCTGTCTATCTCAGCCTTGAATATGTTTAACAACCCAGCCTCTACAGCCCTCTGAGGTAAAGAATTTCACAGATTTACTACCATTTGAGAGAAGATATTCCTCCTCAACTCTGTCTTAAATGGGCAACCCCCTACTCTGAGATTATGGCCTATGGTCCTAGACTCTCCCACAGGGGGAAACAACCTCTCAGCATCTTCCCCCTCAAGCCCCCTAAGAATCTTATATGTTTCAATAAGGTCACTTCTCATTCTTCTACACTCCAGTGAGTATAGGCCCAACCTACTCAACCTCTCCTCATAAGTCAATCCCTCCATACCTGGGATCAACTTAGTGAATCTTCTCTGGACTACCTCCAATGCCAATATATCTTTCCTTAGATAAGGGGACCAAAACTGTTCACAGTATTCTAGGTGTGGTCTAACTAGTGCCTTGTATAATTTCAGCAAGACTTCCCTATTTTTATTCTCCATTCCCTTTGAAATAAAGGCCAATGTTCCATTTGCCTTCCCTATCACCTGCTGAACTTGTATATTAGCTTTTTAGGATTCATGCACGAGGACCCCCTAATCCCTCTGTGCTGCAGCTTTCTGCAGTCTTTCTCCATTTAAATAATATTCAAGTCCTCTATTCTTCCTGCCAAAGTGCATAACCTTACATTTTCCCACATTATATTCCATCTGCCAAGGTTTTGCCCACTCACTTAACCTGTCTATATCCCTCTGTAGACTCTTTGTGTCATCCTCACCATTTGCCTTCCCACCTATTTTTGTGTCATCCACAAACTTGGCTTTAGTACATTCACTTCCCTCATCCAAGTCATTAGTATATATTGTAAATAATTGTGGCCCCAGCACTGATCCCTGTGGCACTCCACTAGTTACAGGTTGCCATCCTGAAAATGCCCCCCTTATCCCAACTCTCTGTCTTCTATTAGTTAGCCAATCCTCAATCCATGACAATATACTATCCCAACATCATGTGCTCTTATCTTATTAAATCAACTTTTGTGCAGTACCTTATCGAATGCCTTTTGGAAATCCAAATATATTACATCTACTGGCTCCCCTTTATCTATCCTGCTTGTCACTTCCTCAGGGCATTCTAATAAATTTGTCAGGCATTATTTCCCCTTAATGAAGACATGCTGATTCTGCTTGATTATATGATGCATTTCTAAATGCTCTGCTATTACATCCTTTATAATACTCTAACATTTTCCCAAGGACATACGTTAAGCTAACTGTTTGTCTCCTTCCCTTTTTGAATAAGAGTGTTACATTTGGCAGTTTTCCAATCCTCTGAGACTTCTAAGGATTCTATCTCTGTAGCTACTTCCTTTAATATCCTCGGATACAACCCATTAGGTCCAGGGGACTTATTGGCCTTTAGCCCCATTAGTTTCCCTAGTACTTTTTCTCTAATGATAGTTATTATTTATTATTTATTTCCTACCCACCTTTTACCCCTTGATTATTTAGTACTTTTGGAATGCTATTAGTGTCTTCTACCGTGAAGGCTCATGCAAAGTATTTATTCAACTGCTCTGTCATTTCCTAGTTCCCCATTATTATTTCCACAGCCTCCTTCTCTAAGGGGCCTATGTTCACTTTGGCCTCTCTCTTCCTTTTTATATATTTAAAGAAGCACCTACTGTCCATTTTTATATTACTTGTTAGTTTACCCTCAAAGTTTATTTTCTCCCTCTTTATTTATTTTGGTAATCTTCTGTTGGTTTTTAAAATTTTCCCAATCCTCTGGCTTACCATTAATCTTTGCCACATTATATGTTTTTTCTTTCAATTTAATGCTATCCTTAACTTCCTTGGTTAACCATGGTTGGTTTATCCCCTTCCTAGGATACTGCTTCCTCACTTGGATATATCTTTGTTCCAAGTCATTATTATTTTCTTAAACGTCTACCGTTATTCATCAGCTGTCTTTTCTGTCAAACTCCTTTCACAGTCCATTCCAGCCATTGCTGCCCTCATTTGTAATTACCCTACTTTAAGCTTAGCAAAGTTGTTTCCAACCCAAGTTTCTCACTCTCAAGCTGAATGCTAAATTCCACCATTTTATGGTCACTGTTTCCTAGGGGGTCTTTTCCTCTGAGATCATTTATTAAACCTACCTCATTACACGTTACTAGATCCAAAATAGCCTGGTCCCTGGTTGGATCCACAACATGTTTTTCTAGGAAACTGTCCCGAATACACTCTATGAATTCTTGCTCGTGGCTACCTCTGCCAATTTGATTTCCCAATCTACATGAAGATTAAAGTCACCCATGATTTACGTACTGCCTTGTTTACATGCCTTCATTATCTCCTGATTTATTCTCTGTCCTACAGTATAACTGCTGTTAGGGGGCCTATAGATTACTCCCACCAGTGTCTCCTTCCACTTGTTATTTTTTATCTCCACCCATATGAATTCTACATCTTCCGATCCAAGATCATTTCTTGCAATCGTACTTATAGCAATTCTTACTAATAAAGCTACTCCACCACCCTTTCCTTCCTGCCTGTCCTTTTGAAAAGTCACATACCCCTGATTATTTAGTTCCAAGCTTTGATTTGCTTGTAACCATGCCTCCATAATGGCTATACGATCATACCCATTGACGTCTATTTGTGCCGTTAATTCATTTATCATGTTCCAAATACTATGTATATTTAAATAAAGAGCCATTAATTTTGCCTTTTTACCATTTCTTCCCCCTTTGATCCTATCTGCTGCTGTTTTTTTTATGCTTGTACACTCTGTCCATTCCTGTCACACTCTGGGTAGCTGCCCTGCAAAGCTGCCAAATCTTTTGCTTTGTAAACCTACGTATTCCTCTCCAGAACCCTCCCCTATTCTATTTAGTTTAAAGCCCTCTCTAGAGCCCTAGTTATTTGACTCGCCAGGACATTGGTTGCAGCACCGTTCAAGTGAAGCCCGTCCCACTGGAACAGCTCCCTTCTACCACAGTACTGGTGCCAGTGCCCCATGAACTGAAACCCATTCCTTCCACACCAATCTTTGAGCCATGCATTTAACTCCTTGACTTTATTTATCCTATGCCAGATTGCCCGTGGCTCAGGTAGTGATCCTGAGATTATTACCCTAGAGGTTACATCCATCTCAGTCTCCTCCTGAGCTCCTCAGTGGGAGGTCCTCAGTATCATTGATGCCAGTCTTCAGCCAATTCGATTCACTCTACATGATATCAAGAAAAAGTTGAAGGGACTAGATACAGCATAGAAAGTATGGACCTTGAATACATGTAGGCAGTGATACTGAAGGCTTAGCACCAGAACTAGCTGCACTGATAGCCAAGCTGTTCCAGTACAGCTAAACTCTGGCATCTCCTGACAATGTAGAAGTTTGCCCAGGTATGTCCTGTTCACAAAAAGCATGACAAATCCGATATGATCATTAACTGCCCAATCACAGTCTACTCTTGATCATCAGGAGAGTGATGGAAAGCGTTGTAGACTGTGCTTTCAGGTGGCACTTGCACAACAATAACCTACTCACCAATGCGCAGTTTGGCTTCCATCTGAGTCACTTGGCTTCAGACTTCATTGCAGCTCTGGTCCAAACATAGACAAAACGGCTGAATTACACAGGATTGTTTTTTATTCATTCATGCGATGTGGGCGTTGCTGGCTAGACCAGCTTTTATTGCCCATCCCAAATTTCCCTTGAGAAGGTTGTGGTAAGCTGCCTTTTTGTGAACAGGACATACCTGGACAAATCTCTACATTGTCAGGAGATGCCAGAGTTACAGCTGTACTGGAACAGCTTGGCTATCAGTGCATCTAGTTCTGGAGCTAATGCAGTCCATGTGGTGTAAGTACACCCGCAGTGCTGTTAGGGAGGGAGTTCCAGGATTTTAACTCAGCAACAGTGAAGGATCAAGGATATATTTCCAAGTCAGGATAGTGAGTGGCTTGCAGGGGAATTTGCAGGTGGTGGTGTTCCCATGTGTCTGCTGCCCTTGTCCTTCTAGATGGTATTGATCATGGGTTTGGAAGATGCTGTCTAAGGAGCCTTGGTGACTTCTTGCAGTGCATCTTGTAGATGGTAGACACTGCTGCTACTGTGTGTCAGTGGTGGAGGGAGTGAATGTTTGTGGATATGGTGCCAATCAAGCGGGGTGCTTTGCCCTGGATGGTGTCAAGCTTCCTGAGTGTTGTTGGAGGTGCACTCATCCAGGCAAGTGGGGAGTATTCCATCACACTCCTGACTTGTGCCTTGTAGATGGTGGTTGGGCTTTGAGGAGTCAGGCGGTGAGTTGCTTGCTGTAGGATTCCTAGCCTCTGACCTGCTATTGCAGCTGCAGTATTCATAATGGCTAGTCAAGTTCAGTATCTGGTCAATGGTAACCCCCAGGATGTTGATAGTGAGGGATTCAGCGATGGTAATGCCATTGAATGTCAAGAGGCGATGGTTAGATTCTCTTTTGTTGGAGATGGTCATTGCCTGGCACTTGTGAATGTTATTTGCCATTTGTCAGCCCAAATCTGGATATTGTCCAGGTCTTGATGCATATGGATATGGACTGCTTCAGTATCTGAGGAGTCACAAATAGTGCTGAACATTGTACAATCATCAGTTAACATCCCCACTTCTTACCTTATGGTGGAAGGAAGGTCATTGATGAAGCAGCTGAAGGTGGTTGGGCCCAGGACACTCTCTGAGGAATTCTTGCAGTGATGTCCTGGAGCTGAGATGACTGACCTCCAACAACGACAACCATCTTCCTTTGTGCTGGGCATGACTCCAACCAGTGGAGAGTTTTCCCCCCTGATTCCCATTGACTCCAGTTTTGTTAGGGCTCCTTGATGCCACACTCGGTTAAATGCTGTCTTGATGTCAAGGGCAGTCACTCTCACTTCATCTCTGGAGTTCAGATGTTTTGTCCAGGTTTGATCCAAGGTTGTAATGAGGTCAGGAGCTGAGTGGCCCTGGAGGAACTCAAACTGAGCGTCAGTGAGCAGGTTATTACTTAGCAAGTGCCGCTTGATAGCACTGTTGATGACCGTGTCCATCACTTTATTGATGATGGAGAGCAGACTGATGGGGCAGGATTTGGCCGGGTTGGATTTGTCCTGCTTCATGTGTACAGGACATACTTGGGCAATTTTCCACATTGCTGGCTAGATGCCAGTGTTCTAGCTGCACTGGAACAGCTTGGCTAGGGGTGCAGCAAGTTCTGGAGGACAGGTATTCAGTACTATTGCCGGAATATTGTCAGGACCCATAGCTTTTGCAGTATCCACTGACTTCAGCTGTTTCTTGATATCATGTGAAGTGAATCAATTTGGCTGACGACTGGCATTTGTGATGTGGGGGACCACAGGAGGAGCCTGAGATGGATCAGCCACTCGGCACTTGTGGCTGAAGATTGTTGTGAATGCTTCAGCCTTATCTTTTGCACTGATTGGCTGGGCTCTCCCATCATTGAGGATGGAGATATTTGTGGAGCCTCCTCCTCCAGTGAGTTGTTTAATTGTCCACCACCTTTCACAACTGAATGTGGCAGGACTGCAGAGCTTAAATCTGATCCTTTTGTTGTGGAATTCCTTATTTCCATCTATCACTTGCTGCTTATGCTGTTTGGCATGCAAGTAGTCCCATGTGGTAGCTTCACCAGGTTGTCACCTCATTTTTAGGTATGTCTGGTGCTGCTAATGACATGCCCTCCTGCACTCTTTATTGAACCAGGGTTGATCCCCTGGCTTGATGGTAATGGTAGAGTAGGGGATATGCCGGGCTATGAGGTTACAGATTGTGATTGAGTACAATTCTGCTGCTGCTGATGGCCCACAGCGCCTCACAGTTACCCAGTCTTGAGCTGCTGGGTCTGTTCGCAATCTATCACATTTAGCATAGCGGTAGTACTACACAACACGATTGGGGGTATTTTAAGTATGTTTTTCCATCTTGTTGGTTCCCTCACCACCTGCCGCAGACCCAGTCTAGCAGCTCTGTTCTTTAGGACTTGGCCAGCTCAGTCAGTAGTGGTGCTACCGAGCCGCTCTTGGCGATGGACATTGAAATCCCCCACCCAGAGTACATTCTGTGTCCTTGCTACTCTCAGTGCTTGCTCCAAGTGATGTTCAACATGGAGGAGCACTGATTCATCAGCTGAGTGGGTGGGTGGAGGGGTGGGCGGGGGCGGTACGTGGTAATCCATAGATTTCCTTGTCAAGACTTGATGCCGAGACTTCATTAGGTCCAGAGTCGATATTGAGGACTCCCAATGGCAACTCCCTCCTGACTGCATACCACTGTACCACCACCTCTGCTGGGTCTGTCCTACTGGTGGGACAGATATCTGGGACATTGTCTGTAAGCTATGATTTTGTGAGTATGACTATGTCAGGCTGTTGCTTTGCTAGTCTGTGAGACAGCTCTCCCAATTTTAGCACAAGCACCCAGATGTTACTAAGTCGGACTTTGCAGGGTCGACAGGGCTGAGTTTTCCTTTGACGTTTCCGGTGCCTAGGTCGATGCTGGGTGGTCTGTCCAGTTCCATTCCTTTTAGACTTTTTCCTAGGCCATTTCTGAGGGCAGTTAAGAGTCAACCACATTGCTATGGGTCTGGAGTCATATGTAGGCCAGACTGGGTAAGAACAGCAGATTTACATCCCTAAAGGGCATTAGTGAACCAGTAGGGCTTTTACAACAATCAACATGATGTCGTAGTCATCGTTAGACTTTTAATTTCATGGTGGGATTTGAACCCATGTCCCCCAGAGCATTACCCTGGGTCTCTGCATCATTAGTCCAGCAACAATACCACCGAGTGACTGCTCTTGGCATGAAGGCAACATTTTGCCGAGTGTGGCACCAAAGAGTTTCAGCAAAATTGAAATCAATGGGAATCAGGGGGAAAAATATTCGCTGTTTGGAGTCATACCTAACACAAAGGAAGATGGTTGTGGTTGTTGGAGATCAATCATCTCAGTCTCAGGACATCGCTGCAGGAGCTCCTCAGGGTACTGTCCTGGGCCCAACCATCTTCAGCTGCTTCATGACCATGCCTGCATCATAAGGTCAGAACTGGAGCTGGGTGCTGATGATTGCACAATGTTCAGTAATATTCGTGACCATTCAGGTAGTGAAGCAGTTGGTATCCATATGCAGCAAGACCTGGACAACATTCAGGCTTGGACAGCTAAGTGGTAAGTAACATACGCATCAAACAAATGCTATCCAACAAGTGATAATCTAACTATCTCCCCATGACATTCAGTGGCATTGCCATCGCTAAAGCCTGCACCATCAACATCCTGGGGATTACCATTGACCAAAAACTTAACTGAACCAGCCCATATAAATGCAGTGGCTACATGCCTGGGTTAGAATCTGGGTAAGGAACTCACATTGCAACAAATAGATAAGTTTGTCTGTTTAGGGAAAATGATAACAAAAGATGGTAGATATGATGTCTAAATTGGAAGGAGATAGCCAAACGCAATTTTATGAAGATGAAGGATGTGTTAAAAACAAGAAAACCCAAGCTTGTTACGAGGAAAAAAACTCATAAGATGGTACATTCCATCCACTTTACTGTCTGCTTCAGAAAGCTGGATAATAAATAAAGATCTGTGGAAGAAAACAGAGGCCTTTGAAATGTGGCTGCTAAGACGTATGCTAAAAACTCCACATACAGGCTATAAGACAAATGAAGAGTTTGAAACGGTAATAGCTAAAAGAACTCTCAAAAGTGACATCTAGAAAAGAAAATGTCAATATTTTGACCATTTGATCAGAACTGAAAAGCTACAGAGATCTCTACTAGAAAGCAAAGTGGAGGGCAGCAGACAGTGTTTGACCTAGGTGTAGTTGGATGATGGATGTCACAGAGTGGTTGCAGACGAGCTACGGTGGCTGTGGGAGGATGGCGCAAGACAGACAAGCATGACATACCATGCATGACAGCAGATCTCCTGACAGGAGTAGCTACAAGCAGCATCTGCAACTCATCTCCTGACTCCTCAAAGCCTGTCCACTATCTACAAGGCCCAAGTCAGGAGTGTGATGGAATTCTCCCCACTTGCTTGGTTGAGTGCAGATCCAACAACACTCAAGAAGCTCCACACCATTCAGGACAAAGCAGCCCACTTGATCTGAACCCTTTGCACCACCAACACAAAATGACACAAGTGTGTACATTACCTCATTCAGGATTCGTAAAATAATTGAAAAGAAATAAATGAAACTACCCTGAAGACTTGATGCACAACATTCAATCAAGAGCAGCCAGGTTTGGTTATATTCCATTGATTTTCACCAACAGCCGAGGTCCAAACAACCTCTGTGTTAAACATTAAATATTACATCTTAAAACCAATTCCTCTCCAATAGGATAACGTTAGACAATTGATAAATGTAAATTAAGCAGATAACACAAAGTACATTTTCTTCATTAATATATAGCAGAATTACCAAACAAACCAGAAAATTACATGCAGGTATTAAAAATAGAGTCAGCATTAAGGAGGTAATAAGTTTTGAAAAGAAGCATGACAATTCAACAACGAGTTTCACAGTAAGTTTGCATCACTCAAAATATTTTTCTTTTTCATTTAGAATGGTATTAGAACAAATATTGCTACAACATAGAAAATCCATCGATATCTTGTTCCATACAAGTTAATTCCACCTACAGTGTACTGGTTCAATTATTTCAACAAACTATAATAATACTGTATTGTGTAGAACAGATAAGAATCAAAGGACTTTCTATGGAAAGAGGGATCTGCTGGTATTTCCAAATAAGCAGAGGCCATAAAAACCAGAGCAAATCAATATAGAATGTGACAACTTTCAAGCTTTAATGTTTATTATCTTTTTTTAATACATTCCCTATAACCAACTGTACATGCTTGGAAAGAATTTTACATTAAATGGTTCAAAAGTAGTTTTGTACACTTGCAGGTTGATGGGATCTTCTCACAATGGATTCCAATGGGCATTGGAGTGTTAGCTGTCTAAAGACCAGGTTTTCCATTGGTCTTTGCTGGTAAGCTATGCAGTTTTATTTGGTTATACTATGGATGTACCAAAGCCTCTCATGCAATGAGTAGGAGAGTTTGTCCCACATTAGACTGTACTGGTGCAAAATGAGCCCCTGAAAACAGTTGCAGAAACCACAATGTGTGAGAAACCTACACTCGTTGCTTTTGATGCAGGCAGCATGCAAACCGTGTGCTCTCTGCTCATTACCATGATTGAAATGTGCAGTCAATGCTAAATGCATTAGTGACTGGCTGCACTGTTTGAGCAGGGGCCACAAAATCATGAGAAATTAGCAACCTATCCCGCTTCAAGCTAAGCTGCACTCTTTTAAAGTCAGTCTGCACTTCTTAAGGCTAAGGCACATTCTGGCTGAAGCAGGTGCTGATAGTGGCTGTGGAAGAGAGGCTGACTTGGCAGGAAAATGACTCATGGCGCAAAGGGAAGAAGGTATGCTCCAAGCTACTCAAATGCTGCAAAAGGAGGCCTTGGTGTCGGAGGTGGAGAGCAGGAGTGATGCCCTCTATACAGACAGGAACAGGAAGCCTTCTAGATGAAGTTTGCAAAGGCGGAAAGACCAGACAGCAGCCAATGCCAGCAGTCCAGCCCCAAGGACCTGGATGTAGTGCCACAAGAAGTTTGAGTGGTCAAGGTCAGCCAATGCACACTTAAATCCATATCCCACCAAATACCCCACAGCCTCACACACCATTCAATGCACCACACCCCCATAAAATCATACGTAGGGGCAGGAGTAGGCCGTTCAGCCCACTGAAGCTGCTCTGATTGTGTCCTTAACTCCAATTTCCTGCCCATCCCTTTGATCCTTAACTCCCTTGTCAATCAAAAATCTGTCTCACTCAGCCTTAAATAGAATCATCGACCCAGCCTCCACTGCTCTCTGTGGAAGAGAATTTCAAAGACTAACCACATGAGAGAAGAGATTCCTCCTCAGCTCCGTCTTAAATGGAAGACCCCTTATTGTTAAACTCTGCACCATGGTTTTAGATTTCCCCATATGAGGAAACATTGTCTCAGCATCTACCCTTTCAACCGCAACCCCCCCCTCAGAATCTTATGTTTCAATAAGATCACCTCTCATTTTTCTATTCTTCAATGAGCACAGGCCCAACCTGCTCAACCTTTCCTCATAAGACAAACCCTTCATCCCAGGAATTAACCCAGTGAACCTTCGCTGAACTGCTTCCAATGCACGTATATGCTTCTTAAGGAAGGAGACCAAAACTGTACACAATATTCCAGGTCTCACCAATGCCCTGTACAGTTGTAGCAAGACTTCCCTACTTTTATACTCCACCCGCTTTGCAAAAAGGCCAAAATTCAATTTGCCTTTTGCTGTATCTGCATGCTGATTTTTTGTGATTCATGGACAAAGGCCCTTTCCGTTCTGCTTTGTCTCCATTTAAATAATCTCCTTTTCTAATCTTCCTGCCAAAGTGGACAACCTCACATTTTCTCTCATTATGCTCCATCTGCCAATTTTTTCTCACTCACTTAACCTATCTCTATTCCTTTGTTTAACTTTTTGTATCCTCCTCATAACTTGTTTTCTTACCTATCTTTGCATCGTCAGCAAATTGGGCTACAATACAGTTGGTGTCTTCATCCAAGTCAATAATATAGATCTGAAATAGTTGAAGCCCCAGCACTGATCCCTGCAGCACTCCGCTGGTTAGTTTGCCAACCTGAAAATTACTCATTTATCTCGGCTTTCGATTTCCTGTTAGTTAGCCAAACCTCTATCCATGCTAATATATCATCCTCAACACCATCAGTTCTTATCTTGTATGTGGCACTTTATTGACTGCTTTTCAGAAATCCAAATATATGGCATCTGCTGTTTCTCCTTATTCACCCTGCTTAATACAAACTTAAAGAACTCAAATGTCAAACACAATGCCCCTTTTGATCCCTAAACATAGAAACCTGGAGCAGGAGTAGGCCATTCGGCCCTTCAAGCCTGCTCCACCATTCATTATGATCATGGCTGATCATCCAACTCAATAGCCTGCTCCCGCTTTCTCCACATACCCTTTAATCTGTTTCGCCCCTAACTCCTTCTTGAAAGCATACAATGTTTTGGTCTCAACTACTTTCTGTGGTAACGAATTCCACAGGCTCAACACTCTCTGGGTGAAGAAACTTCTCCTCGTCTTATTCCTAAATGGTCTACCCCATATCCTCAGACTGTGACCCCTGGTTCTGGACTCCCCCACCATTGGGAACAACCTTCCTGCATCTACCCTGTCTAGTCCTGTTAGAATTTTATAGGTTTCTATGAGATCCCCCCTCATTCTTCTGAACTCCAGCGAATATAATCCTAATCGACTCAATCTCTCCTCAGATGTCAGTCCCACCATCCCAGGAATCAATCGGCTAAACCTTCGCTGCACTCCCTCTATAGCAAATACAGCCTTCCTCAGATAAGGAGACCAAAACTGCACACAATATTCCAGGTGTGGTCTCACCAAGGCCCTGTACAATTGCAGCAAGACATCCCTGTTCCTGTACTCGAATCCTCTGGCTACGAAGGCCAACATACCATTTGCCTGCTTTGCCGCCCGCTGCACCTGCATGCTTACCTTCAGTGACTGGTGTACAAGGACACCCAGGTCTTGTTTCACATTCCCCTCTCTCAATTTATAGCCATTCAGATAATAATCTGCCTTACCAAAATGGATAACCTCACATTTATCCACATTATAATGCATCTGCCATGCATTTGCCCACTCACTCAGCTTGTCCAAATCACACTGAAGCATCTCTGCATCCTCCTCACAGCTCACCCTCCCACCCAGCTTTGTATCATCTGCAAATCTGGAGATATTACATTTAATTCCCTCATCTAAATCATTAATATATATTGTGAATAACTGGGGTCCCAGCACCGATCCTTGCGGTGCCCCACTAGTCACTGCCTGCCATTTGGAAAGGACCCGTATTCCTACTCTTTGTTTCCTGTCTGCCAACCAGTTTTCTATCCATCTCAATACACTACCCCCAATCCCATGCGCTTTAATTTTACACACCAATCTCTTATGTGGGACTTTGTCGAAAGCCTTCTGAAAGTCCAAATAAACTACATCCACTGGCTCCCCCTCATCAACTCTACTAGTTACATCCTCGAAAAATTCCTGTAGATTTGTCAAGCATGATTTCCCTTTCGTAAATCCATGCTGACTCTGTCCAATTCTGCCACTGTTTTCCATGTGCTCAGCTATTAAATCTTTTATAATGGACTGTAAAATTTTCCCCACTACTGACATCAGGCTGACTGGTCTATAATTCCCTGTTTTCTCTCTGCCTCCCTTTTTAAATAGTGGGGTTACATTAGCTACCCTGCAATCTGTAGGAACTGTTCCAGAGTCTATAAAATCCTGGAAGATGACCACCAATGCATCCACTATTTCTAGGGCCACTTCCTTAAGTACTCTGGGATAATCAGGCCCTGGGGATTTATCGGCCTTCAATCCCATCAATTTCCCCAACACCATTTCCCTACTAATACTGATTTCTTTCAGTTTCTCCCTCTCACTAAACCCTGTGTTCCCCAACATTTCTGGTATGTTATGAGTGTCCTACTTTATGAAGACAGAACCAAAGAATGTATTTAGTTGGTCAGCCATTTCTTCGTTCCCCATTATAAATTCCCCTGTTTCTGACTGTAAGGGAGCTACATTTGTAAGATCAAGATGTAAAATCAGTTTGAGTAGAGATAAGGAATACAAAAGTCACTTGTGGGAATATGTTATAGGGCCCTTAAGAGCAACTGCACTGCAGTCTAGGGTATACAGGAAGAAATAATGGGAGCTTGTGAGAAACGTAAGGTAATAATCAAAGGTGATTTTACTTTACATTTAGATTGGATAAATCATATTGGCAAAAGTAACCTGGAATATCAGTTCACAGATTGCTTTCGGGACATTTTCTTAAAACAGCAAGTCGGAGAGCCAACCAGAAAGCAGGCTATTCTAGATCTGGTAATGTCCAATGAGACAGGGTTAATTAATGATCTCATAGTTAATTTAAGGAAGTTAAAGATAGAATCAAATTGAAAGGATAAGCATACAATTCCATGAAGACGAGTAGCAGGTCAGAACATTGGATGGAATATAAAAACAGATAAAAAAATGAGGGATAAATTGGAGTATGAAAGATAATTAGCTAGAAATATAAAGACTAGGTTCTACTAGGCATTTTAAAAGGGACAGAATAACTACTGTTATGAACAATGTATAATTTTAAGTTAAATTTGTACATATTATATATATTTGTATCTTAAGAAAGGCAAACATGGTTTCAGTTTCATTTATTGTTTGATGAATCTTGGTGCCTGGGTGTCTGGATAGTCATGTGACTGAAAGGTTTTGGGTCTTTTGGGTTTGTTTGTATATATAGATTTTTAATGAGCTCTTGCAGCCCCTGAATTTAAAGAGTTGGGTTGAAAGTTCAGTGAATCTTAAAACAAAACACAAGGTAGAAAAGCTTTACTTTTGACTAGCAACAGTAATCCATGGACACAGACACCAGGAAGACAGGAATTGAGAGAGAGGTGGTTCAGAGTGTGTGTCTGAGAGAGAAAACAGGGTTTGAACTGCCTGAAAAATAAAACTACAAACCTATTGTTCCAGTAGTTAATTGAATAATCAGTTGTAGGACTCAGTAAAGTGATTAGTTTAGCAGAGGGGCTACTGGAAGACTGAGTTTAGGGAACTCATATGTTTACTCGGCAGTTGAAGAAACATTGAGTTTAGAGTGCAGTTTTTGGGTGGCACGGAGAGGGATGTGAGTTGGGTGAAAAGCATCAAGTGAATGCTCAGGAATTCTCTGGAAGAAAACTGTGTGCAACTGTGTTAGTCCCAAGCAAGAAGTCTTTGCGTCAAGCTAGTGGAACTCCTCACTGTTTATGTGCCTGGAAAAGATATTGTTGAGATAAGGGAATAGTGGGAATTTGAATCATCTTCTTGTGTTTGTATTGAGATCTTTCCAACCTTTTCGTCTGGTGTACTATAGTTCATTTTTATTGTTTTAGTAAATAATTTATTCTTTATATTAACAGTAAATCAGCAGACTCCTGTGAATTTGTTCAGTAACTTTCCTTCACGGTTTCTTAAAAAAAGTTAGAACAAGTTTTTTAAAAAGTTATCAAGCCTTGTTTCACCCTGGGGTCTGACTTGTCTTGCATTAACAGCAGTTGGGATCCTAACACTAGAGTGACCATTGGTCCTTTGGAGCGTCAGTCTGGAGAATTAATAATGGGGAATAAGGAAATGGTGAATGCAATGAACAGATATTTTGTGTCTGCCTTCACTGTAGAAGACACAAAGAACTATCCCAGAAAGAAGTATGCAATAAGAGGTGAAAAAGAGGGAGGAACATGAAACAATTACAATCACCACGGAAGGGGTACAGAGAAAATTATTAAAATTAAAGGCTGACAAGTGCCCAGGCCTCCATGGGCTTCATCCTAAGGTCTTAAAAGAAGTGGCTGATGAGATTGTGGATGCATTGGTTTTAATTTTCCAAATTTCTCTAGATTCTGGAGCGTCCCACCAGATTGGAAAATAGTGAATGCTATCCTATATTCAAGAAAGGAGGGAGACAGAAAGAAGCAAACTACAGGCCAGTTAGCCTAATATCTGTCATGGAAAAAATGCTAGAATGGAGTGACAACAATTTGTTGGACTAAAGCCCAATACTCATGAGCTGGCCTTTGGGGACATCTTCAATCCCTCATCAAAATGTCATTCTTGACATAATAATTCTCAGGGATATTTCCAGTCTCTGCCTCAGAACACACTGTCTGAGAAAAGCTCCTCAAATCAGGGTCTGCGTGCTGTACCTCAAGAAAGGAATAGTCACCATTGATAGCTTTGGAGCCTTTAACACCAACATCCTCAAAAATGGTTTCAGCCTAAAAACATTTGACTCTTGTCCTCCACAACAACGGAATCTGCCACATGTTGTTTAGCTCAATGAGCCTGGGACCTAGTCATACCACAATCTGGGAATAGTCTGGGAAATTCTTCCTGCAAATCCTCAGTTTCAACAGCATCAACTGACTTTCCTGAAACCACTGGAGGCGCCACAACTTTATCTCCAACCACATAATTCTTTAGCAAAAAATCCACCCTTTCAATAAGTAAACAAGGAAGGCACCAACATTAACAGAAGCAGTGAATACATCACATTCTACATCAGCCTTATACAAGGGAACAGGTAAATAATTTCCATCAATACCCCAAATTAACACAGGAAAAAAATTCATGTCACCTTCAAATATCAGTGATTCTCACCTCTGTATCGCTAATGACTTGTCTCTGTCAAGAGACAAATGTCAGGACAATTTACCCTCAGACAGAAAACGTCTATAGCATCCTGATTCACTCTAACAGCGAATAGGAGGAACTATCTTACAGGGTGTTGGGGTGGGTGGTGGGGGGATAGTGGGGTAGGAAGAGGGGGTAGGGGGAAACTATTTGACTGTGTACATGTGACTGTCTTGTTTTTCCACTTCCAACACTCAGCCTCCAAATGATCTTCAAAGAGCCAAATTTATATTTATTATCAAACTTCCTATCACATCAATTTCTTAGGGAATTTCAAAATTGGGGCCTGTTACTGATGTTCTTGTGAGTCAAATCATAATCATCTGCCACCAATGTGGCTTCCCTAACTTCCAAACTTTATGTTCCTCTCGGTGGGAAGCAGCATCCAACCAACCTGAGTTGCACAGGCCCAGTCTCCACCAAAATGGCAGACATTTACACAACTTCCTCAAGTCTACTCACAACGGTCTAGATGGTGTATGTAGATCCACCAATCTTATCTTCAAGTATCAAAAATAGCTGCAGCAACTGTTTACTTGCCTATACCCAATTCATGGATCCAGCCTCTGTTTCTTTAGCTTGCCTGTCCTGTACCACGATGATCATCATCTGAGCTTGAATGGTTCTGTGTCCTTTCATCTGGTTTCAACCAGTTTCAGTTTCCCTAGAAGCTTTGGTTCCCAATCTCAGTTTCAGTCTTAGTTTCCCGAGAAACTGGAAGGTTCAGTTTCCTTTTTCAGTTAGGGTCTGTATCAAAAAATACAAGTTTTAAAGCCATGGATTCCACTCTGGCTGCTAACATGAAAAGGAATCCAAGTCTTCCATAGGCAAGTACATAGTGAAAAGGTGGTAAAAGGAGGAGTGTGGGTTATTGTGGAACATAGGACTTAGGAGTAGGAGTAGGCCGTTCAGCCCTTCGAGCCTGCTTCACCATTCAATAAGATCATGGTTGACCTGGTTGTCGTCTCAACTCCACTTTACTGTCTGCCCCCCATTTCCCTTGACTCCCTCGTCTGTTTAAACATTTAACTCAGTATTAAATAAGCCAGTCTCCACTATCTTCTGGGAAGAAAATTGCACGCCTCTGTTAGAAAAAAAGTTCTCCTCAGCTCTGTCTTAAAAGGGAGATCTCTTATTATGAAACTATGTCCCTAAGTTCACATTCTCCCAGTATCCACCCTATTTAGTTCCCTCAAGATCTTATATGTTTCAACAAGATCGCCTCTCATTCTTTTGAACTCCAATGGATATAGACCCAACCTGTTCAACTTTTCTCCATAAGATAAGCCCTTCATCTCAATAATGAGTTAAGTAAACCTTCTCTGAACTGTTTCTAAAGCAATTATATCTTTTTTCAAATAAGGAGACCAAAACTACATGCAGTATTCCAAATGTGGTCTCACCAAGGCCCTGCACAGCCGTACTAAAACTTATCTATCTTTATATTCCATTCCTCTTGCAATAAATGCCAATACTCTACTTGCTTCCCAATCACTCGCTGTACCTGCATACCTAACTCTATGTGATTCATGTACCAGGACACCAAGATCCCGCTATACCACCAAGTTCTGCAATCTCTCTGCATTTAAATACCATACTGCTTTTCTATTCTTCTTGCCAAAATGGACAAGTTCACATTTACCCACGTTATATTCCATCCGCCAAATTTTTGCCCACTCACAACTTGTTAACATCCCTTTGCACACTCTTTACCTCCTCTTGACAACCTACTTTCCTACCTATCTTGGTATCATTGGCAAATTTAGTGACTATACATTCAGTCCCTTCACTGATAGTCATTGACTCAGATTGTAAATAGATGAGGCCCCAGCACTGATCCCTCTGGCACTCCACTAGTTACAGCTTAACTACCTGAAAAAGACCCATTTATCCTTGCTCTCTGTTTCCTGTTAGCTAACCAATCTTTATCCATGCCAATATGTTATCCCCTACACCAGGTGCTCTTATCCTCCTAAAACCTCCTTAATAATGAATTCTAGTGCTTTCCCTATGACAAATGTTAGGCTAACTGGCCCATACCTTGCTGCTTTCTTCCTCGCCTCCCCCCTTTCTTGAATAAAGGTGTTACCTTAGTCACTTTGGAATCCACTGGAACCCTTCAAAATCTAACGAATTTTGGAAGATTATAACCAATGCACTTACTCTCTGTGCTGCCACTTCTCTAAGACCTGAGGATGCAGGCCATCTGGTCCTGGAACTTGTCAGCCTTTAGGTCCAATAGCTTTCCTGACAACTTTTCCCTGGTGATGGCGATTTAAGTTCATCCCTCCCTCTCACCTCTTGATTTCAAATTATCTTTGGCAAGTTTTCTAAGTCTTCTACTTTGAAGACAGAGACAAAATATCTGTTCAATGCCTCTGCCATTTCTTTGTTTTCCATTATCAATTGCCCAGAGGGACTCTCCAGATGACCTACACTAGCTTTAGTTACTCTTCTCCCTATTCAACTTAAAGACAATTTATGCAAGGAGACAAGGGGCATGACTGAAGTACTAAATGACACTTTGCATCTGTCTTTACCAAGGAAGAAGCTGCTACAAAAGGCACAATCAAAGAGGAAATAGTTAAGACACAGGACAGGCTAAAAATTGATAAAGAGGAGATATTAGGTAAGCTGGCGGTGCTTTAAAGTTAAGTTACCTGGGCTGAATGAGATGATTCCAAGGATACTGAGGGAAGTAAAGGACGACATTGCAGAGACACTAGCCATAATCTTCCAATGCTCTTTAGATAAAGGGGTAGTGCAGAGGACTGGATGTTCAAAAACCTCTGAACCTTGTTCAAAAAAGGGTGTAGGGATAAGCCCGTGAACCACAGGCCAGTTAGTTGTACGTCGGTGTGGGAAAGCTTTTAGAAATTATAATTTTGGTCAAAATTGAATCACTTGTACAAACGTAGATTTACTAAGCAAGTCAGCATGGTTTTATTAAGGGAAAATCATGGGCAAAACTAACTTCCTTGAGACTATTGATAAGGTAACAGAGAGGTTTGATGAGGGTGATGTGTTGATATGGTGTACATGCAGTGGTTTGCTGTTGTCTTCTGCAATATGGATGACCAGGAAACTCTCCCACTCATCATCATGTATATCGGAAAGATTTCCAGGCTTATAATCAACCTGTTTGGCCACATTATGAACACACCTTCTATGGCTATCAAGTTCTGAAGTGGGACTTAAACCTCGAGCAACTGCTCCAGAGGTAAGGACGCTAACCACTGCGCCACAAAACCTCCCTTCTTTCTTTATCTACCTTATCTAAACCAGTCATAATCTTTTACACTTCTATCAAATCTCCTCTCAATCTCCTTTTCTATTAGGAGAACAACCCCAGCTTTTTCAACCTGACATTGGATTTAAAATCCTCCATCGCTGGTAAATCTCCTCTGCACCCACTTAAGCACCTTCCAAAAGTGCAGTGACCAGAACTGGACACAGTACTCTAGTTGTGGACTAACCAGAACTTTAAACAAGTTCAGTATAATTTCCCGGCTTTTGTGCTCAATGCCTCTATTCATGAAATCCAAGATCCCATATACTACTCTCTCAATATGTCTTGCCACCTTCAAAGGTCTATGCAGTGAACCCCCAGGGGTTGGATTTTCCTGTACAGGATTGGGCTGGAACAGAGACTTGACTGGAAGCCCCACCTTTGTTGCTGGCCACGCCTTTCTTCCTGAGGGTAGGGGAGAGCATGGTCTCCGAACTGGCCTGCGCCTATATCAGGCCAATTAAACTTGTTGAAGGCTTATTAAAAGCCCGCATCTCCAAACTTATGCAATATTTCCGGAGGGCACTGGCATTCAGCAACTGTCTGTGTCAGACCAGCTGAAGGGGCCGAAGGCCATGTTTGGGGCAAGTCATGGACACGAGAAGACTTCAACAGGATAAGTGTAAATGTTTATCAAAGGTTACATAAATTAACCCTTTGAAGTTAATGTTGCAGCAGCCCATCACAAGCTACTCTGCCAGTTTTTGGGGTTGTCACCCTCCTGGCATCATTTGGGCATAGATGCAGTGGGCCCGCCTAATTGGACCTCACCAGGAAGGGTGCATATGGAAATGGGTGCAGCACCCTCAGAAACTGACATCATTGAAGATGAGGAACAGCAGCCTGCACAGGAAGGGCAGAGCACCCAGTACCAGGTGGCTAGAGGAGAGGATCCGAGGGGCACAAAGGAGAAGGAGATACTACCTTGAGCCCAGGATCTACTGGGCAGTGGTGAAGGTACCTGAACATGACTGAGAATTAGTGGCAAAAGAGTCTGTGAATCTCTAGATAGATGGTCACAGACAGGTTTGCGGACCTCAGTGGCAACTCAAATGTGGCTGCACACCAGTGCATCACCCAGGTGACAGGTGTCCTCTTTACTAATACTGGACAGCAACACATCAGAATTACAATTGATGGGCCATCGTGGGCTCAGATGGCACTGGGTCCAGTGCCTGGTGCAGTCAGGTGGTGCCCTGCCATACCCTCGTTGCAATGATCTTGGTCATTTTGGTGGTCTCCCCACCTTTCCAGAACATGGCCCTACAGAGAGATGTGGACCTTGAGGGCGGTGAGGCCCTGGAAGGGGACAGTTCACTGGGGGGAGTAGGAGGTAAGAAAGGAGAAGGAAATAGAAGGAGGGAGATGACACTGGACAGAGAGGTGGCCTCCTCTGGGAAGAGGACCTCCTGCTTCTCCCTCATGAGTGCCAGGTCTTCAGTTCCTCTGTGCTGTCTCAGGGCTAACACTGACCCTTGGGGAACACCACTATCTACCATCCTCCAGTCTGAAAAACAGCCAGTTTATCATGACGGACTGTTTTTTGTCCCTAAGTCAATCGTTTATCCAAGCTGACACTGACCTTCCTATTCCATGAGCCTCATACATCTTTTTTTGTCTCATCATATTCACTATTTTCTTTGTCATCCCAGGTGCCCTGGCTTTGATTCCCCAAGATTTGCCCTTGTTGGGATGTATCTAACATGCTCCTTAAAAATTGTTGTTACAGTTTTTCCTGTCAAACCTTTGTTCCATTTTACCCTGGCTAGATTCTCTCTCATCCTATTGAAGTTAGCCCTCTTCCAATTTAGATGTACCACTTTAGATTGTTCCTTGCTCTTCCCCATTCCTAATCTAAACCTTAGGATATGATGATCCCTCTTATCCAAGTGTTCCTTGATGGACACACGGTCCACTTGGCCCAAGTTGGACCAAGAACATACAGGTCAAGGAATTTTAAATTTAAACGTACTTCTGAAATACTTGTAAAATTCTTTCAATTTAAATACATTTTGCGGCCTTCCGAATAAAGCTCATCATTCATCAGAAATCCTTCCGAAGATCCAGGCCAATGTATCTCTGAATGAAATGGAATAGAGGCGAGCCTTTTAACCTGCCTGGTCTGGAGTCGGTCTCTTCCAAACCTGCCTCGGGTCTACCGAAGTGGGTGGAAGACCAATTAAGGCCCTAGGGATTGCAAAATTGTGCTCTCCGGCAGCTTGGAGATAGAGGGTGAAACGTGACTCAGGTTTGGTCCCAATTCCTGATTCCCGCCTCCCACAGAAAAATTGGGACCAAGGTGCTTTCTTTGTCTTGCCGTGCTTCATGTTCATTTCCATTTGTGCCTTTTTCATAGAACGTTTACACACAGCTTAGGTATCTCACTTGAGACGACATCAGTACTCATAAAATGGTTTACTCCAGCTCTTTCACATGGAATTACAACTCTCATCAGAGACCTTAATGTGCTGACATCAACAACCCCAAGAGCAAGCTGCACCCTTACTTTCCTCAACTTTGTGTTGATCCGCATCCCATTTATAGAGTGAATCCCCAGTTAATTCCCACCACCGCACTAGAATTAAGCTCAATTAATATACAGTTAAAATGAGAAGCAGTAGGAGGGGAAGCAGGAGGGAGCTTGAATGAGCACATGGGGTGGGGGATGAGAGTTGAACCTGGTGAGCTGATATATTTGTCACTGGATGCTTATTTTTTTGGTCGAGAAGCATGGCTTCACCCCATGAATTTTTTACATCCATTGAGAGGACAGACAGGACCTCAGTTTAATGTCTCCTCTAAAAGCCAGCACCTCTGATAGTAATTAGAAGTCTATCTCTCAGCAGCACCTACTTGTTTAATTGGTTTAGCTTCCCCACATGAATAGCCAGAGAGAGGTCTGACCAAGCTTATCTGCCTAGAGGCTTACATTCCCTCAATGGGTCAGCTATGTCTTTCTTCTGTCGCTCAGATAGATGGTGTAGCACCTTATCCAGACCCTCTTACACCTCTGAACTAGCCAGTTTCACTGCAGGACGCTCAGTCTGAGAACCCTGTCTAGGGCTCATTATCACATGCATTACTTCACCATTTACATTCCCTACCACCTGAGCTACCCACTTGCTGGCTATGCTTACAGTCATGCTAACTCTTCAACATGTCCACATGACATGCCCTTTGACTCTTCCTTTTGACTGGGGTACTAAGCACATAATTCACCTCACTGAGTTTCCTATTAATAATGCAGGATGCACTAAACCCAGCTTCCAATGGTTCACCAGGCAACGGCAACAAGAATAGCAGCTCACTCCCGGTTCAAAACTACATACTTTAGAGGTTGCTCCGCTTGTGCTTTCATCACCCGCTGAGAAGCCTAGAGCTATTCTCTAGCACCGCACAAGCTTTTGAGAGCTTTTCTCAGAACTTTGACACATAATCTAGGAGAGTAGTTTCTTCCTCCTGTGCCAAAAATCTCTCCTTAATGAGTTGAAGGGGACCCCTAACCTCAGGCCCACGGACCAAGTCGAAGGGACTGACACCAGTTGAATTATTTGGTGTGTCCCTAGTTGCGAATAGCAAGCAGGAGATACTTTCTTCCCAATCACAGTGTCACAGTATCATTACAGTGCAGAAGGAGGCCATTTGGCCCATTGAGTCTGCACTGGCTCTCTGATAGAGCATTTAATTGAATATAATATAATCCTGGGGAAACTCAAGGCAATAGCTTTGAATCATACACGTTAGAATTAGGTGATATCGCTCCAAAGCACCTTGGGACTGAGAGGCATTATAAGCATGCGACTTGAGCTGCATCATTCTTAAACTACACAAGACCTTCAGCAACACACCTGGCATGAAATTTGACCTCTGGTCAGACTGAATTTATTTGGCAGCCAATACGAAGTGAAAAACTGGACCAATCTCCTCAATCATAACTTTAGCTGTGATATTTTTCAATGGCACTGCCCCTGGAAATCGACTGGAGAAATTCATGATGGTCAGGTGATACTTATGATACCAATCTGGGAATCACATCTAACAGTAGCTGTTTTGTTTTGGGTTTTGCAAGTGTGGCTGGTTGAGTACAGTCTGTACTCGGCCTATTACGAACAGCCAGAGGTTGTTTGATTCGATCATATGCCAGGACTGGGCAGCACTTGCTGAACAATCCTAAGTGCACTAGCGGACAACCAATTTATAATAACCACTTGAGCTCATAATGTGGCTCATTTACGCTTGCTAGAAGCAACATACACTTATGTGCAGGGACGCATTCTCTGCAAACAAAAGGAATATGTAGATGCTTTGTGCCTTTTTTGATTTGCCCAGAGGCTTGGTGAGCCTATAGCTCCCCATTGCTTTCTCCATGGGAACATCTCGGCTGATCAGAGTCAACTTGCAGCATAAATTTTTGTGATCATTTGCAATTAGTATTCTTGCATTTGTCCTGATGAGTGCAAGACAAAAAGTTTCAGCAACATGTCTCCCTTTTCAGCAATATTCAAGTTCTGCACCACCAAGTGACTGATTATCATCAGGACAAGTATAGCCCTGGTTCAATGAGGGGTCCAGAAAGGCATGCCAGGAGTAGCACCAGGTGTACCTAAAAATGAGTTGCCAAACTGGTGAAGCAACCACACAGGACTATGTGCATGCCAAACAATGGAAACAGCCTGCTATAGACAGATTAAGCAATCCCACAATCAATGGATCCAATCAAAGCTCTGCAGTGCTCATCCAGTCGTAAATGGTAGCAGACAATTAAACAGCTAACAGGAGAAAGAGGCTCCACAAACATCCCCATTCTCAATGATGGGGAGCCCAGCACAGCGGTGCAAATGACTACACTTTGAAGAAAGCATATGCAACCATCTTCAGCTAGAAGTGCCGGGTGAATGATAAGACCAGAAGATGTAGGAGCAGATGTAGGCCATTCAGCCCAGCAAGCCTGCTCTGCCATTCAATGAGATTATAGCTGATCTGACAGTCCTCAACTCCACTTTCCTGCCTTTTCCCCATAACCCCTGATTCCCTTACTGATTAAAAATCTGTCTATCTCAGCCTTGAATATACTTAACAGCCCAGCCTCTAGAGCCCTCTGTGGTAAAGAATTCCACAGATTCACTACCCTCTGAGAGAAGAAATTCCTCCTCAACTCTGATTTAAATGGGCACCCTCTTACTCTGATACTATGCCCTCTGGTCCTAGACTATCCCATAATGGAAGTTTCAGCAAGAATTCCATATTTTTAGACTCCATTCCCTTTGAAATAAAGGCCAACATTCCATTTGCGTTCCGTATGACCTGCTGAACTTGTATGCTGGCTTTTTGGGATTCATGCATGAGGACCCCCAAATCCCTCTGTGCTCAAGCTTTCTGCAGTCTTTCTCCATATAAATAATATTCAGCTCCTTTATTGTTCCTGCCAAAGTGCATAACCTCACATTTTCCCACATGATATTCCATCTGCCAAGGTTTTGCCCACTCACTTAACTTGTCTTTATTGCTCTGTAGACTCTGTCATCCTCACCAATTGCCTTCCCACCTATTTTTGTATCATCCGCAAACTTGGCAATAACACATTACCAGATCCAAAATAGCCTGATCCCTGGTTGGATCCACAACATATTGTTTTAGGAAACAGTCCCGAATACACTCTACGAATTCTTGCTCATGGCCATCTCTGCCAATTCGATTTCCTCAATCTACATGAACGTTAAAGTCACCCATGATTAATGTACTGCATTATTTACATGCCCTTATTATCTTCTGATTGATTCTTTGTCCTAGAGTATAACTACTGTTAGGGGGCCTAGAGACTACTTCCACCAGTGCCTTCTTGCCCTTGTTATTTCTTACCTCCACCCATATGGATTCTACATCCTCCGATCCAAGATCATTTCTTGCTATCGTACTTATTCCATATTGTACTAACAAAGCTACCCCATGACCCTTTCCTTCCTGCCTGTCCTTTCGAAAAGTCACATAACCCTGTTTACTTAGTTCCCAACTTTGATCTCCTTGTACTAAGGTCTCTGTAAGCACTGTAAGATCATACCCATGGACCTCTATTTGTGTCGTTAATTCATTTATCTTGCTCCGAATACTACATGCATTTAAGTAAAGAGCCATTAATTTTGCCTTTTTACCATTTTTCCCCCTTTGACCCTATTTGCTGCTTTTTAAAAAATGTTTGTATGCTCTGTCCCTTCCTGTCACACTCTGGGTATCATTACCTAAATAGCTGGCCTGCAAAGCTGCCAAATCCTTTTGCTTTGTAAGCCTGCGTATCCCCTCTCCAGAACCCTCTCCTATTCTAGTTAGTTTAAAGCCTTCTCTACAGCCCTAGTTATTTAACTCACCAGGACATTGGTCGCAGCACCGTTCAAGTGAAGCCCGTCCCACCGGAACAGCTTCCTTCTACCACAGTACTGGTGCCAGTGCCCCATGAACTGAAACCCATTCCTCCCACACCAATCTTTGAGCCATGCATTTAACTCCTTGACTTTAGTTACCCGATGCCAGATTGCCCATGGCTCAAGTAGTGATCCTGAGATTATTACCCTAGAGGTTACATCCATCTCAGTCTCCTCCTGAGCTCCTCAGGTGGAGGTCCTCAGTGTCATTGATGCCAGTCTTCAGCCAATTCGATTTACTCTACATGATATCAAGAAAAAGTTGAACAGACTAGATACAGCATAGAGAGTATGGACCTTGAATACATGTAGGCAGTGATACTGAAGGCTTAGCACCAGAACTAGTTGCACCAATAGCTAAGCTGTTCCAGTACAGCTACAATTCTGGCATCTCCTGACAATGTAGAAGTTTGCCCAGGTATGTCCTGTTCACAAAAAGCATGACAAATCCGATATGATCATTAACTGCCCAATCACAGTCTACTCTTGATCATCAGGAGAGTGATGGAAAGCGTTGCAGACAGTGCTGTCAGGTGGCACTTGCACAACTATAACCTGCTCACCAATGCTCAGTTTGGGTTCCATCTGAGTCACTTGGCTCCAGACTTCATTACAGCTCTGGTCCAAACATAGACAAAACGGCTGAATTACACAGGATTGTTTTTTATTCATTCATGCGATGTGGGCATTGCTGGCTAGGCCAGCATTTATTGCCTATCCCAAATTTCCCTTGAGTGAGTGGTGTTAAGCTGCTTTCTTAAACTGCTGCAGTCTAGGTGGTGTAGGTACACCCATAGTGCTGTTAGGGAGGGAGTTCCAGGATGTTAACTCAGCGAAAGTGAAGGAACAAGGATATATTTCCAAGTCAGGACGGTGAGTGGCTTGGAGGGGAATTTGCAGGTGGTGGTGTTCCCATGTGTCTGCTGCCCTTGTCCTTCTAGATGTGACTGCCCTTGACATCAAGGCAGCACTTGACCGAGTGTGGCATCAAGGAGGCCAAGCAAAACTAGAGTCAATGGGAATTGGGGGGGAAAACTCTCCACTGGTTGGAGTCATACGAGGGAGTCAGGAGGTGAGTTAATCGCTGCAGGATTCCTAGCCTTTGACCTGCTTTTGCAGCCACAGTATTTGTATTGGCTAGTTGAGTTTGGAAGGTGCTGTCTAAGGAGCCGTGGTGACTTCCAGCAGTGCATCTTGTAGATGGTAGACACTGCTGCTACTGTGTGTCGGTGGTGGATGGAGTGAATGTTCGTGGATGTGGTGCCAATCAAGTGGTCTGCTTTTTCCTGGATGGTGTCAAGCTTCCTGAGTGCTGTTGGAGCTGCACTTATCCAGGCAAGTGGAGAGTATTCCATCACACTCCTGACTTCTGCCTTGTAGACAATGGACAGGGATAAAAACAAAAAACTGCGGATGCTGGAAATCCAAAACAAAAACAGAAATACCTGGAAAAACTCAGCAGGTCTGGCAGCATCGGCGGAGAAGACCAAAGTTGACGTTTCGGGTTCTCATGACCCTTCAACAGAACGACATAGAAATAGGAAAGGGGTGAAATATAAGCCGGAACAGCAGTCCGAGAAACGTTTTATGTCCCGGAGATACCTGTAATCCACTCTTCCATCACCCCGTACTCCTCAAGCTACCTTGCTCGTCCTGCTCTCCAATCTTAATTAGCACATTCTTTTAGATAATATCACCGCATTCAACACCTCTTTGTTCTTTTGTCTGTGACATCTTTTGGTTATCTCCTCCTATCACTGCTTGCTTGTCCCAACAACCCCTTCTTCGCCCCCACACCCCACCCCCACACCCCACCCCCGCCCTTAAACCGGCTTATATTTCACCCCTTTCCTATTTCTATGTCGTTCTGTTGAAGGGTCATGAGAACCCGAAACGTCAACTTTGGTCTTCTCCGCCGATGCTGCCAGACCTGCTGAGTTTTTCCAGGTATTTCTGTTTTTGTTTTGGATTTCCAGCATCCGCAGTTTTTTGTTTTTATCCCTGTCCATTGTCTACAAGGCAGAAGTCAGGAGTGTGATGGAATACTCTCCACTTGCCTGGATAAGTGCAGCTCCAACAGCACTCAGGAAGCTTGACACCATCCAGGAAAAAGCAGACCACTTGATTGGCACCACATCCACGAACATTCACTCCATCCACCACCGACACACAGTAGCAGCAGTGTCTACCATCTACAAGATGCACTGCTGGAAGTCACCACGGCTCCTTAGACAGCACCTTCCAAACTCAACTAGCCAATACAAATACTGTGGCTGCAAAAGCAGGTCAAAGGCTAGGAATCCTGCAGCGATTAACTCACCTCCTGACTCCCTCGTATGACTCCAACCAGTGGAGAGTTTTCCCCCCCAATTCCCATTGACTCTAGTTTTGCTTGGCCTCCTTGATGCCACACTCGGTCAAGTGCTGCCTTGATGTCAAGGGCAGTCACATCTAGAAGGACAAGGGCAGCAGACACATGGGAACACCACCACCTGCAAATTCCCCTCCAAGCCACTCACCGTCCTGACTTGGAAATATATCCTTGTTCCTTCACTTTCGCTGAGTTAACATCCTGGAACTCCCTCCCTAACAGCACTATGGGTGTACCTACACCACCTAGACTGCAGCAGTTTAAGAAAGCAGCTTAACACCACTCACTCAAGGGAAATTTGGGATAGGCAATAAATGCTGGCCTAGCCAGCAATGCCCACATCGCATGAATGAATAAAAAACAATCCTGTGTAATTCAGCCGTTTTGTCTATGTTTGGACCAGAGCTGTAATGAAGTCTGGAGCCAAGTGACTCAGATGGAACCCAAACTGAGCATTGGTGAGCAGGTTATAGTTGTGCAAGTGCCACCTGACAGCACTGTCTGCAACGCTTTCCATCACTCTCCTGATGATCAAGAGTAGACTGTGATTGGGCAGTTAATGATCATATCGGATTTGTCATGCTTTTTGTGAACAGGACATACCTGGGCAAACTTCTACATTGTCAGGAGATGCCAGAATTGTAGCTGTACTGGAACAGCTTAGCTATTGGTGCAACTAGTTCTGGTGCTAAGCCTTCAGTATCACTGCCTACATGTATTCAAGGTCCATACTCTCTATGCTGTATCTAGTCTGTTCAACTTTTTCTTGATATCATGTAGAGTAAATCGAATTGGCTGAAGACTGGCATCAATGACACTGAGGACCTCCACCTGAGGAGCTCAGGAGGAGACTGAGATGGATGTAACCTCTAGGGTAATAATCTCAGGATCACTACTTGAGCCATGGGCAATCTGGCATCGGGTAACTAAAGTCAAGGAGTTAAATGCATGGCTCAAAGATTGGTGTGGGAGGAATGGGTTTCAGTTCATGGGGCACTGGCACCAGTACTGTGGTAGAAGGAAGCTGTTCCGGTGGGACGGGCTTCACTTGAACGGTGCTGCGACCAATGTCCTGGTGAGTTAAATAACTAGGGCTGTAGAGAAGGCTTTAAACTAACTAGAATAGGAGAGGGTTCTGGAGAGGGGATACGCAGGCTTACAAAGCAAAAGGATTTGGCAGCTTTGCAGGCCAGCTATTTAGGTAATGATACCCAGAGTGTGACAGGAAGGGACAGAGCATACAAACATTTTTTAAAAAGCAGCAAATAGGGTCAAAGGGGGAAAAATGGTAAAAAGGCAAAATTAATGGCTCTTTACTTAAATGCATGTAGTATTCGGAGCAAGATAAATGAATTAACGACACAAATAGAGGTCCATGGGTATGATCTTACAGTGCTTACAGAGACCTTAGTACAAGGAGATCAAAGTTGGGAACTAAGTAAACAGGGTTATGTGACTTTTCGAAAGGACAGGCAGGAAGGAAAGGGTCATGGGGTAGCTTTGTTAGTACAATATGGAATAAGTACGATAGCAAGAAATGATCTTGGATCGGAGGATGTAGAATCCATATGGGTGGAGGTAAGAAATAACAAGGGCAAGAAGGCACTGGTGGAAGTAGTCTCTAGGCCCCCTAACAGTAGTTATACTCTAGGACAAAGAATCAATCAGAAGATAATAAGGGCATGTAAATAATGCAGTACATTAATCATGGGTGACTTTAACGTTCATGTAGATTGAGGAAATCGAATTGGCAGAGATGGCCATGAGCAAGAATTCGTAGAGTGTATTCGGGACTGTTTCCTAAAACAATATGTTGTGGATCCAACCAGGGATCAGGCTATTTTGGATCTGGTAATGTGTTATTGCCAAGTTTGCGGATGATACAAAAATAGGTGGGAAGGCAATTGGTGAGGATGACAGAGTCTACAGAGCAATAAAGACAAGTTAAGTGAGTGGGCAAAACCTTGGCAGATGGAATATCATGTGGGAAAATGTGAGGTTATGCACTTTGGCAGGAACAATAAAGGAGCTGAATATTATTTATATGGAGAAAGACTGCAGAAAGCTTGAGCACAGAGGGATTTGGGGGTCCTCATGCATGAATCCCAAAAAGCCAGCATACAAGTTCAGCAGGTCATACGGAACGCAAATGGAATGTTGGCCTTTATTTCAAAGGGAATGGAGTCTAAAAATATGGAATTCTTGCTGAAACTTCCATTATGGGATAGTCTAGGACCAGAGGGCATAGTATCAGAGTAAGAGGGTGCCCATTTAAATCAGAGTTGAGGAGGAATTTCTTCTCTCAGAGGGTAGTGAATCTGTGGAATTCTTTACCACAGAGGGCTCTAGAGGCTGGGCTGTTAAGTATATTCAAGGCTGAGATAGACAGATTTTTAATCAGTAAGGGAATCAGGGGTTATGGGGAAAAGGCAGGAAAGTGGAGTTGAGGACTGTCAGATCAGCTATAATCTCATTGAATGGCAGAGCAGGCTTGCTGGGCTGAATGGCCTACATCTGCTCCTACATCTTCTGGTCTTATCATTCACCCGGCACTTCTAGCTGAAGATGGTTGCATATGCTTTCTTCAAAGTGTAGTCATTTGCACCGCTGTGCTGGGCTCCCCATCATTGAGAATGGGGATGTTTGTGGAGCCTCTTTCTCCTGTTAGCTGTTTAATTGTCTGCTACCATTTACGACTGGATGAGCACTGCAGAGCTTTGATTGGATCCATTGATTGTGGGATTGCTTAATCTGTCTATAGCAGGCTGTTTCCATTGTTTGGCATGCACATAGTCCTGTGTGGTTGCTTCACCAGTTTGGCAACTCATTTTTAGGTACACCTGGTGCTACTCCTGGCATGCCTTTCTGGACCCCTCATTGAACCAGGGCTATACTTGTCCTGATGATAATCAGTCACTTGGTGGTGCAGAACTTGAATATTGCTGAAAAGGGAGACATGTTGCTGAAACTTTTTGTCTTGCACTCATCAGGACAAATGCAAGAATACTAATTGCAAATGATCACAAAAATTTATGCTGCAAGTTGACTCTGATCAGCCGAGATGTTCCCATGGAGAAAGCAATGGGGAGCTATAGGCTCACCAAGCCTCTGGGCAAATCAAAAAAGGCACAAAGCATCTACATATTCCTTTTGTTTGCAGAGAATGCGTCCCTGCACATAAGTGTATGTTGCTTCTAGCAAGCGTAAATGAGCCACATTATGAGCTCAAGTGGTTATTATAAATTGGTTGTCCGCTAGTGCACTTAGGATTGTTCAGCAAGTGCTGCCCAGTCCTGGCATATGATCGAATCAAACAACCTCTGGCTGTTCGTAATAGGCCGAGTACAGACTGTACTCAACCAGCCACACTTGCAAAACCCAAAACAAAACAGCTACTGTTAGATGTGATTCCCAGATTGGTATCATAAGTATCACCTGACCATCATGAATTTCTCCAGTCGATTTCCAGGGGCAGTGCCATTGAAAAATATCACAGCTAAAGTTATGATTGAGGAGATTGGTCCAGTTTTTCACTTCGTATTGGCTGCCAAATAAATTCAGTCTGACCAGAGGTCAAATTTCATGCCAGGTGTGTTGCTGAAGGTCTTGTGTAGTTTAAGAATGATGCAGCTCAAGTCGCATGCTTATAATGCCTCTCAGTCCCAAGGTGCTTTGGAGCGATATCACCTAATTCTAACGTGTATGATTCAAAGCTATTGCCTTGAGTTTCCCCAGGATTATATTATATTCAATTAAATGCTCTATCAGAGAGCCAGTGCAGACTCAATGGGCCAAATGGCCTCCTTCTGCACTGTAATGATACTGTGACACTGTGATTGGGAAGAAAGTATCTCCTGCTTGCTATTCGCAACTAGGGACACACCAAATAATTCAACTGGTGTCAGTCCCTTCGACTTGGTCCGTGGGCCTGAGGTTAGGGGTCCCCTTCAACTCATTAAGGAGAGATTTTTGGCACAGGAGGAAGAAACTACTCTCCTAGATTATGTGTCAAAGTTCTGAGAAAAGCTCTCAAAAGCTTGTGCGGTGCTAGAGAATAGCTCTAGGCTTCTCAGCGGGTGATGAAAGCACAAGCGGAGCAACCTCTAAAGTATGTAGTTTTGAACCGGGAGTGAGCTGCTATTCTTGTTGCCGTTGCCTGGTGAACCATTGGAAGCTGGGTTTAGTGCATCCTGCATTATTAATAGGAAACTCAGTGAGGTGAATTATGTGCTTAGTACCCCAGTCAAAAGGAAGAGTCAAAGGGCATGTCATGTGGACATGTTGAAGAGTTAGCATGACTGTAAGCATAGCCAGCAAGTGGGTAGCTCAGGTGGTAGGGAATGTAAATGGTGAAGTAATGCATGTGATAATGAGCCCTAGACAGGGTTCTCAGACTGAGCGTCCTGCAGTGAAACTGGCTAGTTCAGAGGTGTAAGAGGGTCTGGATAAGGTGCTACACCATCTATCTGAGCGACAGAAGAAAGACATAGCTGACCCATTGAGGGAATGTAAGCCTCTAGGCAGATAAGCTTGGTCAGACCTCTCTCTGGCTATTCATGTGGGGAAGCTAAACCAATTAAACAAGTAGGTGCTGCTGAGAGATAGACTTCTAATTACTATCAGAGGTGCTGGCTTTTAGAGGAGACATTAAACTGAGGTCCTGTCTGTCCTCTCAATGGATGTAAAAAATTCATGGGGTGAAGCCATGCTTCTCGACCAAAAAAATAAGCATCCAGTGACAAATATATCAGCTCACCAGGTTCAACTCTCATCCCCCACCCCATGTGCTCATTCAAGCTCCCTCCTGCTTCCCCTCCTACTGCTTCTCATTTTAACTGTATATTAATTGAGCTTAATTCTAGTGCGGTGGTGGGAATTAACTGGGGATTCACTCTATAAATGGGATGCGGATCAACACAAAGTTGAGGAAAGTAAGGGTGCAGCTTGCTCTTGGGGTTGTTGATGTCAGCACATTAAGGTCTCTGATGAGAGTTGTAATTCCATGTGAAAGAGCTGGAGTAAACCATTTTATGAGTACTGATGTCGTCTCAAGTGAGATACCTAAGCTGTGTGTAAACGTTCTATGAAAAAGGCACAAATGGAAATGAACATGAAGCACGGCAAGACAAAGAAAGCACCTTGGTCCCAATTTTTCTGTGGGAGGCGGGAATCAGGAATTGGGACCAAACCTGAGTCACGTTTCACCCTCTATCTCCAAGCTGCCGGAGAGCACAATTTTGCAATCCCTAGGGCCTTAATTGGTCTTCCACCCACTTCGGTAGACCCGAGGCAGGTTTGGAAGAGACCGACTCCAGACCAGGCAGGTTAAAAGGCTCGCCTCTATTCCATTTCATTCAGAGATACATTGGCCTGGATCTTCGGAAGGATTTCTGATGAATGATGAGCTTTATTCGGAAGGCCGCAAAATGTATTTAAATTGAAAGAATTTTACAAGTATTTCAGAAGTACGTTTAAATTTAAAATTCCTTGACCTGTATGTTCTTGGTCCAACTTGGGCCAAGTGGACCGTGTGTCCATCAAGGAACACTTGGATAAGAGGGATCATCATATCCTAAGGTTTAGATTAGGAATGGGGAAGAGCAAGGAACAATCTAAAGTGGTACATCTAAATTGGAAGAGGGCTAACTTCAATAGGATGAGAGAGAATCTAGCCAGGGTAAAATGGAACAAAGGTTTGACAGGAAAAACTGTAACAACAATTTTTAAGGAGCATGTTAGATACATCCCAACAAGGGCAAATCTTGGGGAATCAAAGCCAGGGCACCTGGGATGACAAAGAAAATAGTGAATATGATGAGACAAAAAAAGATGTATGAGGCTCATGGAATAGGAAGGTCAGTGTCAGCTTGGATAAACGATTGACTTAGGGACAAAAAACAGTCCGTCATGATAAACTGGCTGTTTTTCAGACTGGAGGATGGTAGATAGTGGTGTTCCCCAAGGGTCAGTGTTAGCCCTGAGACAGCACAGAGGAACTGAAGACCTGGCACTCATGAGGGAGAAGCAGGAGGTCCTCTTCCCAGAGGAGGCCACCTCTCTGTCCAGTGTCATCTCCCTCCTTCTATTTCCTTCTCCTTTCTTACCTCCTACTCCCCCCAGTGAACTGTCCCCTTCCAGGGCCTCACCGCCCTCAAGGTCCACATCTCTCTGTAGGGCCATGTTCTGGAAAGGTGGGGAGACCACCAAAATGACCAAGATCATTGCAACGAGGGTATGGCAGGGCACCACCTGACTGCACCAGGCACTGGACCCAGTGCCATCTGAGCCCACGATGGCCCATCAATTGTAATTCTGATGTGTTGCTGTCCAGTATTAGTAAAGAGGACACCTGTCACCTGGGTGATGCACTGGTGTGCAGCCACATTTGAGTTGCCACTGAGGTCCGCAAACCTGTCTGTGACCATCTATCTAGAGATTCACAGACTCTTTTGCCACTAATTCTCAGTCATGTTCAGGTACCTTCACCACTGCCCAGTAGATCCTGGGCTCAAGGTAGTATCTCCTTCTCCTTTGTGCCCCTCGGATCCTCTCCTCTAGCCACCTGGTACTGGGTGCTCTGCCCTTCCTGTGCAGGCTGCTGTTCCTCATCTTCAATGATGTCAGTTTCTGAGGGTGCTGCACCCATTTCCATATGCACCCTTCCTGGTGAGGTCCAATTAGGCGGGCCCACTGCATCTATGCCCAAATGATGCCAGGAGGGTGACAACCCCAAAAACTGGCAGAGTAGCTTGTGATGGGCTGCTGCAACATTAACTTCAAAGGGTTAATTTATGTAACCTTTGATAAACATTTACACTTATCCTGTTGAAGTCTTCTCGTGTCCATGACTTGCCCCAAACATGGCCTTCGGCCCCTTCAGCTGGTCTGACACAGACAGTTGCTGAATGCCAGTGCCCTCCGGAAATATTGCATAAGTTTGGAGATGCGGGCTTTTAATAAGCCTTCAACAAGTTTAATTGGCCTGATATAGGCGCAGGCCAGTTCGGAGACCATGCTCTCCCCTACCCTCAGGAAGAAAGGCGTGGCCAGCAACAAAGGTGGGGCTTCCAGTCAAGTCTCTGTTCCAGCCCAATCCTGTACAGGAAAATCCAACCCCTGGGGGTTCACTGCATAGACCTTTGAAGGTGGCAAGACATATTGAGAGAGTAGTATATGGGATCTTGGATTTCATGAATAGAGGCATTGAGCACAAAAGCCGGGAAATTATACTGAACTTGTTTAAAGTTCTGGTTAGTCCACAACTAGAGTACTGTGTCCAGTTCTGGTCACTGCACTTTTGGAAGGTGCTTAAGTGGGTGCAGAGGAGATTTACCAGCGATGGAGGATTTTAAATCCAATGTCAGGTTGAAAAAGCTGGGGTTGTTCTCCTAATAGAAAAGGAGATTGAGAGGAGATTTGATAGAAGTGTAAAAGATTATGACTGGTTTAGATAAGGTAGATAAAGAAAGAAGGGAGGTTTTGTGGCGCAGTGGTTAGCGTCCTTACCTCTGGAGCAGTTGCTCGAGGTTTAAGTCCCACTTCAGAACTTGATAGCCATAGAAGGTGTGTTCATAATGTGGCCAAACAGGTTGATTATAAGCCTGGAAATCTTTCCGATATACATGATGATGAGTGGGAGAGTTTCCTGGTCATCCATATTGCAGAAGACAACAGCAAACCACTGCATGTACACCATATCAACACATCACCCTCATCAAACCTCTCTGTTACCTTATCAATAGTCTCAAGGAAGTTAGTTTTGCCCATGATTTTCCCTTAATAAAACCATGCTGACTTGCTTAGTAAATCTACGTTTGTACAAGTGATTCAATTTTGACCAAAATTATAATTTCTAAAAGCTTTCCCACACCGACGTACAACTAACTGGCCTGTGGTTCACGGGCTTATCCCTACACCCTTTTTTGAACAAGGTTCAGAGGTTTTTGAACATCCAGTCCTCTGCACTACCCCTTTATCTAAAGAGCATTGGAAGATTATGGCTAGTGTCTCTGCAATGTCGTCCTTTACTTCCCTCAGTATCCTTGGAATCATCTCATTCAGCCCAGGTAACTTAACTTTAAAGCACCGCCAGCTTACCTAATATCTCCTCTTTATCAATTTTTAGCCTGTCCTGTGTCTTAACTATTTCCTCTTTGATTGTGCCTTTTGTAGCAGCTTCTTCCTTGGTAAAGACAGATGCAAAGTGTCATTTAGTACTTCAGTCATGCCCCTTGTCTCCTTGCATAAATTGTCTTTAAGTTGAATAGGGAGAAGAGTAACTAAAGCTAGTGTAGGTCATCTGGAGAGTCCCTCTGGGCAATTGATAATGGAAAACAAAGAAATGGCAGAGGCATTGAACAGATATTTTGTCTCTGTCTTCAAAGTAGAAGACTTAGAAAACTTGCCAAAGATAATTTGAAATCAAGAGGTGAGAGGGAGGGATGAACTTAAATCGCCATCACCAGGGAAAAGTTGTCAGGAAAGCTATTGGACCTAAAGGCTGACAAGTTCCAGGACCAGATGGCCTGCATCCTCAGGTCTTAGAGAAGTGGCAGCACAGAGAGTAAGTGCATTGGTTATAATCTTCCAAAATTCGTTAGATTTTGAAGGGTTCCAGTGGATTCCAAAGTGACTAAGGTAACACCTTTATTCAAGAAAGGGGGGAGGCGAGGAAGAAAGCAGCAAGGTATGGGCCAGTTAGCCTAACATTTGTCATAGGGAAAGCACTAGAATTCATTATTAAGGAGGTTTTAGGAGGATAAGAGCACCTGGTGTAGGGGATAACATATTGGCATGGATAAAGATTGGTTAGCTAACAGGAAACAGAGAGCAAGGATAAATGGGTCTTTTTCAGGTAGTTAAGCTGTAACTAGTGGAGTGCCAGAGGGATCAGTGCTGGGGCCTCATCTATTTACAATCTGAGTCAATGACTATCAGTGAAGGGACTGAATGTATAGTCACTAAATTTGCCAATGATACCAAGATAGGTAGGAAAGTAGGTTGTCAAGAGGAGGTAAAGAGTGTGCAAAGGGATGTTAACAAGTTGTGAGTGGGCAAAAATTTGGCGGATGGAATATAACGTGGGTAAATGTGAACTTGTCCATTTTGGCAAGAAGAATAGAAAAGCAGTATGGTATTTAAATGCAGAGAGATTGCAGAACTTGGTGGTATAGCGGGATCTTGGTGTCCTGGTACATGAATCACATAGAGTTAGGTATGCAGGTACAGCGAGTGATTGGGAAGCAAGTAGAGTATTGGCATTTATTGCAAGAGGAATGGAATATAAAGATAGATAAGTTTTAGTACGGCTGTGCAGGGCCTTGGTGAGACCACATTTGGAATACTGCATGTAGTTTTGGTCTCCTTATTTGAAAAAAGATATAATTGCTTTAGAAACAGTTCAGAGAAGGTTTACTTAACTCATTATTGAGATGAAGGGCTTATCTTATGGAGAAAAGTTGAACAGGTTGGGTCTATATCCATTGGAGTTCAAAAGAATGAGAGGCGATCTTGTTGAAACATATAAGATCTTGAGGGAACTAAATAGGGTGGATACTGGGAGAATGTGAACTTAGGGACATAGTTTCATAATAAGAGATCTCCCTTTTAAGACAGAGCTGAGGAGAACTTTTTTTCTAACAGAGGCGTGCAATTTTCTTCCCAGAAGATAGTGGAGACTGGCTTATTTAATACTGAGTTAAATGTTTAAACAGACGAGGGAGTCAAGGGAAATGGGGGGCAGACAGTAAAGTGGAGTTGAGACGACAACCAGGTCAACCATGATCTTATTGAATGGTGAAGCAGGCTCGAAGGGCTGAACGGCCTACTCCTACTCCTAAGTCCTATGTTCCACAATAACCCACACTCCTCCTTTTACCACCTTTTCACTATGTACTTGCCTATGGAAGACTTGGATTCCTTTTCATGTTAGCAGCCAGAGTGGAATCCATGGCTTTAAAACTTGTATTTTTTGATACAGACCCTAACTGAAAAAGGAAACTGAACCTTCCAGTTTCTCGGGAAACTAAGACTGAAACTGAGATTGGGAACCAAAGCTTCTAGGGAAACTGAAACTGGTTGAAACCAGATGAAAGGACACAGAACCATTCAAGCTCAGATGATGATCATCGTGGTACAGGACAGGCAAGCTAAAGAAACAGAGGCTGGATCCATGAATTGGGTATAGGCAAGTAAACAGTTGCTGCAGCTATTTTTGATACTTGAAGATAAGATTGGTGGATCTACATACACCATCTAGACCGTTGTGAGTAGACTTGAGGAAGTTGTGTAAATGTCTGCCATTTTGGTGGAGACTGGGCCTGTGCAACTCAGGTTGGTTGGATGCTGCTTCCCACCGAGAGGAACATAAAGTTTGGAAGTTAGGGAAGCCACATTGGTGGCAGATGATTATGATTTGACTCACAAGAACATCAGTAACAGGCCCCAATTTTGAAATTCCCTAAGAAATTGATGTGATAGGAAGTTTGATAATAAATATAAATTTGGCTCTTTGAAGATCATTTGGAGGCTGAGTGTTGGAAGTGGAAAAACAAGACAGTCACATGTACACAGTCAAATAGTTTCCCCCTACCCCCTCTTCCTACCCCACTATCCCCCCACCACCCACCCCAACACCCTGTAAGATAGTTCCTCCTATTCGCTGTTAGAGTGAATCAGGATGCTATAGACGTTTTCTGTCTGAGGGTAAATTGTCCTGACATTTGTCTCTTGACAGAGACAAGTCATTAGCGATACAGAGGTGAGAATCACTGATATTTGAAGGTGACATGAATTTTTTTCCTGTGTTAATTTGGGGTATTGATGGAAATTATTTACCTGTTCCCTTGTATAAGGCTGATGTAGAATGTGATGTATTCACTGCTTCTGTTAATGTTGGTGCCTTCCTTGTTTACTTATTGAAAGGGTGGATTTTTTGCTAAAGAATTATGTGGTTGGAGATAAAGTTGTGGCGCCTCCAGTGGTTTCAGGAAAGTCAGTTGATGCTGTTGAAACTGAGGATTTGCAGGAAGAATTTCCCAGACTATTCCCAGATTGTGGTATGACTAGGTCCCAGGCTCATTGAGCTAAACAACATGTGGCAGATTCCGTTGTTGTGGAGGACAAGAGTCAAATGTTTTTAGGCTGAAACCATTTTTGAGGATGTTGGTGTTAAAGGCTCCAAAGCTATCAATGGTGACTATTCCTTTCTTGAGGTACAGCACGCAGACCCTGATTTGAGGAGCTTTTCTCAGACAGTGTGTTCTGAGGCAGAGACTGGAAATATCCCTGAGAATTATTATGTCAAGAATGACATTTTGATGAGGGATTGAAGATGTCCCCAAAGGCCAGCTCATGAGTATTGGGCTTTAGTCCAACAAATTGTTGTCACTCCATTCTAGCATTTTTTCCATGACAGATATTAGGCTAACTGGCCTGTAGTTTGCTTCTTTCTGTCTCCCTCCTTTCTTGAATATAGGATAGCATTCACTATTTTCCAATCTGGTGGGACGCTCCAGAATCTAGAGAAATTTGGAAAATTAAAACCAATGCATCCACAATCTCATCAGCCACTTCTTTTAAGACCTTAGGATGAAGCCCATGGAGGCCTGGGCACTTGTCAGCCTTTAATTTTAATAATTTTCTCTGTACCCCTTCCGTGGTGATTGTAATTGTTTCATGTTCCTCCCTCTTTTTCACCTCTTATTGCATACTTCTTTCTGGGATAGTTCTTTGCGTCTTCTACAGTGAAGGCAGACACAAAATATCTGTTCATTGCATTCACCATTTCCTTATTCCCCATTATTAATTCTCCAGACTGACGCTCCAAAGGACCAATGGTCACTCTAGTGTTAGGATCCCAACTGCTGTTAATGCAAGACAAGTCAGACCCCAGGGTGAAACAAGGCTTGATAACTTTTTAAAAAACTTGTTCTAACTTTTTTTAAGAAACCGTGAAGGAAAGTTACTGAACAAATTCACAGGAGTCTGCTGATTTACTGTTAATATAAAGAATAAATTATTTACTAAAACAATAAAAATGAACTATAGTACACCAGACGAAAAGGTTGGAAAGATCTCAATACAAACACAAGAAGATGATTCAAATTCCCACTATTCCCTTATCTCAACAATATCTTTTCCAGGCACATAAACAGTGAGGAGTTCCACTAGCTTGACGCAAAGACTTCTTGCTTGGGACTAACACAGTTGCACACAGTTTTCTTCCAGAGAATTCCTGAGCATTCACTTGATGCTTTTCACCCAACTCACATCCCTCTCCGTGCCACCCAAAAACTGCACTCTAAACTCAATGTTTCTTCAACTGCCGAGTAAACATATGAGTTCCCTAAACTCAGTCTTCCAGTAGCCCCTCTGCTAAACTAATCACTTTACTGAGTCCTACAACTGATTATTCAATTAACTACTGGAACAATAGGTTTGTAGTTTTATTTTTCAGGCAGTTCAAACCCTGTTTTCTCTCTCAGACACACACTCTGAACCACCTCTCTCTCAATTCCTGTCTTCCTGGTGTCTGTGTCCATGGATTACTGTTGCTAGTCAAAAGTAAAGCTTTTCTACCTTGTGTTTTGTTTTAAGATTCACTGAACTTTCAACCCAACTCTTTAAATTCAGGGGCTGCAAGAGCTCATTAAAAATCTATATATACAAACAAACCCAAAAGACCCAAAACCTTTCAGTCACATGACTATCCAGACACCCAGGCACCAAGATTCATCAAACAATAAATGAAACTGAAACCATGTTTGCCTTTCTTAAGATACAAATATATATAATATGTACAAATTTAACTTAAAATTATACATTGTTCATAACAGTAGTTATTCTGTCCCTTTTAAAATGCCTAGTAGAACCTAGTCTTTATATTTCTAGCTAATTATCTTTCATACTCCAATTTATCCCTCATTTTTTTATCTGTTTTTATATTCCATCCAATGTTCTGACCTGCTACTCGTCTTCATGGAATTGTATGCTTATCCTTTCAATTTGATTCTATCTTTAACTTCCTTAAATTAACTATGAGATCATTAATTAACCCTGTCTCATTGGACATTACCAGATCTAGAATAGCCTGCTTTCTGGTTGGCTCTCCGACTTGCTGTTTTAAGAAAATGTCCCGAAAGCAATCTGTGAACTGATATTCCAGGTTACTTTTGCCAATATGATTTATCCAATCTAAATGTAAAGTAAAATCACCTTTGATTATTACCTTACGTTTCTCACAAGCTCCCATTATTTCTTCCTGTATACCCTAGACTGCAGTGCAGTTGCTCTTAAGGGCCCTATAACATATTCCCACAAGTGACTTTTGTATTCCTTATCTCTACTCAAACTGATTTTACATCTTGATCTTACAAATGTAGCTCCCTTACAGTCAGAAACAGGGGAATTTATAATGGGGAACGAAGAAATGGCTGACCAACTAAATACATTCTTTGGTTCTGTCTTCATAAAGTAGGACACTCATAACATACCAGAAATGTTGGGGAACACAGGGTTTAGTGAGAGGGAGAAACTGAAAGAAATCAGTATTAGTAGGGAAATGGTGTTGGGGAAATTGATGGGATTGAAGGCCGATAAATCCCCAGGGCCTGATTATCCCAGAGTACTTAAGGAAGTGGCCCTAGAAATAGTGGATGCATTGGTGGTCATCTTCCAGGATTTTATAGACTCTGGAACAGTTCCTACAGATTGCAGGGTAGCTAATGTAACCCCACTATTTAAAAAGGGAGGCAGAGAGAAAACAGGGAATTATAGACCAGTCAGCCTGATGTCAGTAGTGGGGAAAATTTTACAGTCCATTATAAAAGATTTAATAGCTGAGCACATGGAAAACAGTGGCAGAATTGGACAGAGTCAGCATGGATTTACGAAAGGGAAATCATGCTTGACAAATCTACAGGAATTTTTCGAGGATGTAACTAGTAGAGTTGATGAGGGGGAGCCAGTGGATGTAGTTTATTTGGACTTTCAGAAGGCTTTCGACAAAGTCCCACATAAGAGATTGGTGTGTAAAATTAAAGCGCATGGGATTGGGGGTAGTGTATTGAGATGGATAGAAAACTGGTTGGCAGACAGGAAACAAAGAGTAGGAATACGGGTCCTTTCCAAATGGCAGGCAGTGACTAGTGGGGCACCGCAAGGATCGGTGCTGGGACCCCAGTTATTCACAATATATATTAATGATTTAGATGAGGGAATTAAATGTAATATCTCCAGATTTGCAGATGATACAAAGCTGGGTGGGAGGGTGAGCTGTGAGGAGGATGCAGAGATGCTTCAGTGTGATTTGGACAAGCTGAGTGAGTGGGCAAATGCATGGCAGATGCATTATAATGTGGATAAATGTGAGGTTATCCATTTTGGTAAGGCAGATTATTATCTGAATGGCTATAAATTGAGAGAGGGGAATGTGAAACAAGACCTGGGTGTCCTTGTACACCAGTCACTGAAGGTAAGCATGCAGGTGCAGCGGGCGGCAAAGCAGGCAAATGGTATGTTGGCCTTCGTAGCCAGAGGATTCGAGTACAGGAACAGGGATGTCTTGCTGCAATTGTACAGGGCCTTGGTGAGACCACACCTGGAATATTGTGTGCAGTTTTGGTCTCCTTATCTGAGGAAGGCTGTATTTGCTATAGAGGGAGTGCAGCGAAGGTTTAGCCGATTGATTCCTGGGATGGTGGGACTGACATCTGAGGAGAGATTGAGTCGATTAGGATTATATTCGCTGGAGTTCAGAAGAATGAGGGGGGATCTCATAGAAACCTATAAAATTCTAACAGGACTAGACAGGGTAGATGCAGGAAGGTTGTTCCCAATGGTGGGGGAGTCCAGAACCAGGGGTCACAGTCTGAGGATATGGGGTAGACCATTTAGGAATAAGACGAGGAGAAGTTTCTTCACCCAGAGAGTGTTGAGCCTGTGGAATTCGTTACCACAGAAAGTAGTTGAGACCAAAACATTGTATGCTTTCAAGAAGGAGTTAGGGGCGAAACAGATTAAAGGGTATGTGGAGAAAGCGGGAGCAGGCTATTGAGTTGGATGATCAGCCATGATCATAATGAATGGTGGAGCAGGCTTGAAGGGCCGAATGGCCTACTCCTGCTCCAGGTTTCTATGTTTAGGGATCAAAAGGGGCATTGTGTTTGACATTTGAGTTCTTTAAGTTTGTATTAAGCAGGGTGAATAAGGAGAAACAGCAGATGCCATATATTTGGATTTCTGAAAAGCAGTCAATAAAGTGCCACATACAAGATAAGAACTGATGGTGTTGAGGATGATATATTAGCATGGATAGAGGTTTGGCTAACTAACAGGAAATCGAAAGCCGAGATAAATGAGTAATTTTCAGGTTGGCAAACTAACCAGCGGAGTGCTGCAGGGATCAGTGCTGGGGCTTCAACTATTTCAGATCTATATTATTGACTTGGATGAAGACACCAACTGTATTGTAGCCCAATTTGCTGACGATGCAAAGATAGGTAAGAAAACAAGTTATGAGGAGGATACAAAAAGTTAAACAAAGGAATAGAGATAGGTTAAGTGAGTGAGAAAAAATTGGCAGATGGAGCATAATGAGAGAAAATGTGAGGTTGTCCACTTTGGCAGGAAGATTAGAAAAGGAGATTATTTAAATGGAGACAAAGCAGAACGGAAAGGGCCTTTGTCCATGAATCACAAAAAATCAGCATGCAGATACAGCAAAAGGCAAATTGAATTTTGGCCTTTTTGCAAAGCGGGTGGAGTATAAAAGTAGGGAAGTCTTGCTACAACTGTACAGGGCATTGGTGAGACCTGGAATATTGTGTACAGTTTTGGTCTCCTTCCTTAAGAAGCATATACGTGCATTGGAAGCAGTTCAGCGAAGGTTCACTGGGTTAATTCCTGGGATGAAGGGTTTGTCTTATGAGGAAAGGTTGAGCAGGTTGGGCCTGTGCTCATTGAAGAATAGAAAAATGAGAGGTGATCTTATTGAAACATAAGATTCTGAGGGGGGGGTTGCGGTTGAAAGGGTAGATGCTGAGACAATGTTTCCTCATATGGGGAAATCTAAAACCATGGTGCAGAGTTTAACAATAAGGGGTCTTCCATTTAAGACGGAGCTGAGGAGGAATCTCTTCTCTCATGTGGTTAGTCTTTGAAATTCTCTTCCACAGAGAGCAGTGGAGGCTGGGTCGATGATTCTATTTAAGGCTGAGTGAGACAGATTTTTGATTGACAAGGGAGTTAAGGATCAAAGGGATGGGCAGGAAATTGGAGTTAAGGACACAATCAGAGCAGCTTCAGTGGGCTGAACGGCCTACTCCTGCCCCTACGTATGATTTTATGGGGGTGTGGTGCATTGAATGGTGTGTGAGGCTGTGGGGTATTTGGTGGGATATGGATTTAAGTGTGCATTGGCTGACCTTGACCACTCAAACTTCTTGTGGCACTACATCCAGGTCCTTGGGGCTGGACTGCTGGCATTGGCTGCTGTCTGGTCTTTCCGCCTTTGCAAACTTCATCTAGAAGGCTTCCTGTTCCTGTCTGTATAGAGGGCATCACTCCTGCTCTCCACCTCCGACACCAAGGCCTCCTTTTGCAGCATTTGAGTAGCTTGGAGCATACCTTCTTCCCTTTGCGCCATGAGTCATTTTCCTGCCAAGTCAGCCTCTCTTCCACAGCCACTATCAGCACCTGCTTCAGCCAGAATGTGCCTTAGCCTTAAGAAGTGCAGACTGACTTTAAAAGAGTGCAGCTTAGCTTGAAGCGGGATAGGTTGCTAATTTCTCATGATTTTGTGGCCCCTGCTCAAACAGTGCAGCCAGTCACTAATGCATTTAGCATTGACTGCACATTTCAATCATGGTAATGAGCAGAGAGCACACGGTTTGCATGCTGCCTGCATCAAAAGCAACGAGTGTAGGTTTCTCACACATTGTGGTTTCTGCAACTGTTTTCAGGGGCTCATTTTGCACCAGTACAGTCTAATGTGGGACAAACTCTCCTACTCATTGCATGAGAGGCTTTGGTACATCCATAGTATAACCAAATAAAACTGCATAGCTTACCAGCAAAGACCAATGGAAAACCTGGTCTTTAGACAGCTAACACTCCAATGCCCATTGGAATCCATTGTGAGAAGATCCCATCAACCTGCAAGTGTACAAAACTACTTTTGAACCATTTAATGTAAAATTCTTTCCAAGCATGTACAGTTGGTTATAGGGAATGTATTAAAAAAAGATAATAAACATTAAAGCTTGAAAGTTGTCACATTCTATATTGATTTGCTCTGGTTTTTATGGCCTCTGCTTATTTGGAAATACCAGCAGATCCCTCTTTCCATAGAAAGTCCTTTGATTCTTATCTGTTCTACACAATACAGTATTATTATAGTTTGTTGAAATAATTGAACCAGTACACTGTAGGTGGAATTAACTTGTATGGAACAAGATATCGATGGATTTTCTATGTTGTAGCAATATTTGTTCTAATACCATTCTAAATGAAAAAGAAAAATATTTTGAGTGATGCAAACTTACTGTGAAACTCGTTGTTGAATTGTCATGCTTCTTTTCAAAACTTATAACCTCCTTAATGCTGACACTATTTTTAATACCTGCATGTAATTTTCTGGTTTGTTTGGTAATTCTGCTGTATCTTAATGAAGAAAATGTACTTTGTGTTATCTGCTTAATTTACATTTATGAATATTATTTATCAATTATATTACGTTATCCTATTGGAGAGGAATTGGTTTTAAGATGTAATATTTAATGTTTAACACAGAGGTTCTCACAAACAATTTTAACATTAGTTGTTTGGACCTCGGCTGTTGGTGAAAATCAATGGAATATAACCAAACCTGGCTGCTCTTGATTGAATGTTGTGCATCAAGTCTTCAGGGTAGTTTCATTTATTTCTTTTCAATTATTTTACAAATCCTTAATGAGGTAATGTACACACTTGTGTCATTTTGTGTTGGTGGTGCAAAGGGTTCAGATCAAGTGGGCTGCTTTGTCCTGAATGGTGTGGAGCTTCTTGAGTGTTGTTGGAGCTGCACTCATCCAAGCAAGTGGGGAGAATTCCATCACACTCCTGACTTGGGCCTTGTAGATAGTGGACAGGCTTTGGGGAGTCAGGAGATGAGTTGCAGATGCTGCTTGTAGCTACTCCTGTCAGGAGATCTGCTGTCATGCATGGTATGTCATGCTTGTCTGTCTTGCGCCATCCTCCCACAGCCACCGTAGCTCGTCTGCAACCACTCTGTGACATCCATCATCCAACTACACCTAGGTCAAACACTGTCTGCTGCCCTCCACTTTGCTTTCTAGTAGAGATCTCTGTAGCTTTTCAGTTCTGATCAAATGGTCAAAATATTGACATTTTCTTTTCTAGATGTCACTTTTGAGAGTTCTTTTAGCTATTACCGTTTCAAACTCTTCATTTGACTCGAAACGTCAACTTTGTTCTTCTCTGCCGATGCTGCCAGACCTGCTCAGACAATGGACAGGCTTTGGGGAGTCAGGAGGTGAGTTAATTGCTGCAGGATTCCTAGCCTTTGACCTGCTTTTGCAGCCACAGTATTTGTAATGGCTAGTTGAGTTCAGTTTCTGGTCGATGGTGACCCCCAGGATGTTGATAGATTCAGCGATGGTAATGCCACTGAATGTCGAGAGGCGATGGTTAGATTCTCTCTTGTTGGAGACAGTCATTGCCTGGCAGTTGTGAATGTTACTTGCCATTTGTCAGCCCAAACCTGGATATTACCCAAGTCTTGCTTTGGGCACGGACTGCTTCAGTATCTGAGGAGTCACAAATAGTGCTGAATATTGTACAATCATCAGCGAACATCACCACTTCTGACCTTATGATGAAAGGAAGGTAATTGATGAAGCAGCTGAGCATGGTTGGGCCGAGGACACTACCCTGAGGAACTCCGGCATTGATGTCCTAGAACTGAGATGACTGACAACCACAATTATCTTCCTTTGTGCCACGTATGACTCCAACCAGTGGAGAGTTTTCCCCGCTGATTCTCATTGACTCTAGTTTTGCTTGGCCTCCTTGATGCCACACTCGGTCAAGTGCTGCCTTGATGTCAAGGGCAGTCACTCCCACCTCATCTCTGGAGTTCAGCTCTTTTGTCCAGGTTTGATCCAAGGTTGTAATGAGGTCAGGAGCTGAGTGGCCCTGGAGGAACTCAAACTGAGCGTCAGTGAGCAGGTCATTACTTAGCAAGTGCCGCTTGATAGCATTGTTGATGACCGTGTCCATCACTTTATTGATGATGGAGAGTTGACTGATGGAGTGGGAATTGGCCGGGTTGGATTTGTTCTGCTTTATGTGTACAGGACAACCCTGGGCAATTTTCCACATTGCTGGGTTGATGCCAGTGTTGTCATTGCACTGGAAGAGCTTGGCTAGGGGGTGCAGCAAGTTCTGGAGCACAAGTCTTCAGTACTATTGCCAGAATATTGTCAGGGCCCATAGCCATTGTAGTATCCACTGCCTTCGGCCATTTCTTGGTATCATGTGGAGTGAATCGAATTGGCTGAAGACTGGCATCTATGATGCAGGGACTGCCGGAGGAGGCCGAGATAGATCATCCACTTGACACTTGTGGCTGAAGATTATAGCAAATGCTTCAGCTTTAACTTTTGCACTGATGTGCTGGGCTCCTCCATCATTGAGGATGGGGATATTTGTGGAGCCTCTTCCTCCAGTGAGCCGTTTAATTGTCCACCACCATTCATGACAGGATGTGACAGGACTACAGAGTTTAAATCTGATCCCTTGGCTGTGGAATTCCTTAGCTCTGTGTATCACTTGCTGCTTATGCTGTTTGGCACACAAGTAGTCCTGTGTGGTAGCTTCACCAGATTGTCACCTCATTGTTAGGTATGCCCGGTGCCGCTCCTGGCATGCCCTCCTGCACTCTTCATTGAAACAGGGTTGATCCCCTGGCTTGATGGTAATGGTAGAGATGGGGATATGCTGGGCTATGAGGTTACAGGTTGTGATTGAGTACAATTCTGCTGCTGGTGATGGCCCAGAGTACCTCACAGTTACCCAGTCTTGAGTTTCTAGATCTGTTCGAAATCTATTTCATTGAGTACAGTGGTACAACTAAACGACATGATGGAGGGTATTCTCAATGTGAAGACGAAACTTTTTTTTTGCAAAGAATGCGCGGTGGTCACTCCTACTGATACCGTCATGGACAGATGCATCTGCGGCAGGCAGGTTGGTGAGGATGAGGTCAAGTATGTTTTTTCCTCACTACCTGCCGCAGACCCAGTCTCCGAGCCACTCCTGGTGATGGACATGTGGGACAGGTATCTGGGACATTGTCTGTAAGCTATGACTTTGTGAGTATGACTATGTCAGGCTGTTGCTTTGCGAGTCTGTGAGACAGCTCTCCCAATTTTGGCACAAGCACCCATATGTTAATGAGTAGGACTTCGCAGGGTCGACAGGGCTGTTTTCCCCTTTCGTTTCTGGTGCCTAGGTTGATGCCGGGTGGTCCATCTGGTTCCATTCCTTTTAGACTTTTTGATACAACTGAGTGGTTTGCTAGGTCATTTCTGAGGGCAGTTAAGAGTAAACCACATTGCTGTGGGTCTGGAGTCATATGTAGGCCAGAATGGGTAAGGACAGCAGATTCCCTTCCCTAAAGGGTTTCTACGAGAATCGACATGACATCATGGTCATCATTAGACTTTGAGTTCCATCGAACCCAGGTCCCCCAGAGCATTACCCTGGGTCTTTGCATCACTAATCCAGCAACATAACCACTATGCCACCGAGTGACTGCTCTTGGCATGATGGAAGCATTTTGCCAAGTGTGGCACCAAAGAGTTTCAGCAAAATTGAAGTCAATAGGAATCAGGGGGGAAAACCTCCGCTGGTTGGAGTCATACCTAACACAAAGGAAGATGGTTGTGGTTATTGGAGATCAATCATCTCAGTCTCAGGACATCGCTGCAGGAGTTCCTCAGGGTAGTGTCCTGGGCCCAACCATCTTCAGCTGCTTCATGACCATGCCTGCATCATAAGGTCAGAACTGGAGATGGGTGCTGATGATTCCACAATGTTCCATAATATTCATGAATCTTCAGGTACTGAAGCAGTTTGTATCCATGTGCAGCAAGACTGGACAACATTCAGGCTTGGACTGCTAAGTGGTAAGTAACATACGCAAGAAACCAATGCTATCCAACAAGTGATAATCTAACCATCTCCCCATGACATTCAATGGCATTGCCATCACAGAATCACACAGTGCAGAAGAGGCCCTTCAGCCCATTGAGTCAGCACCGACACCTGAGAAACACCTGATCTACCTACCTAATTCCATTTACCAGCACTTGGCCCATAGCCTTGAATGTTATGACATGCCAAGTGCTCATCCAGGTAATTTTTAAAGGATTTGAGGCAACCCGCCTCCACCACCCTCCCAGGCAGTGCATTCCAGACTGTCACCACCCTCTGGGTAAAAAAGTTTTTCCTCACATCCCCCCTAAACCTCCTGCCCCTTATCTTGAACTTATGCCCCTTCGTGACTGACCCTTCAACTAAGGGGAACAGCTGCTCCCTATCCACCCTGTCCATGCCCCTCATAATCTTGTACACTTCGATCAGGTCGCCCCTCAGTCTTCTCTGCTCCAACGAAAACATCGTCTATCCAACCTCTCTTCATAACTTAAATGTTTCATCCCAGGCAGCATCCTGGTGAATCTCCTCTGCACTCCCTCCAGCTCAATCACATCCTTCCTATAATGTGGTGACCAGAACTGCACACAGTACTCCAGCTGTGGCCTCACCACGGTTCTATACAACTCCAACATGACCTCCCTACTTTTGTAATCTATGCCTAGATTGATAAAGGCAAGTGTCCCATATGCCTTTTTCACCACCCCACTAACATGCCCCTCTGCCTTCAGAGATCTATGGACACACACGCCAAGATCTTTTTGTTCCTCAGAACTTCCTAGTGCCATGCTGTTCATTGAATACTTCCTTGTCAAATTACTCCTTCCAAAGTATATCACCTCACACTTTTCAGAGTTAAATTCCATCTGCCACTTATCTGCCCATTTGACCATCCCGTCTATATCTTCCTGTAGTCCAAGACACTCAACCTCACTGTTAACCACCCGGCCAATCTTTGTGTCATCCGCAAACTTACTAATCCTGCCCCCCACATAGTCATCTATGTCATTTATATAAATGACAAATAATACGGGACCCAGCACAGATCCCTGTGGTACGCCACTGGACACTGGCTTCCAGTTACTAAAGCATCCTTCTGTCATCACCCTCTGCCTCCTACAACTAAGCCAATTTTGAATCCACCTTATTAAGTTACCCTGTATTGCATGTGCCTTTGCCTTCTTTATAAGTGTCCCATGTGGGACCTTGTCAAAGGCTTTGCTGAAAGCCATATAAAGTACATCAACTGCACTACCCTCATCTACACACCTGGTCACCTCCTCAAAAAATTCAAATTTGTTAGGCATGACCTCCCTCTGACAAAGCCATGCTGACTATCCCTGATCAAACCTTGCCCCACCAAGTGGAGATGTATACGCTCCTTCAGAAATTTCTCCAATAGTTTCCCTACCACTGACGTGAGACTCACTGATCTGTAGTTCCCTGGCTTATCTCTACAACCCTTATTAAAAAGCGGAACCACATTAGTTGTTCTCCAGTCGTCTGGCACCTCCCCCGTGGCCAGAGAGGAATTAAAAATTCGGGTCAGAGCCCCTGCAATCTCCTCCCTTGCCTCCCTCAGCAGTCTGGGACACAAACATCCAGACTTGGAGATTTGTCCACTTTTAAGCCAGCCAACACCTCCAAAACCTTGTCACTCCCTATATCAATTTGCTTAAAAACGTCGCAGTCTCTCTCCCCGAGTTCAAAACCTTCATCCTCATTCTCTTGGGTGAAGACGGATGTGAAGTATTCATTCAACACTCTAGCGATGTCCTCTGGCTCCACCCATAGATTGTCCCCTTGGTCCCTCATAGGCCCTACTCTTTCCCTGGTTATCCTCTTCCCATTGATATACTTATAGAATATCTTGGGATTTTCCCTACTTTTACCAGCCAGAGCTTTCTCATATCCCCTTTTTGCTCTCCTAATTGCTTTCTTAAGCTCCACCCTGCACTGTCTGCACTCCACTAATGCCTCTGCTGATTTGCTTCCCTTGTACCTGCTAAAAGTCTCTCTTTTCCTTCTCATCGTATCTTGAATATCTCTGGTCATCCATGGTTCTCTGGGCTTGTTACTCCTTCCTATCACCCTAGAGGGAACATGCTGAGCCTGTACCCTCCCCATTTCCTGTTTGAGCACCCCCCAGTGTTCCTCTGTGGATTTCCCCACATGTAACTGTTCCCAGTCTACCTTGGCCAGATCCTGCCTTATTTTACTAAAATGCACTCTCCCCCAATCCAAAATATTGTTTTGCAACTTGTTGATTTCTTTGTCCATAACAAACTTAAACTGAACCATGTTGTGGTCGCTATCGCTAAAATGCTCACCCACCACCACCTCAGCCACCTGTCCGGCTTCATTCCCCAGAATTAGGTCCAGCAATGCACCGTCCCTTATTGGACCCTCTACATATTGACCTAAAATGTTTGCGTGTACACATTTCAAGAAATCCACTCCATCTAAGCCCCTAACACTATATCTGTCCCAATTAATGTTGGGAAAGTTGAAATCACCTAATATAATTACCCACACCTCCACAAATTGTGCACATATTTGCTCCTCAATTTCCCGCTGACTATCTGGGGGTCTATAATAAACACCTAATAATGTGGTTGCTTTTTTATTCCTAAGCCCTACCCACAAAGCTTCATTCGATGCCGCCTCAAGATATCATCTCTCCTTATTGCAGTAACTGACTCCTTAACTAATAATGCAACGCCTCCTCCTCTTTCACCCCTCCCCTGTCTCACCTGAAGATTCTATATCCCGGATTGTTGAGCTGCCAATCCTGCCCTTCCCTCAACCACATCTCAGTGATGGCTACTATATCACAATTCCACATGTCAATCCTCACCCTTAGCTCATCCGTTTTACCTGTAATACTCCTGGCATTAAAGTAGAGGCCATCCAGCCTTCCCTTACTCCCTTGAAGCTTATTGCAGCTCTACTCCCTCTGACTTGATTGTTTTACTGTATTATGATGTGTCCCTATTCTGCTAACATTCTGTGTCCCCTCCCCCTGCTGAATTAGTTTAAACTCCTCCCAACAGCACTAGCAAACCCGCCCACAAGGATGTTAGTCCCACTCTGGTTCAGATGTAGACCGTCCCGCTTGTAGAGGTCCCACCTTCCCCAGAAACGGTCCCAGTGATCCAGGTATCTAAAACCCTCCCTCCTGCACCAACTCTTAAGCCACGTATTCATCTGTGCTATTCTCCTATTTCTGAGCATGCTAGCATGTGGCACTGGGAGTAATGCAGAGATTACAACCCGAGAGGTCTTGCTTTTTAGTCTACTGCCTAACTCCCTGAATTCTTCATGCAAGACCTCATCCCTCTTTCTACCTATGTCATTGGTACCAACATGTACCATGACCTCTGCCTTATCACCCTCCCCCTTCAGGATGCCCTGCAGCTGTTCAGTGACATCCCGGACCCTGCTACGAGGGAGTCAACATACCAACCTGGAGTCACGTTGACGGCCACAGTAGCGCCTATCTGTTCCCCTGAGTACAGAATCCCCTATTATTATTGCTCTTCCTCCCCTCCTGTACAGACAGGCTGCTTGTGGTGCCAAAAGCTACGCTCTGTCCACACTCCCTGGAGGAACCAGCGCCCTCATCAGCCTCCAAAATGGAATACCGATTTGCCAACGGGACCCCAGGGGACTCCTGAACTACGTGCCTGTTTCTCTTGGACAGCCTAGCGGTCACCTATTCCCTTCCTTCCTCAAGTCCCTTAATCTGCGGTGTGACCAGCTCTCTAAACGTGCTATCCACAATGCTCTCAGACTCGTGGCTGCTCCAGTGTCCCCAGCCGCCGTTCCAGCTCTGAAATCCGAGCTTCCAGGAGCTGCTGCTGGACACACTTCCCGCACACATGCTGGTCCCGGGCAATGGAAATGTCCCCGGCTTTCCACATGGAGCATGAGGAGCACACCACGGCTTTGAGCGCTCCTGCCATGACTTATCCCTTTACATTAAACCTTTTTAGTCAATCACTCTAGGGCCCTTCTTTCCTGATCTTCATTACTGCAAAGTATACAAACTGTAAACCACAAAAAGACCTTAAACTATAAGCGATTAATGTAGTAAATACCTTACCCACTATTTACTAGTGATTCCTTTCCCTTGTAGCCTCTACTGCTGCAGCACACTCTGAAGATTTAAGAAGTTGGATAGCAAGGAAAAAATGCAAAGAGCACCTTGTCCTCTATGCACTGAATTCCCGCTTTGCACCAAGTTCCGAATACCCACTCTGGCTGTGCCCCACTGAGGATGTGCTCACTCTCCTGTTTGTGTGCATTGCTGAAGCCTGCACCATCAACATCCTGGGGATTACCATTGACCAAAAACTTAACTGAACCAACCCATATAAATGCAGTGGCTACAAGCCCAGGTTAGAATCTGGGTGAGGAACTCACATTGCAACAAGTAGATAAGTTTGTCTGTTTAGGGCAAATGGTAACAGAAGACGGTGGATGTGATGTCTAAATTAGAAGGAGATAGCCAAAAGCAAATATATGAAGATGAAGGACGTGTTAATAACAAGAAAACCAAGCTTGTTCCAAGGAAAAAATTCATAAGGTACTACATTCCATCCACTTTACTGTCTGCTTCAGAAAGCTGGACAATAAATGAAGATCTGTGCAAGAAAATAGAGGCCTTTGAAATGTGGTTGCTAAGACTTATACTAAAAACTCCACATACAGACTATAAGACAAATGAAGTGTTTGAAATTGTAAGAGCTAAAAGAACTCTCAAAAATGACATCTAGAAAAAAAAATGTCAATATTTTGATTATTTGATCAGAACTGAAAAGCTACAGAGATCTCTACTAGAAAGGAAAGTGGAGGGCAGCAGACAGTGTTTGACCTAGGTGTAGTTGGATGATGGATGTCACAGAGTGGTTGCAGACAAGCTACGATGGCTGTGTGAGGATGGCGCAAGAGCGTGACATACCATGACAGCATATCTCCTGACAGGAGTAGCTACAAGCAGCATCTGCAACTCATCTCCTGACTCCCCAAAGCCTGTCCACTATCGACAAGGCCCAACTCAGGAGTGTGATGGAATACTCCCCACTTGCCTGGATGAGTGCAGCTCCAACAACACTCAACAAGCTCCACACCGTCCAGGACAAAGCAGCCCACTTGATCTGAACCCCATGCATCACCAACACAAAATCACAGCAATGTAAATACAAATGCACATTAAAAACCCGCCAAGCCTATTGAACAGTGCCTTCCAAACCCATGACCTCTACCACTTACAAGTACAAGGGCAGCAGGCACATGGGAATACCACCATAAGAAAGTTCCCCTCCAAGTCACTCACCATCCTGATTTGGAAATATATCGCCGTTCCTTCACTGTTGCTGGGTCAAAATCCTGGAACTCCCTTCCTAACAGCACTCTGGGTGTACCTACACCACATGGACAGCAGCAGTTCAAGAAGGCGGTTCACCCTTTCTCAAGGGCAATTAGAGATGGGCAACAACTGCTGACCTTGCCAGCAATACTCCCATCCCATGAAAGAATAAAGTATAAATATTTAGCATCTTACAAGAGGTGGACAGCGATGTCAGAGTGGGAGTGGAATGGAGATTTAAATTCAGAGACAATTGAAAGCTCAGGGTCATGTTTACCGAATGAACAGAACTCTTCTTCAAAGTGTGTTGTAGGGATTAACACTATCTCATTCAGGATTTGTAAAATAATTGCAAAGAAATAAATGAAGCTACCCTGAAGACTTGATGCACAACATTCAATCAAGAGCAGCCAGGTTTGGTTATATTCCATTGATTTTCACCAACAGCTGAGGTCCAAACAACTAATGCTAAAATTGTTTGTGAGAACACATTAAAAATTACACCTTAAAACCAATTCCTCTCCAATAGGATAACATTAGACAATTGATAAATGTAAATTAAGTAGATAACACAAAGTACATTTTCTTCATTAATATATAGCAGAATTACCGAACAAACCAGAAAATTGCATGCAGGTATTAAAAATAGTGTCAGCGTTAAGGAGGTTATAAGTTTTGAAAAGAAGCATGACAATTCAACAACGAGTTTCACAATAAATTTGTATCACTCAAAATATTTTTCTTTTTCATTTAGAATGGTATTAGAACAAATATTGCTACAACATAAAAAATCCATCGATATCTTGTTCCATACAAGTTAATTCCACATACAATGTACTGGTTCAATTATTTCAACAAACTATAATAATACTGTATTGTGTAGAACAGATAAGAATCGAAGGACTTTCTATGGAAAGAGGGATCCGCTGGTATTTCCAAATAAGCAGAGGCCATAAAAACCAGAGCAAATCAATATAGAATGTGACAACTTTCAAGCTTTAATGTTTATTATCTTTTTTAATACATTCCTGTAACCAACTGTACCTGCTTGGAAAGAATTTTATATTAAATGGTTCAAAAGTAATTTTGTACACTTGCAGGTTGATGGGATTTTCTCACAATAGGTTCCAATGGGCATAGGAGTGTTAGCTGTCTAAAGACCAGGTTTTCCATTGGTCTTTGCTGGTAAGCTGTGCAGTTTTATTTGGTTATACTATGGATGTACCAAAGCCTCTCATGCAATGAGGAGAGTTTGTCCCACATTAGACTGTACTGGTGCAAAATGAGCCCCTGAAAACAGTTGCAGAAACCACAATGTGTGAGAAACCACAATGTGTGAGAAACCTACACTCGTTGCTTTTGATGCAGGCAGCATGCAAACCGTGTGCTCTCTGCTCATTACCATGATTGAAATGTGCAGTCAATACTAAATGCACTAGTGACTGGCTGCACTGTTTGAGCAGGAGCCACAAAATCATGAGAAATTAGCAACCTAACCCACTTCAAGCTAAGCTGCACTCCTTTAAAGTCAGTCTGCACCTCTTATGGCTAAGGCACATTCTGGCTGGAGCAGGTGCTGGTAGTGGCTGTGGAAGAGAGGCTGACTTGGCAGGAAAATGACTCATGGCACAAAGGGAAGAAAGTATGCTCCAAGCTTCTCAAATGCTGCAAAAGGAGGCCTTGGTGTAGGAAGTGGAGAGCAGTAGATCTCTACTGCTCTCTATACAGACAGGAACAGGACGCCCTCTAGATGAACTCTGCAAAGGCAGCAAGACCAGACTGCAGCCAATGCCAGCAGTCCAGCCCCAAGAACCTGGATGTAGTGCCACAAGAAGTTTGATGACCTCCCAAGTGGTCAAGGTCAGCCAATGCACACTTAAATCCTTTTCCCACCAAATGCCCCACCCGCCTCACACACTACTCAATGCACCACACCCCCATAAAATCATACATAGGGGCAGGAGTAGGCCGTTCAGCCCACTGAACCTGCTCTGATTGTGTCCTTAACTCCAATTTCCTGCCCATCCCTTTGATCCTTAACTCCCTTGTCAATCAAAAATATGTCTCACTCAGCCTTAAATAGAATCATCGACCCAGCCTCTACTGCTCTCTGTGGAAGAGAATTTCAAAGACTAACCACATGAGAGAAGAGATTCCTCCTCAGCTCCGTCTTAAATGGAAGACCCCTTATTGTTAAACTCTGCACCATGGTTTTAGATTTCCCCATATGAGGAAATATTGTCTCAGCATCTACCCTTTCAACCGCAACCCCGCCTCCTCAGACAAACCCTTCATCCCAGGAATTAACCCAGTGAACCTTCGCTGAACTGCTTCCAATGCACGTATATGCTTCTTAAGGAAGGAGACCAAAACTGTACACAGTATTCCAGGTCTCACCAATGCCCTGTACAGTTGTAGCAAGACTTCCCTACTTTTATACTCCACCCGCTTTGCAAAAAGGCCAAAATTCAATTTGCCTTCCTAATTATTTGCTGTATCTGCATGCTGATTTTTTGTGATTCATGTACAAGGGCCCTCTCCGTTCTGCATTGTCTCCATTTAGATAATCTCCTTTTCTAATCTTCCTGCCAAAGTGGACAACCTCACATTTTCCCACATTATGCTTCATCTGCCAATTTTTTCTCATTCACTTAACCTATCTCTATTTCTTTGCAGACTTTTTGTATCCTCCTCATAACTTGTTTTCTTACCTATCTTTGCATTGTCAGCAAATTGGGCTACAATACAGTTGGTGTCTTCATCCAAGTCATTAATATAGATCCAAAATAGTTGAAGCCCCAGCACTGATCCCTGCAGCACTCCGCTGGTTAGTTTGCTGACCTGAAAATTATCCATTTATCTCGGCTCTCTATTTCCTGTTAGCTAGCCAAACCTCTATCCATGTTAAAAATCATCCTCAACACCATCAGTTCTTATCTTGTATGTGGCACTTTATGGACTGTAGCAAATATACGACATCTGCGATGTTTCCCCTTATTCACCCTGCTTAAACATACTTAAAGAACTCAAATGTCAAACACAATGTTCCTTTTGATCCCTTTGGGTTTGTTTGTATGTATACATTTTTAATTAGCTCTTGCAACCCCTGAATTGAAAAAGTTGGGTTGAAAATTCAGTGAATCTTAAAACAAAACACGAGGTAGAAAAGCTTTACTTTTGACTAGCAATAGTGATCCATAGACACAGACATAGGAAAGACAGGAGTTGAGAGAGGGGTGGTTCAGAGTGTGTCTGAGAGAGAAAACAAGGCCTGAGATGTAAAACTACAAGCCTATTGTTCCAGTAGTTAATTGAATAATCAGTGTAGGACTCAGTAAAGTGATTATTTTAGCAGAGGGGCTACTGGAAGACTGAGTTTAGGGAACTCATATGTTGGTTCTGCAGTTGAAGAAACATTGAGTTTAGGGTGGCACGGAGAGAGATATGAGTTTGGTGAAAAGCATCAAGTGAATGTTCAGGAAATCTACGGAAGAAAACTGTGTTCGTCCCAAGCAAGAAGCCTTTGCGTCAAGCTAGTGGAATTCCTCACTGTTTATGTGCCTGTAAAAGATATTGTTGGGATAAAGGAATGGTGGGAATTTGAATCGTCTTCTTGTGTTTGTATCGAGATCTTTCCAACCTTTTTGTCTGGTGTACTATAGTTCATTTTTATTGTTTTAAAAAATATTTTATTCTTTGTACTAAAAGTTAATCAGCAGACTCCTGTGAATTTGTGCAGTAACTTTCTTCCATGGTTTCTAAAAAAGTTAGAAAAAGTTTTTAAAAAGGTTTTCAAGCCAGGTTTCACTCTGGGTCTGACTAGTCTCGCATTAACAGCAGTTGGGACTCTAACAGTAGAGTGAGCATTGGTCTCTAGAGAGTCAGTCTGGGGAATTAATAATGGGGAATAAGGAAAATGTGGATGCAACAAACAGATATTTTGTGTCCGTCTTCACTGTAGAAGACACAAAGAACTATCCCAGAAAGAAGTATGCAATAAGAAGTGAAAGAGAAGGAGGAGCTTGAAACAATTACAATCACCAGGGAAAGGGTACTGAGAAAGTTATTAAAACTAAAGGCTAATAAGTGCCCAGACCCCCATGAGTTTCATCCTAAGGTCTTAAAACAAGTGGCCGCTGAGAAAGGGGATGCATTGGTTTTAATTTTCCAAATTTCCCCAGATTCTGGAGTAGTCCCACCAGGAGGTGGACAGAAAGAAGGAAACTACGGGCCAATTAACCTAATATCTGTCATGAGAAAAATGCTAGAATCTATTATTAAGGAGGTTATAGCAGGTCACTTAGAAAATCTTAATGCAGCCAGGCAGATTCAACATAGTTTTGTGAAAGACATATCGTGGTTGACTAATTCATTAGAGTTCTTTGAGGAAGTAAAAGCAACGTGGATAATGGGACACCTGTAGATGTGTATTTGGATTTCCAGAAGGCACCTGACAAGGTCCCACATCAATTGCTACACAAAATAAGAGTTCATGGTGTGGGGGTAACATATAGGCATGGATAGAGGATTGATTAGCCAACAGGAAGAGAGTATGGTCATTTTCCAGATGGCAAGATGTGACCAGTTGAGTGCCACAGGGATCAGTGTGGGGGCCTCAACTAGTTACAATCTATACCAATGACTTGGATGAATGAATTGTTGCTAAATTTCCTGATAGTCATGACCATGTAAAAGGTGGTTCCTCAAAGTGGTCTGTGAGCTAAGAATTTGTGTGTGTGTGTTTGTGTTTGTAGCCCCCTTCAGATTTTCAGATGATTCAATTTAAAAATGACCAGGAGCAAAGCTTTAATCTTAAACAAGATAAAAGTTCATTTATTACAAAACTACTGCTGTAAGTTATTTGAATGGAAGTAATAAAGTTGCTAACTAGATACATACAAAGATTAAATGCAGATCATGATAAAAGATACAAACATGTGCAATAGAAGCAGGAGTAGACCATTAGACCCTTCAAGCCTGCTCCGTCATTCAATAAGATCATGGTTGATCTGTTTGTGTTTCGAATTCCACCTTCCCAAGTACCCCCAATAACCTTACATTCTTGTTAGGCAAGGGAATCTATCTACCTCTGCCTTAAAAATATTCAATAACCCCACTTCCACCACCTTCTGAGGCAGAGTTCCAAAGTCACACAACCCCCTAAGAGAAAAAATTTCTCTTCATCTCTATCCTAAAAGGGTGCACCCTAATTTGAAAACAATGTTCCCTAGTTCTGGATTCACCCACAAGAGACTGTTCAAGATCTTATATACTTCAATCAAGTCAACCCTCACTCTTCTAAACTCCAGTGGAAAAAGCCCAGTCTGTCCAACTCATAAGACAAATACTCATAAGCTCATAAGGTAACCCACACATTCCAGGTATCAATGTAGTAAAACTCTTCAGAGCCGCTTCCAACGCATTTATATCCTTCAATAAAAACCTCCAAAAGATACTTATAAAGATGGGATTCAGTTCAGCCCTTTAAGATATTGTTGCAGGCTGTAGCTTGTAGTTGAAGTACTGGTTGCCTGGAGTGAAGGATTGAACTTGAAGAGTTTGTTCAGCAGCTATAATGGCCTCTGTAGTTGAATAGTCAGTGTTGCCTTTTCAGGTGAACTCAGCAGATCAGCAGGTTTTGGGAAAGAGGGGTTTCTTGTTCAATAGTTTTGCGGTTACAACACTTGAAGGTTGCTTAGATTCTTTTTCAGCAGAACATTGCTGATTTCTGGATACCTTCTTATTTGGTCTCCCTTGGCCGAGAACGCCCTCTGATGACGTATGAGTTCTTCCTGGAGGTTTTGTACAAAATGGTTGTTCTCAGTCAGAATTTATACAGTTCCAAACTCAAAATGGCTGCTGTGTTAATTTCAAATGCACCATTGTTCCACTAGGCAAACAGCTTAATTATGCCTGCATTGAAGTATCTTCCTGTCTCCTGTTTGCTAAGTAGTCTTCACACCTTTAGAAGATCCAATGGACAGCCCTGGAGATAACAGAATCTTACAAGGTCTGAACAAACACAGAAAGGTGACAAGATGTCTATCCATACTTCCACTTTGAAAAGGGCTTTTAAACTCAATTTAAAGGTTGAAAGTAAAAATGTATTTTAAACCAGTTGTCTTTAAAATCTATAATTTCAAAATTACACAATTGTGACATTGCTGACACATAGATGGGAATAGGTATGAGTGAGTTGTGAAGAGGACATAAGGAGTCTGCAAAGGGATATAGATAGGTTATGTGAATGGGCAAAAAATGGCAGTTGGGGTATAATGTGGGGAAATGTGAACTTCGGCTTGAACAATAGAAAAACATTACTTAAATAGAGACTGCAGAATGCTGCAGTACAGAGAGATCTGGGTGTCCTGGTACATGAACCACAAAAGGTTGGTATGCAGGTATTGCAAATGATTCAGAAGGCAAATGCGAGGTTGTTTAATGCAACAGGAATGGAATATGAAAGTAAGGAAGTTTTGCTACAATCGTACCAGAAATTGAGGAGACCTCATCTGGGGTACTGGTCTCCTTATTTAATAAATGACATAATTGCTTTAGAAGCAGTGCAGAGAAAGTTCACTTGATTGATTTCTGGGATGAAGGGGTTATCTTATGAGGAAAACTTGGACAAGTTGTGCCTGTATCCATTGCAGTTTAGAAGAATGAGAGGTGATCTTATTGAAACAATATAAGATTCTGAGGGAACTTGACAGAGTGGATGCTGGAACAGAGACTAGAACTAGGGGATTATGGTTTAAAAATAAGGGATCTCCCATTTAAGACAGAGATGAGGGGAATTTTTTCTCAGAGGGTCTGTGGATTAGTCTGTGGAATTCTTTTCCCCAGAAAGCAGTGGAGACAATGTCATTGAATATTTTAAAGGCTAAGTTAGTTAGATTCTTTACTGATAAGAGACAAAAGGGTAGACAGGAAAGTAGAGGCCACAATCAGATCAACCATGATCTTATCAAATGGTAGATCAGGCTTAAGGAGTCAAATGGCCTACTCCTAATTTGTATGTTTACAAAACCATGTTGAATCTTCCTGATTTTATGATTTTCTAAATATCCTTCTACTACCCCTTTAATAATGGATTCTAGCATTTTTCCAATGACAGATGTTAGACTAACTGGTGTATAGTGTCCTGCTTTATGTCTCCCCTCTTTCTTGAATAGAGATGTTATATTTACGGCTTTCCAATTTGTTGGGAGCTTTGCAGGATCTAGGGAATTTGCAAGATTAGAACCAATGCATACACTATCTCAGAGCCCTTTGTCCTCCTCTTCCATCTCCTTCCAGCAACTTGTCCTATGTTATCTCTGGTTATTCTCTCTGTCGTGTTGCAGTCCTAGAGGGATACAAATTTTTGCATCCATGTTTGGGAGCAAGTGTTTTGTGTAAAACTTCTACAAAATCAACAACAATCCAAGGAATAAATCAGAAACTAACCTGAAAGTAGTTGATAATACCTTTAAATAATGCTAATGGGGTTAGCCTTCCTGCTGAACAGATATCCAGTTGTGTGAGGTTAAGAGAGGTGTTTAGTGAAACTTTGAGTCCAAAATGGCACCGCTGATATCAAATCAGCATTGCGCACTGATTTGCGTCATGATCTACTGAGTCTACATACTTGTGGGGCACGCTCCCTGCTCCCATGCTAATGCCATACCTAACAGGACATCTGAACATGCAATGGATACCGTTTTGGAACCAAAACAACATGCGTAGTGCTGCAGAAATAGGCAGTACATGACCCAATATTGCATTTGATGGATTTCTCAGGCCTTGGTTTGGAGATTTCTATCCACAGCCTGAGTTTCTGAGCATCACTCAAATGATTAAAAGCCTGTTATTCTAGCCATGGTGAATTCAAGAGCTTTCTAATACTTAGTATGGAAATAATGCATGGTCAGACAATATATAATTGCAAATTAGATCTGAAATAAAATTTGTGCCTATGAAATGAAACTTTCCACCCACACATAACTCAAGATGTCATGGAACTTCCTGTAGTAAAATGTGTAGTGAAAGACCAGGGTTGTAGTTAAATGCTTCCCAATTAATCAATGGGTTGTTGATTCATTTGCTGGATTTGATTAAGACAAGCATCATTCAAATAGATGCCACTGTTACTGTACCTCACTTGTATTTTGGTAATAGTTTCCAAAAATGACCAATGAAGTAGATACAAACTTCCTTACTCACTGCTTATATCATTTCATACACAACACTTTTATTTGAAAAGAATACAAAATAAAAGAATCGCCATTAACCTTGTTCTGAAGTTTATTCTATCCTTTTCTTGTAAATTAAAAAAAAATTTTCAACATTGAAACAAGCTGGTGGGGTGGGGGAGGCAGCGAACAAATCATTGCCTTAGGCCACAATATTACACAATACAGAGAATGCAAAACCCTGAAAAGCCAACAATCACTAATATTCTAATGCATGTAGATTATATATTTCAAACAGAAATAAACAAAAAGAATACCTGCTCTCCTGTTACATGGCGCTCATCTTACAGCATCCCTACTGTTGTCAACTTTTAAGGGTTTACAGCAAGGTGAACATAAATTTGCAATATTGAATTGCTTACACTTGTGGATTTATTTACAGAACATTTTGTAAATGTTAATCACAGTGTTAAGTACAAATGAGTTAAAGAAAGGTCAGTAAGATATGTATTATAATATAATATATTGTAACTACATGCTCTCCATATGGTAAAAACAGTCGTGGTCACTTGTTTTTCAGCCTTGAGAGCACCTAACTAAGTTAACTCTTAGTCCCAGCAGAATCTTCACAGGATTGCCTCCGATACTCTCAGATTTTCCTCACACAAGGAGCAAATTGCACAATACACATTACAGACTAGTTTTTTTCACTTTCATAAAAGATGTAATTAGCAAATGTTGTGTGTGAAAACTCCAAATTTTGTTGATACACAAACCGTTTGAGCTGTATTAATAATTTATTGCATCAAAACCATCCCAATTAACCTTTAAATCACTGCAATCCCTTTCAGCAGGCTCCCTCCAAAAAGTAAAGAAATTTGCATCTGAAGAAGCAACACCACACCGTGGGACTATAAAGTACTTCCATACAATCCATCCTGCAACTTACTGATAATATGGCCTATATCGTGTCTGATCAGGGTGATGTGGCCCAGGCAGTGGAGCCTGTGGAGGTGGGACTTGAATCCTTGGTGGAGGGGGGCCTCTGGGAGCAGGCCAAACTCCAATACCTGGACTATGCCCTCCAGGCTGAGTAAATGGAGGACTAAGAGTTCCTTGGTCTTCTGTATACTGCGGCATTGAGGAGGCAGAGTAATGGTGGGGAGGTGGAGGGGTGTTGACAGGAGGACCAGCGTGCTGTGGAGGGGGTGGCCCATGGGGAGGATGGTTCATATACGGTGGCATTTGAGCCAAGATGTGCCCCGGCGGTGGGTTGATTGGTGGTGGAGCTGCTGACAGAGGTGGAGGCGGAGCCTGGTTGTACACCATATGAGGGTTGCCGGCTGCCTGTGCTGGGTGCTGCATGGGGTGGTTTATTGGTGGGGGTGGGGGAGGAGGTGGAGCATAGTGCTGTTGTGGAGGCAGCATGTGGTGTGGGTGAGATACCACTGGATTGTTCTGGTATTCAGGATGATGATGAGGTGCAGCAGTTGGGGGTTCGCGACTGCCTGTACTTGCAGAGTCATCCTGAATAGGAACGGTGATCAGGTTGCTGTGTTTCCTTGTTGTCACCGTTGAAATTCGAAAGGTTTCTTGACTCACCGACCTCGGTGGTGGAGGAAGAGACATCTCAGAGGGCGGTGGACGAATATCCTCATGTGTCTGGCTGTAGTGATCGTGTGACACGTGCTGTAGAGGGGGTGGTGGCATCAAGATGGCATGTTGCTTAGGAGGCAGATGCGAAATATGGTGCTTGTCTTGTGGCATCAGAAAACGCTCAGCAATTTCTGCTGGAGGTGCCATTGCAGGATGGATTGGTTCTGGCTGTGACCTAATGACAGCCTTACCAGTTCTCATGTGCCGGTGGTTGATGTGAGCCTGCAAGTCTCTCTGAGAAAGGTAGGTCCGTTTGCAGCCTTGGACAATGCTACACATGAAGAGTGAGCCTCGCAAGCACTGCTCAATGCGCTGAACTGGGTCACTACACCTAAAGAATAAAAAGGAAATAGGTTTTGTCAGTCCCTATATTATTATGCTTCATTTCAAAAACCCAAACCATTTGTGCTATTAATCATTTGTGCCATAATGAAACATGTTATGTAAACAACGGATATTTAATCAGCCAAAGAGTGAGCCTGAGAGACCAGTGTTGCTTGCTGAAAATTTCTCTTTCATTCTCTTTAAATGGGGGCATTCCTTTAAACTAAGAGCTGGAAATTAAGAATTTAAATTGCTCAAGTATAGCATGAAGTGAATTAATAAGGGTATTACAACAGAGTGAGTTCAAAGGCATTAATAGTTTAAACAAAGCATTAACTAGATTCGAAGAGGGAGTAGAATCTTTTTTCAATCATGGATGGGCAGCTGAGACCTACTGTTTGCAATTTCTGCACCATTTGGAAACTTCAGGAGGTTTCATGTGCCTTGGGGAACCACATGTATAGAAAGTGCAAATGAGATCATGTCACTAACGACCGAGAGATTCTGCAACAGTCATTGTGAGTCCTGCCTGGTGTCAAGGTAAAGGACATCACAGAGAGGGTATAAAATATTCTTCAGGAGGAAAAAGCGAGTCAGGACTTGTGGTAGAAAGTGGGTACCAACGACAGAGAGAGCAGGGTTTGAGGTCCTACAGTCAGCCTTTCAGGGGCTGGGGAGGAAGTGTAACAAGTAGAACCTTGAAGGTAGTAATCTCTGAATTACTCCCAGGGTCTCACACTGACGAGAGTGAGGGAGGATAGGAAGGATCAATGTGCGGCTTTATATTGTAAGAAGGAGGGCTTCAGACTCTTGAGACACTGGGACCAGTTCTGGGGCAGGAGACACCTCTTCAAAAGGGATGGGTTGCACCTCAACAGAACAATGCCCTTGAGGGAAGGTTTACTTAATGTGGTTGGGGAGGGTTTAAACTAAATTGGCAGGGGAATGGGAACCAGCCCATAGAAGTAGTAAAGAGGAGTAAGGTGCATAAAGTGAGGGTGTTGGGCAGTACTAGAGAAGGGATTAGTACCAACAGACTAAGAAGGACTATGAGACATTCAAAGTCAAGTTTAGAATGCAAGTAAGTAAATGCATGAAGCGTGGTGAATGCACAAATAGCTGTGTGGGAATATGATGTAGGGGTGATAAAGGAAGTGTGACTTAAAAATGGTGAGGACTGGGTGCTTAGTATTCAGGGATACAAAATCTCAGAAAAGTTAGGGAAGGAAAGAAGATTGGTTGGGTGACAGTACTGATTAAGGAAGACATGGTAGTGTTGGAAAGAGAAGATGGCCTGGAGGGGGCAAGGCCAGAATCCATGTGATTAGAACTGAAGCAAAAAAAGGGTGATCATACACCTGGAAGTATTCTATAGGCCTCGAAATAGAGAGAGAGATAGGGGAGCAAATCTGCAGGGAAATCACAGAGGTGTACAAGAACTACAGAGTGATGTTGTTGGGGGGGCTTTAATTACCCATATATCCACTGGGATAATGTTAGAGTAAAAGGCAAAGAGTGGGACAGGCGGGGGGCAGTTTCAGTAGTGTGTTCAGGAAGACTTCCTTGACCAGTATATGTTCTCAGCCCAACTAAGGAAGGAGGCATGGCTGAATCTGCATGCTGGGAAATGAGGTGGGCCGAGTGGACCAAGTGCTGTGGAGGAACACTCGAGTAAGAGTGATCATTATTTTTATTTGATTCACAGGATGTGGGCTTCGCTGGCTGGGCCAGCATTTATCGCCCATCCCTAGCTGCCCTAGAGAAGGTTATCAGAAGGTTAATGTCAACGTGACGAGAAAGAACTAGCAAAGGTAAAATGTAAGCATAGACTGACAAAGAATGGTAATGGAACAATGGGTAATCTCAATGGAGATGTTTCAGGTACAAGGTATTCCAACAAGAGCACAACGTAGGTGAATCAAAGTCAGGACTTCTTGGATGACAAGGGAGAAACGTCAGATGCATGTCAGGTAAATTATTCAAGCGAAAACTAGGCCAAATACCATAAGTTCAGAGGGGAAGTGAAGAAAATAAGATTGGCAAAGAGAGAGCAGGAGAGTAAGAGACAGCAGGAGAATAATAGCAGTTAAAATGGAACTCTTTAGTAAGCGGATAGTAAGAGGTGGGGTAGGGTCTATTAGGGTCAAGGAATTTCATATGTTCTCAGAGGTGTAGGTTAAGGCTAGATTTTTTTATTTTCTTTCATGGGATACAAGCATTGCTGGCAAGCCCAGCATTTGTTGCCCATCCCTAACTGCCCTCAAGATGGTGATGGTGAGCCACCATCTTGAACTGCTACAGTTCATCTGGTGCATGTATACTCACAGTGCTGTTAGGAAGGGAGTTCCAGGCTTTTGACCCAGTAAGAGCGAATATAGTTTCAAGTTAAGATGGTATATGACTAGGGGAGCTTGTAGGTGGAAGTGTTGCCATATGCCTGCAGCCTTTATCCTTCTAGATTGTAGAGGTCGCAAATATAGAGGATGCTGTCGCAGAGGCTTGCTGAGTTGCTGCAGTGCATCTAAAGATGGTACACACTGCTGCCACTGTCTGCTGGTGGTGGAGATAGTGTTTAAATTGATGGATAGGTATCTATCAAGCAGGTTGCTTTGTCCATTTTGAGTGATATTGGAGCTCCACTCATCCAGGCAAGTGGAGCGTATTCCTTCACACATGTTGTGGGCAGGGTTTGAGGAGTCAGGTGGTGAGTTACTCACCACAGAATTCCCAGCCTCTGACCCGCTCTTCCAGCCACAGTATTTATATGGCTGTTCCAGTTATAGTTCTGGTCAATATCAAGGAGAGATGGTTAGATTCTCTCTTGTTGAACATGTCACGGTCTGGGCACTTGTGTAGCGTGAATGTTATTTGCCACTTATCCTGATTTCTCCCAATTTACTCTGTGCAGACCGCTCATAATATTAAATATATCTATTAGATCTACCCCAACCCTCCAAGGAAACAGTCTCAACTTCTCCAATTTATTTACAAACTGAAGTTCCCCATCCCTGGAATCATTGTCATGAATCCTTCTGCACCCTCTCACATCCTTCCTAAAATGTGGTGCCCAGAACTGGACGAAATACTGCATTTGAGGCCGAACCAGTGGACTATACAAGTTTGACAGAGCTTCATGCTTTTGTACTCTATGGTCTTAGTGATAAAGCCTAGGATACTGTTTGCTTTATTAACCGCTTTCTCAACCCGTCCTGCCACCTTCAATGATTTATGCACATATATTCTTGTGCTCCTGCACTCCCTTTAGAGTTGAATCCTTTATTTTTTATTATCTCTCTGAGTTCTTTCTACCAAAGTGAATCATTTCACACTTCACTGCCTTAATTTTCATATTCCACTTGTCTGCCCATTCCACCAACTTGTCTACATCCTTTTGAAGTTCTACACTGTCCTCTTCACAGTTCACAATAACTTCCAAGTTTTGTACCATCCACAAATTTTGAAATTGTGACCTGTACACCAAGGTCTAGGTCATTATCTATATCAGGAAAATCAGGGTCCTAACAGTGACCCCTGTGGAATTCCACTATAAACTTTCTTCCAGTTCAAAAAACCATTCACCACTACTTTGTTTTCTGTTACTAAGCCAATCTTGTATCCACGTTGCTACTATCCTTTTTTATCCATGAGCAATAACTTTGCTCACAAGTCTGTTTTGCCCACAAGTCTGTTGTGCAGCAACTTATCAAAAGCCTTTTGGAAGTCCATACACACCGCCTCAAAAGCATCACACTCATCAAGCCTGTTACTTCATCAAAATCTCCAGCAAATTAGATAAACACGATTAATGCTGGCTTTCCTTAATTAACTCGCATTTGCCCATGTGACTATTCATTTTATCCCAAATTATCATTTCTAAAAGTTTCTCAACATCGAGGTTAAAGTAAAAGCAAAATGCTGAAGATGCTGGAAATGTGCTCTTTCTACCAAAATGAATCATTTCACACTTCTCTGCCTTAATTTTCATATTCCACTTGTCTGCCCATTCCACCCAACTTGTCTACATCCTTTTGAAGTTCTACACTGTCCTCTTCACAGTTCACAATAACTTCCAAATTTTGTATCATCCGCAAATTTTGAAATTGTGACCTGTACACCAAGGTGTGCAGAAAACAGAAAATGCTGGAAAAACTCAGCAGGTCTGACAGCATCTGTGGAGAGAGAAACAAAGTTAATGTTTCGAGTCCATATGACCCTTCTTTAGAGCTAAAGAGAAGTCGAAACGTGATGAAATTTATTCTGTTTAAGGGGGGATGGAGCAGGTAAAGCTGGATGGGGGCAAAGGAGAGATCGACAAAGATGTCATGAACAAAAGGACAAAGGGAGTGTTAATGGTAGTGGTAGGGGCTAAAAAAAGGTGCTAGTAGTGGCATAAAGGTAAAAAACTGAATGTGATAATAGCAGAACAAGGTTCAGCACTCTGTGAAAGAACAACATGGAACAAGATGGCCCTTCTGGGGGTGGGGTGGGGGAGGGGGCGGTGGTGGGAAAAAAGGGATAAAAAAGGGAGCATGATAAAGGGAATAAAACAATGAATAAATTGATAAAAATAAGTAGATAAAAAATAAAAATAAATTTTGAAAAAAGGGATTAAAAAAGGGTTGAAGATAGAGGATAGAGAGTTCATGGTCTGAACTTGTTGAACTCAATGTTAAGTCCGAAAGGCTGTAAAGTGCCTAAACAGGAAATGAGGTGCTGTTCCTCCAGTTTGCGTTGGGCTTCACTGGAACATTGCAGCAGGCCAATGATGGAGATGTGGGCATGAGAGCAGGAATGGTGTGTTGAAATGGCAAGCAACAGGAAGATCTGGGTTATGCTTGCAGACAGACCAAGGTTAAAATGTCTAGCCTGTAGTTGCTGGCTTATCTTTAGACCCTTTTTGCACAACATTTGCAATTCTCCCGTCCTCTGGCACCACCTCTGAGTCTAAGGTACCTGAAAAATTATGGTCATCGCCTCCACAATTTCCACTCTCACTTCCCTTGGATCATCTCATCTGGTCCCGGTACCTTATCAACTAGTACAGATAACCTATCCAATATCACCACCTTGTCAATTTTAAACCCATCTAGTGTCCAAATTACCTCATCTTTCACCATCTTCTTTGGATGCAAATATTCATTTAAAACAGGATTAGATTGCAGCCCGCCAACAAGTGTTCAAAATAAGTGGAAGTGACAGATTCAGTAAGGGGCAGAAAATGCAGCAGAGAAACAGTCTCTAGTCCAGCCTAATCCCACTTTCTAACATTTGGTCCACAGCCCTGCAGGTTATGGCACTTCAGCTATATCCAGACAACTTTTAAATGAGCTGAGGGTTTCTGCCTCTACTACTGGGGGCAATGGCGTAGAGGTAATGTCACCGAACTTAGCTAAGGCTCTGGGGACATGAGCACGGGTTTAAATCCCACCACAGCAGCTAGTGGAACTTAAATTGAGTTAATCAATCCAGAATAAAAAAGCAAGACTCGGTAATAGTGGCCATGAAACCATTGTCGATTGTCATAAAAACCCATCCGTTTGACTAATGCCTTTTAGGGAAGGAAATCTGCTGTCCTTACCTGGTCTGACCTACATGTGACTCCAGCCCCCCTCAATGTGGTTGACTCTTAAATGCCCTCTGAAATGGCTTAGCAAGTCACACAGTTGTATCAAACTGCTAAAAAGTCTACAAAAAAGAATGGAACCAGAAATGACAAGGGCTGGGTTTCAGCTCTGTCAACCCTGCAAAGTCCTCCTAACCCTGGAGGCTTGTGCCAAAATTGAGACAGCTATCCCGCAGACTAGGCAACAACAGTCTGACATAATCGCATGCATGGAATCATATCTTATATCAGAAAGCATATCAGATAATGCCCCAGACACCACCATCACCCTCCCTGGGTATATCCTGTCCCACCAACAGGACAGACCCATCAGAGGTGATGGCACTGTGGTATACAGTCAGGAGAGAGTTGCCCTGGGAGATCTCAACATCCACTGTGGACTCTGAAGTCTCATGGCATCAGGTCAAACATGGGCAAGGAAACCTCCTGCTGATTACCACGTACTGTCCTCCCTCAACTGATGAATCAGTACTCCTCCATGTTGAACACCATTTGGAGGGAGCACTGAGGGTGGCAAGGGCGTAGAATGTATTCTGGATGGGGGACTTCAATGTCCATTACCAAGAGTGGCTCGGTAGCACCACTACTAACTGAGCTGGCCGAGTCCTAAAGAACATAGCTGCGAGACTGGGTCTGCGGCAAGTGGTGAGGGAACCAACAGGAGGGAAAATTGTACTTGACTTTGTCCTCACCAATCTACCTGTCACAGGTGTATCTGTCCATGACAGTATTTGTAGAAGTGATCACCGCACAGTGCTTGTGGATGAATTCCCATCTTTATATTGAGGAGCCCCTCCATTGTGTTGCGTGGCATGACCATCGTGCTAAGTGGGATAGATTTTGAACAGACCCAGCAACTCAAAATTGGCCATGGATGAGGTGCAGTGGGGCATCAGCAGAATTGTATACAGCCACAATCTGTAACCTCATGACCCAGCATAAACACCCCCCGCCCCCCCGCCTCCCGCCACCCCCCCCCACCCACCCTACTACGTCCATCAAACAAGGGGTCAACTCTGGTTTAATTTAGAGTGCAGGAAGGCATGCCAGGAGCAGCACCAGGAATTCCTAAAGATGGGGTGTCAACCTGCTGAAGCTACAACACAGGACTACTTGCATGACAAACAGCGGAAGCAATATGCGATTGACAGCTAAGCGATCCCACAGCTGACGGATCAGGTCTAATGTCTGCAGTCCTGCCACATCCATGTGAATGGTGTTGGGCAATTAAGCAAATAACTGGAAGCGGCGCTCCACAAAATTGGCCGAAAGTCTGGCAGATGGAGTATAATGTCGGAAAATGTGAAGTTGTTCATTTTAGCAGAAAGAATAAAAAAGCAGAGCATTGCTTAAATGGAGAAAGTCTGCAGAATTCTGAGGTGCAGAGGGACCCAGGTTCCAGCGCATGAGTCACAAAAAGTTAGTATGCAGGTACAGCAAGTAATCAAAAAAGCTAATGAAATGCTATCCTTTATTGAGGGGAATTGAACATAAAAGTAAGGATGTTATACTTCAGTTATACAGGGCATTGGTGAGACCACATCTCGCATACTTTGTACAATTTTGGTCTCCTTATTTAAGGAAGGATGTAAATGCATTGGAGGCAGTTCAAAGGAAGTTTACTAGATTGATACCTGGAATGAGCGGGTTATCTTATGAGGAAAGGTTGGACAGGCTGGGCTTGTTTCCACTGGAGTTTAGAAGAGTGAGGGGTGATTTGATTGAAGTATAAACGATCCCGAATGGTCATGACAAGGTGGACGTGGAAAGAATGTTTGCTCTTGTGGGTGACTCCAGAACTGGGGTGGGGGGCATTGTTCTAAAATCAGGGGTCGCCCTTTTAGAACAGAGATGAGGAGAAATTTTTTCTCTGAGAGGCTTGTCTGACTTTGGAACTCTCTGCCTCAGAAGGTGGTGGAGCGGGGTCATTGAATATTTTTAAGGCAGGAGTAGATAGATTCCCTGTTAGACAAGGGAATCAATGGTTATCGGGGGCAGATGGGAATGTGGAATTTGAAACACAAACAAATCAGCCATGATCTTATGAATGGCAGCGCAGGCTTGAGGGGCCAAATGGCCTACTTATGCTCCTATTTCATATGTTCGCATATCCCCAATGATGGGACAGCCCAGCACATCAGTGCAAAAGACAAGGCTGAGGCATTTCAACAATCTTCAGCCAGAAGTGCCAAGTGGATAAGACCATAAGACATAGGAGCAGAAATTAGGCCATTCCGGCCCATCGAGTCTGCTCCGCCATTCAATCATGGCTGATAAGTTTCTCAACACCATTCTCCCGCCTTCTCCCCGTAACCTTTGATCCCCTTACCAATCAAGAACCTATCTATCTCAGTCTTAAATACACTCAATGACCTGGCCTCCACAGCCTTCTGTGGCAATGAATTCCATAGATTCACCACTCTCTGGCTAAAGAAGTTTCTCCTCATCTCTGTTCTCAAAGGTCTTCCCTTTACTCTGAGGCTGTGCCCTCGGGTCCTAGTCTCTCCAACTAATAGAAACATCTTCCCCACGTCCACTCTATCCAGGCCTTTCAGTATTCTGTAAGTTTCAATCAGATCCCCCCATATCCTTATAAACTCCATCGAGTATAGACCCAGAGTCCTCAAACGTTCCTCATATGTTAAGCCTTTCATTCCTGGGACCGTTCTCATGAACCTCCTCTGGACCCTCTCCAGGGCCAGCACATCCTTCCTGAGATACGGGGCCCAAAATTGCTCACAATATTCTAAATGTGGTCTGACCAGAGCCTTATAAAGCCTCAGCAGCACATCCCTGCTTTTATATTCTAGCCCTCTCGAAATAAATGCCAACATTGCATTTGCCTTCCTAACTACTGACTCAACCTGCCTTAAGAGAATCCTGGACTAGGACTCCCAAGTCCCTTTTCTGAATTCTCTCCCCATTTAGAAAATAGTCTATGCCTCTATTCTTCCTACCAAAGTGCATGACCTCGCACTTCCCCACGTTGTATTCCATCTGCCACTTCTGTGCCCATTCTCCTAACCTGTCCAAATCCTTCTGCAGCCTCCCCGCCTCCTCAATACTACCTGTCCCTCCACCAATCTTTGTATCATCTGCAAACTTAGCCAGGATGCCCTCAGTTCCTTCATCTAGATCATTAATGTATAAAGTGAAAAGTTGTGGTCCCAACACTGACCCTTGCGGAACTCCACTAGTCACCGGCCGCCATCCTGAGAAGGACCCCCTTATCCCCACTCCCTGCCTCCTGCCAGACAGCCAATCTTCTATCCATGCTAGTACCTTGCCTCTAACACCATGGGCTCTTATCTTACTGAGCAGCCTCCTGTGTGGTTCAGTAAGACGGATGACCCATGTCGGCCTCCTCCTGAGTTCTCCAGCATCACAGATGCAAGTCTGCAGCCAAATCAATTCAGACCATGGGATATCAAGGCACTGGTTACTGCAAAGGATATGGACTCTGACAACATTCCAGCAATAGTCCTGAAGACTGCACCCTTAGCCAAGCTGTTCCAGTACAGCTACAACACTGGCATCTACCCAGCTATATGGAAAATTGCCCAGGAATGTCCTGTCCATAAAAAGCAAGACAACCTGGCCAATTACTGCCATGAATGGAATGATGGAAGGTGTCGATGACAGTGCTATCAAGTGGCACTTACTCAAAAACGATCTGCTCACTGACACTCAGTTCAGGTTCCACCAGGGCCACTCAGCTCCTGACATTACAATCCAATCATGGACAAAAGAGCTGAACTCCCGAGGTGAGGTCAGAGTGGCTGCCCTTGACATCAAGGCCACATTGTACCTAGTGTGGCATCAAGGAGCCCTAGCAAAACTGGAGTCAGTGGAAATCAGGGAGAAAACTCTCCGCTGGTTGGAATCATACCTAGCACAAAGGAAGAAGGTTATGGTTGTTGGAAGTCAATCGTCTAAGTTCCAGGACATCGCTGCAAGAGTTCTTTTGGGTAGTGACCTAGGCCCAACCATTTTCAGCTGCTTCATCAATGACCTTCCTTCCATCATAAGATCAGAATTTGGGATATTCGCTGATAATTGCACAATGTTCAGCACCATTCGCGACTCCTCAGATACTGAAGGAGTCCGTGTACATGTGCAGCAAGAACTGGACAACATTCAGGCTTGGACTGATAAGTGGCAAGTAACATTTGCACCAGATACTACCATCCAGGACAAAGCATCCCCCTTGATTGGCATTCCATCCACCACCTCCAACATCTACTACCTGCACCACTGATGCACAAGGCAGTCCAAGGTCCCTCACTCCCTTTACACCTCTCAGTATCCTCCCAATTATTGTGTATTACCTTGCCTTGTTTGACCTCCCCACCTGACCTGTCCATTGATATCTTCCTTCAGTCATGTGAACATACATATGAAAATATGAAATAGGAGCAGAAATAGGCCATTTGGCCCCTTGAGCTTGCTCCGCCATTCAATAAGATCATGGCTGACCTGTTTGTGTTATGAATTCCACATTCCTATTTATCCCCGATAACCTTTGATTCCCTTGTGCCATCTACAAGATGCAGTGCAGCAACTCAAGGCTCCTTCGACAGCACTTTCCAACCCTGCAACCTCTACCACCTAAAAGTACAAGGGTAGTAGATGCATGGGGACACCACCACCTGCAAGCTCTCCAAAAAGACAAAGAGCATCCTGACTTGAACTATTTTGCAGTTCTTTCACTGTTGTTGAGTCAAAATCTCAGAACTCCTTCCCAAACATTGCTCTGGGTGTGCCTATATCACATGGACTGCAGCGGTTCAAGAAGGCAGCTCACCACCACCTTCTCAAGGGCAATTAGGGATGGGCAATAAAATTCTGGCTAAGCCAATGGTGCCCACATCTCGTGAAAGAATATAAAAAAACTACCCTTTCAGGCAGTGAGTTTCAGATCCCTGCAACCGTTTGGGTGAAAAAATTGTCATCTCTAATCCTACCAATCACTTTAAATCTTTGCCCCCGAATCACTGACCTCACTGCCCTTCCCATCCACTCTATCCAGGCCCCTCACAATTTTGTACATCTCAATCCTCTCCCCTTCTTCTGTTCCTAGGAGAACAACCCCAACCTATCTAATCTTTCCTCAGCTGTGATTTTCTAGCACTGGCAACATCCACGTCAATCCCCTCTGTCCCTCTCTTGTGCAATTACATCCTTTCTGTAATGAGCTGTCCAGAGCTGCACACAGTACTCAAGTTGTGGCCTAACTCATATTTGATATAGTTCCAGCATAAACTTCCTGCTCTTATATTCTCTGCTTCAGCTAATAAATGAAAGGATTCCATATGCCTTCTTAACTACCTTTTCAACATGCCCTGCTAATTAGTCCTGTTCAGCGATCTGTGGGCAGTCAGTCCAAAGTCTCTCACTTCCTCTACACCTCTCAGTATCCTTCCATTTATTGTGCATTCTCCTGCTTTGTCTGACCTCCCCAAATGCATCACCTAATATTTCCATGCTTACATTTGCCACTTTTCTGTCCACTTGACCAGTCCAATGATATCTTCCTGCAGCCATACGAACATACATATGAAATAGGAGCAGAATTAGGCCATTTGGCCCCTTGAGCCTGCTCCGTCGTTCAATAAGATCATGGCTGATCTGTTTGTGTTTCAAATTCCACATTCCCATCTACCTCTGATAACCTTTGATTCCCTTGCCTAACAAGAATCTATCTACCTCTGCCTTAAAAATATTCAATAATCCCGCCTCCACCCACTTCTGAGGCAGAGAATTCCAAAGTCGCACAAATCTCAGAGAAAGAAATTCTCATCTCTGTCCAAAAAGGACAATCCCTAATTTTAAAGCAGTGCCCCCATATTCTGGGCTCATCCACCAAAAGAAATATCCTTTCCACACCCACCTTGTCAAGGCCATTCAGGATCTTATAAACTTCAATCAAATCAACCCTCACTCTTCTAAACTCGAGTGGGAACAAACCCAGTCCATCTAACTTATCCTCACAAGACAACCTGCTCATTCCAAGTGTCAATCTTGTAAACCTCCTCTGAACAGCCTTCAACGCATTTACATCCTACCTTAAATGAGAACAAACTGTAAATAATATTACAGGTGTGGTCTCACCAATGCCCTGTATCACTCAAGTATAACATCCTTACTTTTATGTTTAATTCCTCTCGTAATAAAGGATAGCATTCCATTAGCCTTCTTAGTTACTTGCTGTACCTGCATACTAACTTTTTGTGACTCATGCACTAGAACATCAAAGTCCCACTGCACCTCATAATTCTGCAGCCTTTCTCTGTTCAAGTAATACTCTGCTTTTTTATTCTACAGCTTTCTTCCTCGCTATCAGCTATGTCATCAATTTTTGTGTCATCTGCAAATGTCTTGATCATTTCCTCTACATTTACGTCAAAATCATTAATATCTACCACTAAAAGCAGGGACTTAGTACTCAGCCTGTGAATCCCCACAGGATACAGCCTTCCAGTCACAAAAACATCCATCAATAATTACTCTGTTTCCTGCCACTGAGTTAATTTGAACCCAGCTTGCTACATTCCCCTGGATCTATGGGCTTTTACTTTTTTAACCAGACTGTCATGTATGACCTTGTCAAATGCCTTGCTAAAATCCATGTAGACTACATCATCAGTCCTTGTTACCTCTTTAAAAAATTAAATGAAATTAGTCAGACATGACCTTCCCTTACCAAATCCATGCTGACTGTCTTTGATTAATCTATGCCTTTCTAAGTGACAGTTTAGCCTGTCCCTTACAATTAGTTCTAATAATTCCTTGCTACTGAGGTCACACTGACTGGCCAGTAATTATTCGGTCTATCCCTCACTCCCTTTTAAACAAAGGTTCAACGTTAGCAGACCTCCAATTCTCCAACGCCACACATGAGGATTGGAAAATGATGGTCAGACCTGGGTTATTTGCTCCCTGCTTTATTTTAGCATTTCATCCGGCCCTGATGATTTATCTAATTTCAAGGAAGCAAATCTCCCTAATACTTCCTCTCTCCCTATGTTTATCCTCAACTACTATGCCTGCATTGTTCCCTCTTTCATGAAGATAGATGCAAATTATTCATTAAGAACCATACCCACATTCTCCGCCTCCATAGGTTACCTTTCAGTATTTTATGGGCCCTACTTGCTCTTAATGTATCGATCAAACATTTTTAGGTTCTCCTTGATTTTGCTTGCCAATATTCTTTCATGCCCTCCCTTTGTTTACCTAATTTCCTTTTTGATTTCACCCCTCCACTTTCTATACTCCTCTTGACTTTCTGTAGTATTGAGTTCTCAGTGTCTAACATAAGCTTTCCCGTTCTACCTTATCTTACCCTGCAAGCTCCTTGACATCCAGGGGGCTCTGGATTTGGCCGTCCCACACTTTTTCTTTGTGGGAACATGTTTACTCTGACCCCCTTAAATCTCCCCTTTCAATGCTTCCCACTGCTCTGACACTGATTTACCTTCAAGTAGATGTTTGCAGTCCACATTTGCTAAATCATTCCTCAGCTTAGTAAAATTGGCCCTTTCCCAATCTAGAACTTTAGCTCTTGTTCTATCTTTATCCTTTTCACTCTGGGATTTTTTTTACTCTGGATTGCTCCTTGTCCTTTTCCATAGCCAAGCTAACCTTTATAATACAATGATCACATTCTCCTAATGATACTTGGTCCACTTGGCCCACCTCATTCCCAAGAACCAGGTGTAGCAATGTCTCCTTTCTCGTTGGACTCAAAACATAATGCTATAGAAAATTCTCTTGAACACACGCTAGGAAATATGAACAAAAAAATGCTGCAAATACTCAGCAGCTCAGTCAGCATTTATGGAAACACAGGTCATCAGACATCTTGACCTGAAATGTTAACTCTGTTTCTCGCTACAGGTGTTTCGTGACCTGAGTATTTCCAGCATCTTTTTGTTTTTACTTACATCTCCAGCAGCCATACTATATTGGTTTTGTATTTTCTTACACTCCAGGAACTCTTGTCCCTCTCTGCCCTTTACTACTCTGCTATCTACCATCTAGCAAGCAACAGCTCAGAACCAGAGCCCTCTTCAGGTTTAAATGCCTGGCCCCATCTACACTGTTTCTATTGGAACTTCTGTATCAATGACTACAAGACTAATTCATCTCTATGTGTCTATCCCATTGTGGAAGTCATCTCTACTGGAAAAGTGAATTATCCAGCAATAGTTTTCAACCTGTCGACCTTTGTGATGAACTACACCATTGGACTTTTGATTCTGCACTCTGGACTCATGGGAAACAATAATTCTTATTTTCTCTGAAGTCTTTGCCCTGTACCTCTTGATTTTTTAAATCTCTTTTTCACTGTATAAATACATAAAGGGGGGGAAACGGTGTGAACCCCCTTCCTGGAATTTGAATGTGTATACAATAAACTAACCCTTTAAGTTTATCCTATCTCGAGTTTGCTGTGGGGTTATTAATAGAAAACTGGATCATGCCAAAACTGAGGGGTTGGGAAATAAACTACCTCTTAGGGGGAAATCAAAATCAAAACACCTCAGTTTTCAGACAGGTGGCAAGAGGGAAAATCAGGCCTGTTTTAAATTAAACACCCTCATATCCGTAACAACTAAGAGGACTCTAATAAAATTTGGACTTTAGTGGAGATGGTATAGTTAATGGATAATATACTGAAAAGGCTGGTTATGCTTAGAGTGGATCAGTCACCTGGTCTGGATGGCTTGCGGCTGCTAAAGGAAATGGAAGGGCTTGCTATTATCTTCCAAAATTTCCTCGATGGGGGCAGGTGCCAGAGGACTGGAAAGTGGCAACTGTGACACCCTTATTCCAGGCAGGGCGCAAGGACATTCCTAGTAACTACAAGGCCAGTTTAACATCAGTGGTAGGTAAAGCTTTAGAAACAATAATCAAGAAAAAACGACAGCAAGCACCTAGAGAGGTTTGAGTTAATTAGGAAAGTCAGACTGGATTTGAGAAAGGCAGATCGTGCTTGACAAAACTAATTGAATTTTTTGTAGAAATAACAGAAAGGTTGATGAAGGGAATGCAATGGATAGTACCTATATGATTTTAATAAAAAAATTGACAGAAGTAGCAGATAAAAGGCTGGTTAACCAAATTGAGGCTCATGGAATAGGAGGGTCACTGCTAGCGTGGAGAAAAAGTTGTCATAGCCAGTACAGTCATGAAGATATTACACATTTTAATTTTCTTAAACTGACAACAGTTTTTAAGATGGCTGACAACATATAATGTGACTTTGGCAGTATCGATTCCAGACAGAACTAAAACCCAAGCAAACACCTCATTAAAATATGAACAATTTCAGCCACTTGTGAAACTCTCAAATTCTTTTAAGGATGAAATGTAAACAGAACAAGACTATCACATATCAGCCAACTCATCGTCATGGGACACAGAGCCATCAAAATTCAATGTTCTTTTCATGAGAGGCATTCAAAGGGTAATTTGAATTGAATGGGTCACCCAATTATGACCTTGGCAGTCTCAAAAGCTCTCAATGTGTGAAAGGCTAAAACGCAGGGTGTGAAAAAAAACCACAACCTTTTTATGGAAGGACACTGAAATGGTTGCATGGTTTAAGGTATGTTCCTTTTAAAAATAAAAGCAAAAGCTGTTCGGATCAGAGACATTAGCTGAAAAGCAATCAAACCAACTGCAAGACCACACAGCTGAGGTAAAACAGCTATACCTTTGTTAGGGGGGGAATATAGGAGTATAGTAAGAACTATTGTAAGGGAATGATACTGTTTGAATCTCCAAACAGCTAGTGCCTGCAAGTACATAAACAGTTAAAAAACCACCATATGAACCTTGTACACCCTCAGGGCCTGTGATCATCAGCAAGGTCCTGGGAGCCAGGCTGGACACAGAAGAATGGAAATAAGATAGATTAGGTGTCCTAGGAGTCAGACTGAAGACTTTGGCTGGAAAACAACTAAGATTGAGCCTGTTTTCAGCAGATAGGGAAAAAACAGACAGTCCTAGTTTCGATAGGAGGGAAGGTCTCTGCCTAGGTGAAAATAGGGACATACGATGCATGTACCTGTTACCAGAGATGTCTATTTAATGTAAACCTATATGTTGACGAGACTGGAATCTGAAAAATGTTTTTGTACATGACCAGTAATGTATAAATATGCTGAGCATTTGTAATTTAGCAGAGTGCTATCTCAAGCTGCTTGAGGTGGGTCTCTCCTTGCAATTGCTCAAATAAACAATTGTAACCTGTACCTGAGCCTCCTGTGGTCCGTTTGTCAAAGATACCACAACAGTTTGGCGTAGTCGGCAGGATACTCGGGTCGGATCCTCGGGGCAGCTCTGCAAAGTGGGTGAGTATATTTTATTTACCACCCGTAGTTAGTGCAGTAAGCATACCCGAGAACAGTCCAGTCGAGTACCAAAATAATCAGGAGGAGGAATCAGGACAGTAGACACGGGCACTGGGGTAGGAGGCGGAGCCGCGCAGGTGGGCTAGCGGTGCCAAAGCCGCACAGGGAGGCCGGACCACTACCGAAGATAGGAGGCAGAGCCGTGCTGGCGGGCTACGGTTTGAAGTAACCATAGCCGAAGCCATGCAGGGAGGCCAGACCCCAGTTAGGAGGAGGCGGAGCGGTGCTGGCAGGCTACGGTTTAAAATAACCATAGCCGAAGTCACACAGGAAGGCCAGACCCCAGTGAAATAAGTAGACCACATATACCGCAAGTAACTAAGTTGTTAGGGCCGTGCAAACTAACCACGCAGAGACAGACGGGAATATAAAAACAGAATGCCGTCAGGAAAACAGGAAACTGCTATGGAACGTGACTGGGGAACCGCAGACTCCATCACGAGGTTCATAGCGGAACAGCAGTCAAGATTAATCACGAAAATGCAGAAGGAGGGGTAGAATCCGCAGGGAAACCCCGGAGAACAAAAAACAGTGGTGGGTAGAACAGAAAAAGGATAAGGAAAAAAAAAAGGAGTGATGGTTATTATTACCTTGTATTTGCAGTTGTGTAGGCAGATTAATACTAAGGTCCAGTCGATTAGAGGGGGAGAGACAAAGACAGATCAGATCAGTGGCGGCAGTTTGTAGTGATACTGACCAGAAGGAGGAAAGCTCCGAAGGTGAAGCCAATGACAAAATTGGGATGAAACCGCCCTCATACAACACTGTACCAACCGCCCCACCGTGCTCGTCGAATCCCATGGCCCCTATGGCAGTAACTGTTAGGAAAAGTAAAGTCGAAAAAGGCGGATTAAAAGCTAAAGGGAGAAATAGGGGAGCTGAAGAATGGGAAGAGGATGAGGCGGTGGAGAAAGTTAAGCACGTACCATTCAGCCTGGGGGAGAAGCAGGTTTTGCTGAAAGAACTGCCGAGACTTAAACCTCGGTATAACAATTCAGATTTTTGGACCAAACTGTGGGAAATACAAGATTTCCATGCAATGCACCCCCTTGATACCCTTAAGTTGGTGATGGCCAAATGCCCAGGGGATATTGCTTCCTTGGGGAAGATTGCCCCTGCAGATTAGGAGTGTAGATTGGGTAAAGTCTGGGGACATTCCAGATCGGGAGAAGGCGTCAGCCCTGCACAAGGACTTTGAGGTGGCAGTTAAGGAAGCCTTGGGAGAGGGAGAGACGAATTGGGGGTGTATAACATCCATAGTACAGAAGAAGGGTGAGTCCGTAATGGACTATGAAGAACGGAAGTGGGAGACGTATGTACAATTTTCAGGACAACCGCGTCTTGTGTGGGGTGACGAGATTTTCCTGAAAATTTTGAAGGAAGGGTTCGGACCCGAATATCAGGTCATCAGCACGGGCCTCTCAGTAGGAGGGAATTATATGGACATTATGCGTTGGGCTACGGAGTTGGAGGCCCAGGGACGTAAAGTGGCCCCAGTGGCAGTGGTTTGTTCGAGGATAGAATGTTTTAACTGTGGGAAGGAGGGTCACATGGCCAGGGAATGCAGGAGTCGGCGAAAGATGCCGATGAATACGGGGCTGCGGTGTACGAACTGTAGGAAGACTGGGCACCTCCGGAATGATTGTTGGTGTCCACGAGGGGGACGGGAAGGCTGGGGCCCCAGGCAGTCCCGAGGGGCTGAGGCTGACCTGGGTCAACAGCTGCTGACAGTGGGCAAGGCCTGGGGGCTATTCCAGGACTTGTCAAGCCATGCATAGGTAGCGCCCGCCCTCAGGATGTCCAGGGCCGGAGACGCACGAATGTTTGTTGACGCCCTGTCAGGGGGCCGGCATGCAGAATGTTTACAGGGTGTTCATTTCAATTAGAGACCTGGACCTACCAACTACGTGTTACCATAATGATGACAGGAATAAGGGATACACATATGGGCGAGACAAAGTGAGGTTACCCCCTTAGAGATAGAGGGGTTGATTGTCCTGATCCGGATTTGGGTAGGTCAAACTAAATGAAGGGAGCATTATGGGAATGGATATTTTAAAAAGATTAGGGGCAGTAGTCAGCCCACAGGACGGTAAGATTATTATGCAAGGTCCACTTAAGAAGAATCGAACACCAATTCTTCTATGCAGCGTGCCTGCAGTAACGAAGTCAAAGCACAAAGAACAAAGAAAAGTACAGCACAAGAACAGGCCCTTCGGCCCTCCAAGCCTGCGCCGATCATATTGCCCGTCAACTAAAACATTTTGCACTTCCGGGGTCCGTATCCCTCTATTCCCATCCTATTCATGTATTTGTCAAGCTGCCTCTTAAACACCACTATCGCACCTGCTTCCACCACCTCCTCTGGCAGCAAATACCAGACACTCACTACCCTCTGCGTAAAAAATTTGCCCCGCACATCTTCTCTATAGTTTTCTCCTCTCACCTTAAATCTATGTCCCCTAGTAATTGACTCTTCCACCCTGCGAAAAAGCTTCTGACTATCTACTCTGTCCATGCCACTCATAATTTTGTAAACTTCTTTCAAGTCTCCCCTCAATCTCCGACGCTCTAGTGAGAACAATCCGAGTTTCTCCAACCTCTCCTCATAGCTAATAACCTCCAGACCAGGCAGCATCCTGGTAAACCTCCTCTGCACCCTCTCCAACGTCTCCATATCCTTCTGGTAATGTGGTGACCAGAATTGCACGCAATATTCCAAGTGTGGCCTAACCAAGGTTCTATACAGCTGCAGCATGACTTCCCAGCTTTTATACTCAATACCCCTGCTGATGAAGGCAAGCATGCCATATGCCTTCCAGACTACCTTATCCACCTACGTTGCCACTTTCAGTGACCTGTGGACCTGTACACCCAGATCCCTCTGCCCATCGATGCACTTAATGGTTCTGCCATTTACTGTGTAATTCCTGCCTGTATTAGACCTTCCAAAATGCATTACCTCGCCTTTGTCCGGATTAAACCCCATCTGTCATTTCTCTGCCCAAGTCTCCAACTGATCTATATCCCGTTGTATCCTTTGACAATCCTCTTCACTATCTGCAACTCCTCCAACCTTGGTGTCGTCTGCAAACTTACTAATTAGCCCAGTTACATTTTCCTCCAAATCATTTATGTATACTACAAACAGTAAAGGTCCCAGCACTGATCCCTGCGGAACTCCACTAGTCACAGCTCTCCATTCAGAAAAGCACCCTTCCACTGCTACCCTCTCTCTTCTATGACCAAGCCAATTCTGTATCCATCCTGCCAGCTCACCTCTGATCCCGTGCGACTTTACCTTCTGTACCAGTCTGCCATGAGGGACCTTGTCAAAGGCCTTACTGAAATCCATGTATATAACATCCACTGCCCTTCCATCATCGATCATCTTTGTCACTTCCTCGAAAAACTCGATCAAGTTAGTGAGACACGACCTCCCTTTCACAAAACCATGCTGCCTCTCACTAATATGCCCATTTACTTCCAAATGGTAGTAAATCCTGTCACGAAGAATCTTCTCCAATAATTTCCCTACCACTGACGTAAGGCTCACTGGCCTGTAATTTCCTGGATTATCCCTGTTACTCTTCTTAAACAATGGAACAACATTGGTCATTCTCCAGTCCTCTGGGACCTCACCCGTAGCCAGAGAGGATACAAAGATTTCTGTCAAGGCCCCAGCAACCTCCTCCCTTGCCTCCCACAGTACTCTGGGGCAGATCAAGTCAAACCCAGATCAATGGAAGCAACATGGGCAATGGGGCATTCTGTGCTGGCAAGTTGCCAGAGTCTGGGCACGACACAAACATGATTGTGGTAGGATTGAAATGACTCCCATACATATTCCGGGCCCAGAACACTCTCCAAGGAAACAATATCCCATTAAATCAGAGGCACAGAATGCAGTGTGGTACATCATACAGAGCCTAGAGCAGGACGGGATAGTGAGGAGGACCCAGTACACCACCAATTCCCCTATTTGGCCCGTTCAGAAACCGGACGGGTCATACCGGCTAACAATTGACTATACAGTTTTAAATAAGATTCCCTGTAGTCGGAAGGAAGCTATAGAAAGAATGCCGAGATCCGTAGATGTGCGAGGGGTCAGGCAAACCTTAGGGTTGTTTAGTTACTGTAGGACCTTCATGGAGGATTTTGCGAAGTTAACAGCACCCATACAGGAATTGATCAAAGGGGAGAAAGCATTGCAGGATTGTATAGAATGAGGTGAGAAACAAGAAATAGCTTATACTGCACTAAAACGGGCACTCACTCGAGCGCCAGCCTTAGGGTTGCCCTGTATGGGCAAAGTGTTTCATCTCTATACCCTTAATGAGGGAGGGTTTTACAGTGCGGTGCTGACTCAAGAGCATGGGGATCTTTATTAAGTACCATGGTATTCCGCCATATGCAGTAGACAAAGAAGGGGGTATAGTTAGCACTACGTTAGAAGGGTGTAGTTTAGAGGCCACCGTAGTAGTAAGCGCACATCCGATATATGAGACAGAAGAAGCTATGTGCGGATTTAAAGCAGCAGCAAACTGTACAATGGAAACTATGTGGGCTGCAAAAGAACCAACTCATGTTGCATACATGGGGAATGGGAGATATTGTATCACCACGAGGCAGCAAAAGATCCAATACGGGAGCAACCGGATGTGCCCCGTCCACAATCATTCAGTGTGCTAACATCCACAGGTGCCGGCAAGGGTGGGGAAGGTGGAACTGGTCAAAACATACAAAAGAGGGGCGGCTACTATTCAGGTCATGGAGAGCCTTAAGGATAACTTGACACAGTATTTGAACCAGTTCTCCTATGAAATTCCCTTGTTACCAGAGCACCTGACCGCAATTCGGAGACAGGCTCAGCAAACGTATAGAACCTACTATACACTACAGCAAAAGGTTAGAGCCTTAAAAGAGGATATCGAGCAAATAGATTCCTCCACATGGTGGGAGGATCTGTGGAATTGGCGCTCAAAGGTACAGATAAACCCAGGATTCGGATTATCTCTCATGCCCTAGTTATACTTCAGCTGATATTGATTATATACCTAACATGCTTGATTCACCGCATCCAAGGGTCACAAAAAAGGTGGCGCTGGGGGAGTTTTTACAGATGGAGAAGGAATTTAGCAAGTCAGAGGTCTGAATTGAAAGGCCAGATGATACGGATGGTCTGACCAGTGCTTTTTAACGTGCCAAAGCTGGATACCTGGCCAGCATCAATGGGTGGCGGTACGTAAAGGGGGCAGACAGGACCATTGTAATCGGTTACTTTGGGCTAGGCCAAGGGCCAAAAGGGAGGACTGTTAGGGGGGGATATAGGAGTACAGTAAGAATCTATTGTAAGGGAATGATACTGTTTGAATCTCCAGACAGCCAGTGCCTGCAAGTACATAAACAGTTAAAAAGCCACCGTATGAACTTTGTACTCTCTCAGGGCCTGTGATCATCAGCAAGGTCCTGGGAGCCAGGCTGGACACAGAAGAATGGAAATAAGATAGATTAGGTGTCCTAGGAGTCAGACTGGAGACTTAGGTTGGAAAACAGCTAAGGTTGAGCTTGTTTTCAGCAGATAAGGAAAGAACAGGTGGTCCTAGTTTAGATAGGGTGGGGGGAGGCCTCTGCCTAGGTGAAAGTAGGGACATACGATGAGATGCCCGTTTAACGTAAACCTATATGTTGACAAGATTGGAATCTGAAAAATGTTCTTGTATGTGACCAGTAATGTATAAATATGCTGAACACTTGTAATTTAGCAGAGTGCTACCTCAAGCTGCTTGAGGTGGGTCTCTCCTTGCAATTGCTTGAATAAATGATCGTAACCTGCACCTGAGCCTCCTGTGGACCATTTGTCAAAGATACCACAATTCCTTGAAAGCGAGAGAAGAAATCTCCCCAAAACTATTCTGATTTCACGTTCATCTGAGAACCTGCCTCCTGGAAATTCAACTACAAGAAGCATTGCAGCTTTCTGAGATTCTCTGCTTTTGAAGACCTCCGCTCCAAGTAAAGTATCAATTCAACTGAGAAACTACAGAGCTACTACAAAAGAGAATGAATCATTACAATTTGAAATGTTTCCTTATTTATCTATATCTTATCTTTGTGTGTGTGGTATTGTGTGAGAGAGACATTACGTCAAACCTCCGTATAATTCACAAAAGCTTGCTGATGGAAATTATTTAAATTGGAACAACCACACTGAGGGGAAGGAAATACACACTAACCTCAAACATTAGAACACTTTAATTATGGGCAATAATAAAACACAAATTCTGTCCATGATAATTGCTTTTGAGGATAGAAAACAGTGACTTGTTGTTTTTCAAAATGGCTGTTTTTCAGACTGGAGGATGGTGGTCAATGGTTTTCCCCAAGGGTCAGTGCTAGAACAATTATTATTTTGATATATATAAATGACATGGATTTTGGAATAGAGTAAAATTGTTTGCTGATTTTACCAAATTTGGAGGTGTGGTTGACAGTGAGAGTGACACTAAGCATCTGACAACAGGACATAGATAGGTTAGCAGGATGGGCAGAGGAGTGACAGATGGAATTTAATAGCGAAAAATATGGGGTGATGCAATTTGTTGGAAGGGATATGGAGATAATGGTACAGTTCTAAAAAATGTGCAGGGGCAGAGGGATCTTGGGGTCCAAGTACATAGATCTTTGAAAGTGGCAGGACATATTCAGGCAATAATTAGCATAGCATGTGTGATTTTGAGATCTATAAATAGAGGGATTGAATATTAAAGCTAGGAAGTTATGCTGAACATTTATCAAACTCTGGTTAGGCCACAACTAGAGTATTGCATCCAGTTCTGGTCACCACACATTTAGGAAGGATGTGATGGCCCTTGAGTGTGCGCAGAAGGGTTCCAGAGATAAGGGATTTTAGCTACATGGTTAGGTTGGAGAAGCTGAGTTGTTCTCTCTGCAACAAAAGAGATCGAGATGAGTTTTGATAGAGGTGTACAAGATAATGACAGGCTTGGATAAGACAGGCAAAGAAAAGCTGTTCCCATTAGTGGAAGGTACAAGAGCTGTTCCCATTAGTGGAAGGTATAAGAACTTGGGGACACAGATGTAAGATTTTGAGTAAGAGATGCATAGGAGGTGTGAGGAAGAACGTTTTACGCAGTGTGTGGTAGTGACCTAGAATTCCATGCCTACAAGGGTGGTGGAAGCAAAGACAATCAATGATTTCAAAAGGAAATTGGATGAGCACCTGAGGGAAATAAACCCTTCAGGGCTCTGGGGATAGAGAGGGGAAACGGGACTGACCAAATTGCTCTACAATGATAGAAATTACATAAACACATTTAAAATAGAAGAAATATGAAATGAGCTAATTGATTTAAGAGGATAAAACCCTAAGCCTTAATGGAATGCATTCACAAAAGCAAAGAGTAGGGGTAAAGGGTCCAACTATTCAGAGTGGCAGAAGATTCAAGGTGTACTTTCAAGATGATCAGTGCTGGCTTCACTATTGTTTACAATTTATATTAACAATTTAAACTTTGGAATCAAAAACAATTTCTAAATTTGTTGGCGACAACTTTGGGCTGGGGTAGGAATAATCAGAGCAGACAAAATACAAGACATTAATAAACTTGCGAAATGGTCATATACTTGCAAAATGATTTTAAAAAACAGTAAGTATCAAAGTATCACATTTTGATGAGGTCAGATATCATTTAGAAAATAGAAATCTAAATAAGATAGTGAAGAAACAAATCACAAATTACAAGTACACAAACCACTATAAGTAGTGATGCAGATTTAAAAAAGCAAACCAAGCACTAGTGATTATTTCCAGAGAAATATAAATGAAAAGTACAGAAGTTATGCTCAGCTTGTATCGAATCTTGGTTGCCACATTATTTTAAGGATATAGAGGCACTGGAGAGGATGCAAAAGGATGGTACCAGAAGTGCGAGGTTAAAACTCAGAAAAAGGTGAACAGGCTGCATATCTTTTCTCTTGAAAAGAAAATCTGTGGGGTGACCTAATAGGAATCTTTAAAATTATAAAAGGTTTTGATAGAATAAAAAAAACTTAGTCTACCCTTTCATGGGATGTGGGCGTCGCTGACTTGGCCAACATTTGTTTCCCATCCCTATTTGTCCTTGAGAAGGTGACGGTGAACTGTCTTTTTGAACTGCTGCAATCCATGTGGTGTAGGTACACCCACAGTGCTGTCACAGTGCTGTAAGGGGAGGGAGTTCTGGGATTTTGATCCCGTGACAGTGAAGGAATGGTGATATAGTTCCAAGTAAGGATGGTGAATGGCTTGGAAGGGAACTTGCAGGTGGTGGTGTTCCCATGCATCCGTTGTCCTTGCCCTTCTAGATGGTAGAGGTTATGGGTTTAGAAAGTGCTGTCGAAGGATCCTTGGTGAGTTGTTGCAGTGCATCTTATACACACTGCTGCCAGTGTGTGTCGGTGGTGCAGAGATTTAATCTTTAAGTTGGTGCACGGGGTGCCAATCAAGCGGACTACATTTTCCTGGAAAATGTTGAGCTTCTTGAATGCTATTGGAGCCACTTATTGAGGCAAGTAGAGAGCATTCCATTACACTTGTAGATGGTGGACAGGCTTTGAGGAGTCAGAAGGTGAGTTACTTGCTGCCGAATTCCCAGCCTCTGACCTGCTCTTGTAGCCACAGTATTTATATGGATAGTCCAGTTCAGTTTCTGGCCAATGGTAACCCCCAAGGATGTTGATAGTGAGGGAAGTTCAGCGATAATAATGCCATGTCAAGCAGAGATGGTTAGATTCTCTCTAGTTGGAGATGGCCATTGCCAGGCATTTGTATATGTGAATGTTATTTGCCACTTTTCAGCTCAACCCTGAATGATGTTCAGCTCTTGCTACTTACAGACACTGATTGCTTCAGTATCTGAGGAGCTATGACTGTTACTGAAAATTGTGCAATCATCAGCGAACATTCCCAATTCTGACTTTATGATAGGAGGGAAGGTCATTGATGAAGCAGCTGAAGATGGTTGGGCCTAGAACACTATCCTGATGAAATCCTGCAGCCAGTCCTGGGACTGAGATGAATGACCTCCAACAAACAAAAATCTTCCTTTGTGCTGGGTATGACTCCAACAAGTGGAGAGTTTTCCCCGATTTTCAATGACTTTAATTTTGCCAGGGCTCCTTGATGCTACAGTCAATTGCCACCTTGTTGACAAGGGCAGTCATTCTCACCTCCCCTTGCTTCCACTTGTGTGGAAGAGTAAAACTAGAGGTTATCATTTTAACATAGTCACCAAGCAACTAAGTAGGGATCTCAGAAAAAACTCTTTACGCAAAATGGTGAGAATGTAAATCTCACTACCAAGGAAGTGGCTGAGGTGAATAGTATGGATCCTTTTAGAGGAAGCTACATAAAGTTGTGAGGGAAAAGCGAATAGAGGGTTATCCTGATGGTTAGATGAGGAAGGGGGCTCAATTAGAGCATAAACACTGGCATGAACTGGTTGTGCACAAACAAGTAGAATATACAGTATGGAAACAGCCTATGTAATCTATGTAGAACAGGAGCAAATTTATATAGGTGCCAAGAGCAAATTTATATAGGTGCCAGCACTTACCAAAAACTGTGCCTGCATTCCAAAACAGTGAGTTCACTTTCAATGTGAGAACCACGCTTATAAATGCAGATAACACAGGGGGGAAACCCAGAACATGAGGAAAATTTGGATGGAGCTGAACCCAGGATACAGGATTCAGCAGGGGCTGTGACAGTTTCAGAACAATCTCTGAGGGACGAGATTAGAATTTCTTTCCATTCTTTAATTGCTCCTATATAATATACATCAGTTTGTCTGAAACAAACATAGGGCCAAAGTTCAGGTACGCATTATAAGGGAAAACATTAGGAAATGATTGAACAAAGAAAATATGGCAACAATGTAGACTCAACACAGATGAGGTAAAGAAATGTGAAAAAGGAAACCCCAAAATATTGAAACGAAGGTAACATCTCAGAAAAACATTTTCTGACAACTTTCTCACTGGAGTGAGTTTGTTTCCTTATAAGCGCACAACAAATGTGCAAAATTATTGCATTAATAGAGTCCTGAAACTCCAATTTTACACACCGATATACCCCACTGGAGATCATAACAGATAGAATCACAGAATCACGCACTGTAGAAGAGCCCTTTGGCCCATCGAGTCTGCACCGACACGTGAGAAACACCTGACCTACCTAACTAATCCCATTTACCAAGCACTTGGCCCATAACCTCAAAACATCCAAATTGAAAATTAGTTGTGACAGCTGTTTCAAGTTTCCCGCTGGAAATTGAACAGCTCAGCATTTACCATCTGCTATGTCATAATAGTGGTGGTGTTCTCATGTGTCTGCTGCCTTTGTCCTTCTAGACGGTAGCGGTTGTGGGTTTGGAAGGTGCTGTCTAAGGGGGCTTAGTGAGTTCCGACAGTGCATCTTGTAGATGGTATATGCTGCTGGCACTATGCATTGGTGGTGGAGGGGGGTGAATGTTTGTGGAAGGGGTGCCAATAAAGAGGGCTGCTTTGCCCTGGGTGGTGTCAAGCTTCTTGATTGCTGTTGGAGTTGCAGTCATCCAGGCAAGTAGAGATGATTCCATCACACTCCTGACTTGTGCCTTGTAGTTGGTAGATGGGCTTTGGGGACTCAGAAGATGAGTTACCCGCCACAGGATTCCTAGCCTCTGACCTGCTCTTGTAGCCACAGTATTTATATGGCTTGTCCAGTTCAGTTTCTGGTCAATGGCAATCTCTAGGATGTTGATAGTGGGGGATTCAGTGATGGTAACGCCATTGAATATCAAGGGACGATGGTTAGATTCTCCCTTGGTCATTGCCTGGCACTTGTGTGGCACGAATGTTACTTGCCACTTGTCAGCCCAAGTTTGGATATTGTCCAGGTCTTGCTGCATTTGGACGTGGACTACTTCAGTATCTGAGGAATCGCAAATGGTGCTGAACATTGTGCTATCATCAGTGAACATCCCCACTTCTGACCTTACGATGGAAGGAAAGTCATTGATGAAGCAACTGAAGCTGGTTGGGCCGAGGACACTACCCTGAGGAGCTCCTGCAGTGATATCCAACAATCACAACCATCTTCCTTTGTGCTAGGTATGACTCCAACCAGTGGAGAGTTTTCCCCAATTGCCATTGACTCCAGTTTTACCAGGGCACTTTGATGCCACACTTGGTCAAATGCTGCCTTGATGTCAAGGCCAATCAATCTTCCTTCACCTCGAGTTCAGCTCTTTTGTCCATGTTTGAACTAAGGATGTAATGAACTCAGGAGCTGCGTGAACCTGCCGGAACCCAAACTGAGCACCCGTGAGCAAGTGCCGCTTGATAGCACTATTGATGACTCCTTCCATTACTTTACTGATGATTGAGAGCAGACTGATAGGGCGGTAAAATTTTTTATTACTCGTTCAAGGGGTGTGGGTGTCATTGGCTAGGCCAGTATTAATTGCCCATCCGTAAATGCCCTTGCTCAAAGGGCATTTAAGAGTCAACCACATTGCTGTGGAACTGGAGTTACATGTAGGCCAGGCCGGGTAAGGACAGCAGATTTCCTTCCCTAAAGGGCATTAGTGAACCAGATGGGTTTTTATGACAATTGGCTATGGTTTCGTGGTCATCATAAAACTTTTAATTCCAGATTTGTACTGAATTCAAATTCCACCATCTGCCATGGTGGAATTCGAACCCGGGTCCCAGTAGCATCACCCTGGGTTTCTGGAATGCTAGTCCAGTGACAATACCACTATGCCACCACCTCCCCTAAATGGCCGGGTTGGATTTGTCCAGCTTTTTGTGTTCAGGACATACCTGGGCACTTTTCCACATTGCCAGGTAGATGCCAGTGTTGTAGCTGTACTGGAACAGCTTGGCTAGGGGTGCGGCAAGTTCTGGAGCATAAGTCTTCAGTACCATTGCCAGAATATTGTCAGGGCCCATAGTCTTTGCAGAATCCAGTGCCTTCAGACGTTTCTTGATAATTGAATTGGCTGAAGACTGGCATCTATGATACTGGGGACCTCCAGAGGGGGTTGAGATGGATCATCCACTCGGCAGATCTGGCTGAAGATTATTGCAAATGCTTCAGTCTTGTCTTTTGCACTGATGTGCTGGGCTTCCCCACCATTTGTGGAATCTCCACCTCCAGTGAGTTGTTTAATCGTTCACCACATTCACGACTGAATGTGGCAGGACTGCAGAGCTTAGATCTGATCCGTTGGTTGTGGAATTGCTTAGCTCTATCGCTTGCTACTTATGCCGTTTGGCACACAAGTAGTCCTGTGTTGTACCTTCACCAGGCAGACGGTGTGATCTTTCCTGCACAGATAAAACTGACTGTGAAACCAAGAAATTACATGCTGCCTAAAGTAAAGAACTGTCAATCCAGCAAAAAACAGTTCAAGTCTCAGAAGAAGTTGAATCAGGAAGTGTGCTATATAACGAGCATTTTGCAATCATACTGGTTGTGTTAAACATGAGTTTGAAAATGGCAACTGGATTATGTGAAGGGAGTTATTCGCAATTAATTTTCCAGTTGCTTAGCAAAATGCCTATTTTTTCATTTGCTTGGGAGAAGGAATTGACAATGAGGTGGAGCTCAGTTTCTGCGTGAGAAAGCAGACAAGCATCATCTGCACACTGAAGCACTATGAGGTTGGAGTGGTTTTGGATTGAAAGTGGCATAGGCTGAGCAGTTTCCCGTCTGTTCTGTAGATTATCTCCATACATGTGGGTAATTTGCTGGAGGGGAGGTGCAGTATTGCAGCGAGGAAAATGGAGAAAAGAATTGTTACAGTGACAGCCTTGTTTGATCTCAGTTTTCACTGAGATAGGGTTTGTGGCGGTTCCATTGATCAGGACCATAGTGTGCATGGCATCCCCTTCCATCAGCTCCCACAGTAAAGCACCTTAACGTCGATTAAGATCAATGGAAAACGTGGACCATTTTCCCTATCTTGGGAATTTCGTTTTGATGAAAGCAGACATAGGCACTGAAATTCCTCATCGCTTCCAATGTTACAGCCCAGTCTTTGGCCAACTGAGGAAGAGAGTATTTTGAGGACTAGTATCTCAAACCTGCGACTAAAGTCATTGTTTATTGGGTAGCAGTGATCCTTGCACTCCTATAAGCTTTGGAGACTTGAGCAACCTACAGCAGGCACCTCAAAGCACTGGAGAAGTACCACCAGCAGTGCCTTTGCAAGATCTTCCAAATCCGGTGGCAAGAAAGGCGGTCCAACAGCAGTGTCCTCTCCCAAGTTAACTTGCCCAGCATTGAGGTGCTAATCTCTCAAAACCAGCCCCACTGGGAGAGTCATGTCATTCGTTTGCCTGATATCAGGCACCTGAAGCAACTGCTTGACTTGGAACTTGATCACGGCAGGAGACTCCCAGGAGGACAGTGTATACTCTTTCAGGAGGATGGCAAAGCATCCCTGAAGAGGTCAAACATACCTTCTGACGCATGGGAGACCCTGGTTTGTGACCAACCAAAATGGAGAAGGTTCATTCAGGAAGGCACAAAACACATTGAGGGACTTCGTTGCAAACATGCAGAGGGAAAGTCGAGGCTTCGAAGGGAGTACACAAACCTCCAAAGGCCCCATCTACCCAACCCTTCAAGAAGCACCTGCCCTGTATATGGCAGAGGCTGCATATTGCACAATTGATTTATCAGCCATCTCAGAACAGATTGAACCAGAGTGGAAGCAAGTCATCCTTGATTCTGAAGGACTGCCTAAGATGATTCACAATCCATAGACAAAATGGTAAGAGAATTAGTCAAGGAATTGTTAGTAAATAGGAACCAAGACCTGAGAAAGATGGGGAACATTTGGAGAAGCAGTTTAAAAGCAAGGTGTGACAGGATGACTAGGAATAAGAGACGACGAATTAGGGGGATATTTAGGAGAATTAGGGCGAGACAGTGGCATAGGTGGTAATGTCATTGCACTAGTAGTCCAGAGGCCCAGGTGAATGCTCTGGGCGCATGGGTTCAAATCCCACTACGGCAGCTCGTGGAATTTTAATTCAATTAATAAAATCTGGAATTGAAAGGTAAACTTGGTAATGATGATCATGAAACTATCATCGATTGTTGTAAAAATCCATCTGATTCACTAAGGAACGAATGCTGCTATCTTTGCCTGGTCTGGCCTATATGTGACCCCAGACCCACAACAATGCAGTTGACCCTTAACTTCCCTCCGAAATGGCCTAGCAAGTGACTAAGTTCAAGGGCAATTAGGAATGGGCAACAAATGCTGGCCTTGCCAGCGATGCCCACATCCCATGAAAGAACAAATTAATAGGAGCTACTGCCCAATCCACAGCCCATGTCCAAATGATTCAAGATCTGGACAATATCCAGACTTGGGCTGACAAGTGGCAAGTAACATTCGCACTACACAAGTTCCAGGCAACGACCATTTCCAACAAGAGAGAACCTAATCATCATCCCTTGACATTCAATGGCATTACCATCACTGAATCCCCACTATCTACATCCTGGGGGGTGGGGTTTACCACTGACCAGAAACTGAATTGAAGTAGCCACATAAATACCATGGCTACAAAAGCAGGTCAGCGGCTAGGAATCCTGTGGCGAGTAACTCACCTCCTGACTCCCCAAAACCATCTACGAGGTACAAGTCAGGTGTATGATGCAATATTCACCACTTGCCTGAACGAGTGCAGCTCCAAAAACAATCAAGAAGCTTGATACCATCCAGGACAAAGCAGCCCACTTGACTGGCACCCCATTCACAAACATTTATTCCCTCCATCACCAATGCACAGTGGCAGCAGTGTGTACCACCACCTAGACGATGCACAGCAGGAATTCACCAAGTTTCCTTAAGCAACAGCTCCCAAACCCATAACCACTACCATCTAGAAGGACAAGGGCAACAGATAGATGGGAACACCGCCACCTGGAAGTTCCCCTCCAAACCACTCACCATCCTGACTTGGAAATATTTCACCGTTCCTTCACTGTAGCTGGGTCAAAATCCTGGAGCTCCCACCTTAACAGCACTGTGGGTGTACCTATACCACATGGACTGCAGCAGTTCAAGGCGGCAGCTCACCACCATTTTCTCAAGGGCACTTAGGGATGGGCAATAAATACTGGCTTAGCCAACGATGCCCACATCTCCTGAACGAATTTTTTAAAAATCGAAGTATATTAATCAATTAACCCAATATGACATTCTGCTGAATTGTAGTCAATGCAGGACAATGTACATCACATGACTAGATCTTTGGAAGCATCACATGAGCCCAAGGCAGTGATGCAAGGATACAGAGGTTGAACAGTTCTGGTCTGGGGACATCAAAATCCCTAGCAATTAAAACTCATCAGTTTGTATTTCCTATGGTTCAAAATGCCTATTGTTTAAAGAAAAACAGGTGTTAAACATACACTAATTTAAGACGTTAAGGCTGTAATTTAACTTGGGATGTTTTAAGAGAAGAATCAGACACTTTCTTTCACAATATGCAACCATCTTTAGTTCTTAAGTTTAGAATTAAGTTCTGTAAGCGCCTTTTATAACTATGTAGTTCTCTTGACTTTTATTACTTAGGAATATGTCTTAGTTGAATGTATCATGCTATATTTTTAAGTGAATCGCATTACCTTAACTTTAACACACCAATCACCTTTATGCACTGATTTTACACGTGTTTTATAAAGGCTTTATATAATTCCTGTAACGTGTAATTTCTGTACAATTTACTATTTTTAATTAACTTGTGCCAAGCACTTGTAGATACTACAAAAACCTATTAATAGCAAAGCAGTTCTCTTAACTAAAATATACTGATAAACGCCTGTCTTAATGAGAGTTCCACAGGACGTGTGATATTGCTACCTATACACCAATCAGACATTTGGTACGATGAGCCCAAAATGTTAATCATTAGAGGTAGGCATCACGCACCTTACCTCAGATAAGCGGACATCGAAATTATCTTAAGGCCCCCGTTATCTCAGGAGTAAGTCATGAAGTTTAACGAAATAACAGCAAATGAGGGGGACAGTGCCACGAGTAATTGACACCTTAGAGAGCCAGTCAAGAGACAACAGGAGATGACATCAATAGACCATCAGGCTCAAGAAACCAATCAGAAACTGATCATACACCCCCTAAACCTATCACTGTTTATGTGCTAATCAAACCTATTAGAATTCAACAACATCATTGATCATGCACATGGGTTGTGGCTTGGAGAGAGTTAAAAAGCACCAGATTTGAGTTGCCAGGCGCGCGCTGAATTTGAAACTAACGGTACGAGACTGCTTTCCAGCTGGGAGCAGAAACCTGATCGAGAACTGAGAGAGAGACCATGTGTTGCCTCGCATCCTAGGCTGAATCGGGAAGCAAGAACCACGTTGAGCCAGTAAAGTTGCTGCCTAGCTTTGTTAAGTATTACTTTTGTTTCTTAATAAATGCTTCCTGAGTTACATCAATAAATTGTCTCCTTGAATGGTTAAAGTCTCAAAAGAACAAATTAATATTAAACGAGTGCAGACTCATAGATTTGGAGGTTAAAAACCCACCCTACACCCCTCAAAAAACTTACACAGTGTACTTCTACTGAATAACAGCCTGTAACTTCTGTGGAGTAACAGGGTCAGGTTGCCAAACCGCTCCCACTTACTTACCTGGAAACGAAGCCGCATCTTGCTCACCCAACTTTCCGACTCAGGCCAGGTGAGAGCAGTGTAGTACAGCAGGTTCCCGAGGCTTTGTGTTGCGAGCAGCTGAGTCGGAGGTAAGGAAGCCATGCCTTTTTTTTAAATGGCACTAGCTGCCGTAACACACATAGGTTTAAAGGTCTCACTTTGAAAAGCCAGGGAGAAGGTAAGTGTATAAGGTAAGTGGGTAAAACTTGGGGGTGGCCATTAGAAGTGGTTTAATTCCTTTAACTTTTTAAACTATTACTGCAAGACAGTTGAAACTATCTGAAGTTTGCGATTTATATCGTACTTTCTGCTCAACTAAAGTTTGAATTTCCCAGGCAATTGCCATGCAATCCTTACCTAGGGATTTCCTGGGTGAGGGGCTGGGGTCCACCAGTGCATCTTTGAGGTACCCCCCCATTGAGGTACAATGCCTTGAAGCTCGGAAGTTACAGGCCAATGACTTTCTGCCTATGATAATACAACCAATTCCCTAGCCAACCCCAAAACCTGCTTGCCGATTTGACATTATGCAACTTTCTTAATTAATCACTAAGATAAAGACAAAATACTGCGGATGCTGGAAATCTGAAACAAAAACAAAAATTGCTGGAAAAACTCAGCAGGTCTGACAGCATCTGTGGAGAGAAAGACAGAGTTAACGTTTCAAGTCCGTATGACTCTTCTTCAGAGTCTTCTTTAACACAAGGCCTTGTGAACCTGCTGCACTACACTGTTCTCACCTGGCTTGAGTCGGAAAGTTGGGTGAGTATAGTAGTCCCTTGACTCTCCATTGTTTCTGGGAGCCTTTTAGTATTTTTCTCCATGACACAAAGTATTTATTCAGTTTCTCTGCCATTTCCTTCTTCCCCATTATAAATTCTCCTGACTCCGCTTGTAATGGACCCACGTCTGTTTTTGCTAATCTTTTCCTTTTTACATACCAATAGAAGCTTTTACAGTCCCTTTCTATGTTTCTTGCTAGTTTACTCTTGTAGTCTATTCCCTTTCTTAATCTTTTTCTTGGTCCCCCTTTGTAGAATTCCAAAATGCTCCCAATTCTCAGGCTTACCTTTTTAAGCCTCTTCCTTTGATCTAATGCAATCCTTGATTTACTTTGTTAGCCACAGTTGGAACACTTTCCTTGCTGGGTTTTTGCACATTAAAGGAATGTATTTTTATGGTAAACTATGGGCAGAATTTTCTGCCTGTCAGGTGGGCGGAGCTGGAGCAGCCGCGGACCCGATCAGCGTCCACGATCGGGTCTGCGACGCCATTTTGCACGGGTGGGCCAATTAAGGCCCGCCCAGTGTATTTGCCAACTCCCGTGAGTAGCAGGAGTGTGCGGGCTGCGGCGGGCGTGCACAGGCCGCCGGGTGCAATGGCAACCCAGCAGTCTGTTTAAAGGAAGGCCTGGCAGCATCCTGTAGGGCTGCTCACAATGGCCACTTCCAGGTCACACCACAGGGGGTCTGCTGAGCAGGGCACGCTGGAGGGATGGGCAGAGGAGCAGGGTAGGCTGCAAGGTCTGCCACAGGAGCAAAGTAGGCTGCAGAGTAGGCCTGTTGGGGGGGGGAAACGCAATGCGCCCCTTGTTTTTCTGATGACTGCCTTGCTGCCCTCCTCGAGGAAGTGGCAGCATGGCGGGAGGTGTTGGTCCCCCAGGACGGGAGGATGCAGCCCCCCCACATGACCAAACGTGTCTGGGAGGAGGTGATGAGCTCCCGCGACGTGGTGCGGCGCACCTGAATCCAGTGCCGTAAGCACTTCAATGGTTTGTTGCACTCTGGAAGGGTGAGTGTACCATGCTGACATTGGGCATTTAACCCAGCAGGTAGCCTTTGAGGCCCAGGGGAAATAACCCCAGTCTATGCTATGTCTCCTCATAAGTCAAACTCTCCAGCCCAGCCAGCATCCTGGTCAACAACCTCTACACTCTCTCCACTCCAATCACATCCCTCCCATGAAGCGCATTTCACAATTGCACGCAGAACTATAGCTGTGGCCTAGGCAGCGTTTTCTGCACTTGGAATATTACCTCCCTGCTCCTATATTCAATTCCTCAGCAAATAAAGGCAAGTATGGCATTTACCTTCCTAAGCACCTTATGTACCTGTCCTGCTATGTTAACGGGCCTGTCGACATGCACAGCAAGGTCCCTCTGATCCTCCTTACTTTCCAGGGTCCTACCATTCATTGTGTATTCCCGTGCCTTGTTTGTCCTGTCCAAGTGCATCACCTCACACTTATCCACATAACATTCCATTTGGCATTCATTGGGCCATCTGACCAGCCCGTCTATATCCGCCTGTAATGTAAGGCTATCCTCCTCACTATTTGCCGCCCCACCAATGTTCGTGTCCATAGGTTCTGGAAGGTTGAGCACATAATGAGCCGGGGGAAAGGGATGAAGTGTGTCACTGTGTACACGCTAACTGATCCACTGTCCTTGTTGTTCATTTCAGCATCATCAGAGCATGGCCGCCAGGAGGAGCTGCAGATGCCCCCTCTCACACCTGAGGGCCCTCAAGTGTCACCTGCATCACACCATTTCTGCAAGACAGGCACCAGCGCAGATAGTAGCACCTTGGTGGGCATTGCAACATCGGCTAGTGTCCCAAGGCATCATGGAGAGGGCACTTCACAATCGCTGGAGGAGCTGGCAGAGACAGAGTGTGCTGATGGTGCCAGCAGTCGGAGGACTGCAAGGGACCAGGCACATGCTCAATCTGAGCGTGATGATATGCCTCCGGAGTCGTCCGCGATGTAGCAGCTGCAGGAAATGCGGCCAGGTGTGGGGGAGCACCTGGGAGCGTTGTATGAGACGATGCTTCATTTGGTGTCTGTGGTGGAGGAGTCCACGCGGAGCATCACTGATGCAATGAGCCTCATGCTTCCTCCATAAAGAGAGTGGCGACTCTTGTGAAGAGGTGCCTCCAGGAGAACAAGCAGCTTCTCCTGTGGTTACGCTAAGACCTGCAAACCCTCACAGCGCCAGTGGCCACAGCTGGTCAGTGCCAGTGTGGGAGATGGTGTGGGCTTCAAGCTTCCCAGCTCTTTGCCCAACCATCGACGGTGAGCAGGGAGGTCCGGGCAACCTCACATTGGCGCAGCAGCTGCCTGTCGTATCTGCGGGCTCCTCTCATGGTGCTCTGGATGAGGGCACCAGCTGCTCCGCCCCTCTCCCAGTGACCACTTCATCGGGTGAGGCTGTGACAACTGAGGAGATGCCAGCTGTGGAACTGGCAGATCCCTCCCAGGCAGGCCCAGCACAGGCTCCACGGGCTAGAGGACGACTGCCAAGGTCATCGAGGCCAACAGGACAGCAGAGTCAGCAGGCTGTCTCAGGTGCCACTCCGAGCGACGGGGCGGCACCAAGGCGTAGCACCTGTCAACGAAAGCATAAGGCACCTTAGGCACACCACAGGTTTCTCACTGGTGCTTTTGTGTTGGCCCGAGATGAGCTCCTTATAATTTTTTTCCGTTTGATTAACGTTTTGTTTTAGACTTGTGAGAACTTCTGATGGTTAAAATAAAAACCAGATGTGTTACCATGGCTGAGGGTGGCTCCTTTGTTCTGCATTTGTATGTTTAAGATAAATGTCATAAGTGTTTGTTTCGACATTCAAGTTCATGTCCAAAGCCTTTAGTTGCAGCTGATGACCTGGCAGATTTAGCACTTGGGTGCCGAGTATGGAAGTGCCAGGCAAGGTTGGTCCTGCTGATCCATTTGTGTTGAGCTAGCTGAAGGTTCATTGGATTAAAGTCCCCCGGGTGCCCCTGCATCCTTGATGTAGTTCCGGGTCAGTGTTTAGCCCCTCATCATTCCCCACTGCTTCCTCATCCTCAGAATCAGTGCTGGATTCATCATGTGCAGCCGCATCCACTATGTCGATGTCTTCATCACCCACTGCGTCCCCCTTTTCCAGCGCAAGCTTGTGGAGAGCGCAGCATGCAACCACTATCACCGAGACCCGATCTGGGGGGTACTGGGGTACTGAGCAGTCCAGGCATCGGAAGTGCATCTTGAGAAGACCGATGGCTCTCTCCACCACAGCCCTTGTGGAGTACCACTGCTTAGCTTCTGATATTGGATGGCAGAGAGGTGTCATGAGCCACCTTCTGGGGATAGCCCTTGCACCCAGCAGCCATCCATCCAGTCGGGCTGGAGCACTGAAGAGCCCCAGCATCTGGGAGTGTCCATCCAGTCGGGCTGGAGCACTGAAGAGCCCCAGCACCTGGGAGTGTCAGAGGATGTAGGTGTCGTGGGAGCTGCCTGGGTACCTTGCACACACTTGTAGAATCAGCATCCTGTGATCACACTATCTGCACGTTCATGGAGTGGAAGCCCTTCCTGTTGACGAAGGCACCGGGCTGACCTGCTGGCACCTTGATGGCCACACGTGTGCAGTCTAATGCACCCTGGACGCGGGGGAAGCCAGCAATGGTCACGAAGCCTCTGGCTCGCTGTGCCTGGCTTGCCTGGTCCCAGCAGAAGCGGATGAAGGTCAATGCACGTCTGAACAGAGCGCCTGTGACACAAGTGTGGACAGCTGATTGGGAGACACTGCAAAGATCGCCCACCGAGCCCTGGAAGGAGCCAGAGGCATAGAAGTTGAGGGCAACTGTGACCTTCAGAGCCACTGGCATGGGGTGTCCGCCCACACAGTTAGGAGAGATCTCAGGGCCAATCATCTGACAGATGTAGTTGACCATGACAGTTGGGGCCTCCTTCGGCACTGCACCTCAGTCATATTGAGCTAGCTGCTTCGCAGCCTGTTTACCCTGACAGCAGGATAGTGGCGTCTTCTGAGGCCCCTTCTACCTTGGACTACCTCTTGGCCCCTGATGTCGGGATGCTCGCCCGACGTCACCGCGCGTAATTTTACGTGCTGACGTGTGGGGCCTGCCTCTCGCATGTCAAGCAGAAAATTCTGCCCTATGTATTAGTTCTTGTTAGCCATTGTTAGCCAAATGTGGGCCACTGCCTGTCTACATCCTAGCTTTTAATGTAGTTTCCCAATCAGTCAATTTGCACCTCATACTCTCATAGTTTCCTTTGTTTAGATTTAAGACCCTAGTCTACATGCTCTAGAAAATGATCTTGCATACATTCCGAGAAATCATCCTTTGTAACATTAGTACCATTTGGGTTTACACAGTCTATATGTAGATTGAAAACCCCCATTATTACTGTCTTACCATTGTTGAACGTACTACTAATTTCCTGATTTATACTCTGATTTACATTACCACTGCTGCTTGGTGGCCTATAAATAACTCTCACCAATGTTTTCTGACCCTTGCTGTTTCTTAGTTCCACCCAAACTGATTCCTTGATCTTTAGAAGCAAGGTCATCTCTCACAACAGTACAAATGCGCTCTTTAATTAACAGAGCTAGCCCACCATCTTTTCCCAGCTTCCTGTCCTTCTGAATGTTGCATCCCCTTGGATATTCAGGTCTCAGCTTTACTTCCTTATAGCCATGTCTCTTAATGGCTATCAGGTCGTACATATGAATTTCTATTTTAGATGACAGTTCATCTGTGTTATTGCAAATGCTGTGGGCATTCAGATGCATAGCCCCTATTTTAGTTTTTTTTTTACTCTATTTTTAAACTCTGGGTCCTATTCACTGGCATGCTCTCAAGTTTGCAATCATTGTCCCTTCCTGCCATACTCTGATTATGATTAACTTTTTGCTACCTTGCCTTGTCATTTCCCTTTAATTTACTCAATCTTCCCCTACATGATCACTTCCCCCTTTATTTAGTTTAAAGCACTCCCTACTTCCCTAGTTATACAACTCATTAGTACACCGGTACCAGCCCCAGCACGGCTCAGGTGAAGTCCGTCCCAACTGTACAATCCCCACTTTCCCTAGTACTGGTGGCAGTGCTCCATGAAGTGGAACCCATTTCTCCCATACCAGTCTTTGAGCCATGCATTCATCTCTCTAATTTTATTTACCCTATGCCAATTTGTACGTGGCTCAGCTAATAATCCAGAGATTATAACCTTTGAGGATCTGCTTTTAAATTTTAACAATATTTTCCCCTAATACCACTACATTTCCTTTTAACTACCCCAACTTGAATGGTTTTGTGTACCATGGTGGCATGGGCAATTTGCTCATCCAGGCTGCAGTCCTCGCTCTTATCCATATAAGCTGCAAGAACTTTGAACTTAATGCTCAATTGCAAGCGCTCAGGCTCGTACACTCCTACCTTCTCGATTCCCTTACCTGCCTGTCTCTCAGTCACAACTTCCTGTCCCTGACCACTGACCAAACAGATGACGCTAACCTAAGGGGTGTGACAGCCTTCAGGAACGAAGTGTCCAGGTAACTTTCCCCCTCCCTGATGCGTCATAATGTCTGCAGTTCAGAGCTGCGCTCATTAACTCTGAGCCAAAGTTCTTCAAGTCGCAGACACTTCAACAGGTCTGGTAGCCATGAGTTACAGTCACATTCGTGAGCGCGTATATGCTGCAGCTGTAACACATCACCTGTCCTGCCTTCTTTATTATGTTGAATACATTTATTTTTCTTAATTCATAGTTTCCCTCTTCCCCAAACTCCCTCACTCACCAAAGTCCCAACTTGACATTCTGTGCAGACAGGCAGCACTAAGGAACCCCTGTATTTATACTTTCAAACTCCTGATTTCACACACTGTGCAGACAAATACTGAAGACTTGTGCTCCAGAACTAGCCACGCCCCTAGCCAAGCTGTTCCAGTACACCAACAACACTGGTACCTACCTGGCTATGTGGAAAATTGCCCAGGTATATCCTGTACACAAAAATCAGGAGAAATCCAACCCAGCCAATTACCGCCCCATTAGTCTACTGTTGATCATCAGTAATGTAATGGATGGGATCATCAACAGTGCTATCAAGTGGCACTTGCTTAGCAATAACCTGCTCGCTGGTGCAGTATGGGTGAACTCCAAAGATGAGGTGAGTGTGACTGCCCTTGGCTTCAAGGCAGCATTTGACAGGGTGTGGTATCAGGGAGCCCTAGCAAAACTGAAGTCATGGGAATCAGGGGCAAAACTCTCCACTGGTTGGAGTCATGCCTAGCATAAAGGAAGATGGTTGTGCTAGTTGGAGGTCAATTAGCTCAGTTCCAGGACATCACAACAGGAGTTCCTTAGGGTAGTGTCCTACGTCCCACCATCTTCAGCTGCTTCATCAATGACCTTCCTTCCATCATAAGGTCAGAAGTGGGTTTGTTTGCTGAACTTTGTGCAATCATCAACATCATTCATGACTCCTCAGATCCTGAAGCAGCCCATGTAGAAATGCAGCAAGACCTGAACAATATCCAGGCTTAGGCTGACAAGTGGCAAGTAACATTCAGGCCACACAAGTGCCAGACAATGACCATCTCCAATAAGAGAGGATCTAACTATTGCCCCTTGACATTCAATGGCATTACTATCACTGAATCCCCCAATATCAACATCCTGGGGGTTACCATTGACCAGAAACAGAACTGGGCCAGCCATATAAATACTGCGGCCACAAGAGCAGGTCAGAGGCTAGGAATCCTGTGGCAAGTAACTCACCTCCTGTCTCCCCAAAGCCTGTCCACCATCTACAAAGCACAAGTCAGGAGTGTGATAGAATATTCTCCACTTGCCTGGATGAGTGCAGCTCCAACAACACTCAAGAAGCTCGATCCATCCAGGACAAAGCAGCCAGGACAAAGCAGCACCACATCCACAAACATTCACTCTCTCCACCACCGACGAAAAGTGGAAGCAGTGTATACCATCTACAAGATGCACTGCAAAAACTCACCAAGGTTCCTTAGACAGCACCTTCCAAACCCACGACCACTACCATCAAGAAGGACTAGGACAGCAGATTTAAAAACAAAAAACTACTGCGGATGCTGGAAATCCAAAACAAAAACAAAATTACCTGGAAAAACTCAGCAAGTCTGGCAGCATCGGCGGAGAAGAAAAGAGTTGACGTTTCGAGTCCTCATTACCCTTCAGCAGAACTGAGTGAAGTTAGGAGAGGGGTGAAATATAAGCTGGTTTAAGGTCGGGGGTGGGGGGGGGGAAGAGAAGTTGGGGTGGGTGGGGGGGGTGGTTGTAGGGACAAGCAAGCAGTGATACAGATAATCAAAAGATGTTACAGACAAAGGAACAGGGAGGTGTTAAAGGTGGTGATATTATCTAAGAGAATGTGCTAATTAAGAATGATGGCAGGACACTCAAAGTACAGCTCGAGTGGGGGTGGGGTGGAAAGGCTGACAGGGTATTATAGTTATAGATTTAAAAATAATGGAAATAGGTGGGAAAAGAAAAATCTATATAAATTATTGGAAAAAACAAAAGGGAGGGGGAAGAAACGGAATTGGGGGTGGGGATGGGGGAGGGAGTTTAAGATCTAAAGTTGTTGAATTCAATATTCAGCCCGGAAGGCTGTAAAGTGCCTAGTCGGAAGATGAGGTGCTGTTCCTCCAGTCTGCGTTGGGCTTCACTGGAACAATGCAGCAAGCCAAGGACAGACATGTGGGCAAGAGAGCAGGGTGGAGTGTTAAAATGGCAAGTGACAGGGAGGTTTGGGTCTTTCTTGCGGACAGACCGCAGGTGTTCTGCAAAGCAGTCGCCCAGTTTGCGTTTCGTCTCTCCAATGTAGAGGAGACCGCATTGGGAGCAACGAATGCAGTAGACTAAGTTAGAGGAAATGCAAGTGAAATGCTGCTTCACGTGAAAGGAGTGTTTGGGCCCTTGGACGGTGAGGAGAGAGGAAGTGAAGGGGCAGGTGTTGCATCTTCTGCGTGGGCATGGGGAGGTGCCATAGGTGGGGGTTGAGGAGTAGGGGGTGATGGAGGAGTGGACCAGGGTGTTCCGGAGGGAACGATCCCTACGGAATGCCGCCGGGGGGGTGAAGGGAAGATGTGTTTGGTGGTGGCATCATGCTGGAGTTGGCGGAAATGGCGGAGGATGATCCTTTGAATGCGGAGGCTGGTGGGGTGATAAGGACAAGGGGGACCCTATCATGTTTCTGGGAGGGAGGAGAAGGCGTGAGGGAGGATGCGCGGGAGATGGGCCTGACACGGTTGAGGGCTCTGTCAACGACCGTGGGTGGAAAACCTCGGTTAAGGAAGAAGGAGGACATGTCAGAGGAACTGTTTTTGAAGGTAGTATGATCAGAACAGATGCGACGGAGGCGAAGGAACTGAGAGAATGGGATGGAGTCCTTACAGGAAGCGGGGTGTGAGGAGCTGTAGTCGAGGTAGCTGTGGGAGTCGGTAGGCTTGTAATGGATATTGGTGGACAGTCTATCATCAGAAATTGAGACAGAGAGATCAAGGAAGGGAAGGGAAGTGTTAGAGATGGACCATGTGAAAATGATGGAGGGGTGGAGATTGGAAGCAAAATTAATAAAATTTTCCAGGTCCCGACGAGAGCATGAAGCAGCACTGAAGTAATCATCGATGTACTGGAGAAAGAGTTGTGGGAGGAGGCCGGAGTAGGACTGGAACAAGGAATATTCCACATACCCCATAAAGAGACAGGCATAGCTGGGGCCCATGCGGGTACCCATAGCCACACCTTTTATTTGGAGGAAGTGGGAGGAGTTAAAGGAGAAATTGTTCAGTGTGAGAACAAGTTCAGCCAGACGGAGGAGTAGTGGTGAATGGGGATTGTTCGGGCCTCTGTTCAAGAAAGAAGCTAAGGGCCCTCAGACCATCCTGGTGGGGGATGGAGGTGTAGAGGGATTGGACGTCCATGGTGAAGAGGAAGCGGTTGGGGCCAGGGAACTGGAAATTGTTGATGTGACGTAAGGTGTCAGAGGAATCACGGATGTAGGTGGGAAGGGACTGGACAAGGGGAGAGAGAAGGGAGTCAAGATAACGAGAAATGAGTTCCATGGGGCAGGAAAAGGCTGACACGATCGGTCTGCCGGGACAGTTCTGTTTGTGGATTTTGGGTAGGAGGTAGAAGCGGGCCGTCCGAGGTTGGGCGACTATCAGGTTGGAAGCTGTGGGAGGAAGATCTCCAGAGGAGATGAGGTCAGTGACAGTCCTGGAAACAATGGCTTGATGTTCAGCTGTGGGGTCATGGTCCAGGGAGAGGTAGGAGGAAGTGTCTGCGAGTTGACGCTCAGCCTCCGCGAGGTAGAGGTCAGTGCGCCAGACAACAACAGCACCACCCTTGTCAGCGGGTTTGATGACAATGTTGGGGTTGGACCTGAGAGAACGGAGTGCAGTAAGTTCAGAGAGAGACAGATTAGAATGGGGGAGAGGAGCAGAGAAATTGAGACGAGTAATGTCACGCCGACAGTTCTCAATGAAAAGGTCAAGAGAAGGTAAGAATCCAGAGGGAGGGGTCCAGGTGGAGGGAGAATATTGGAGGTGGGTGAAAGGATCCGTTGAACGGGGAGAGGACTCCTGCCCAAAGAAGTGAGCACGGAGACGGAGACGGCGGAAGAAGAGTTCAGCACCGTGCCGAGCCCGAAATTCATTGAGATTAGGACGTAAGGGTATGAAATTAAGTCCTTTGCTGAGCACTGAACGTTCAGCATCAGAGAGGGGAAGATCAGGGGGTATAGTGAATATGCGGCTGGGGCTGGGATTGGAAGATGGGGTGGGGACGGAGGGACAAGCAGGGGTGGAGGGCCCCAGATGGGTGTTGGTGTCGATGAGTTGTTGGAGCTTGCGTTCCCTAGCACTTGAGAGAAAGAGAAAAAGTTTCTTGTTGAGGTGTCGGATGAGACGAAGAATAAAATGAAACTGGGGGCGCAGCTTTGAAAAAGGGTGCGGCGGTGCTGCTGGAGGGAGAGGTCGAGTGTGTTCATATGGCGGTGCATGGCACTGAGTGTGGATCTCAGAATGCGACGGGAACAGCAGTCCGAGAAATGTTTTATGTCCCGGAGATACCTGTAATCCTGGGTGGGTTCAAAACAAGAGGGATGGAATTTCAGTTGAAATCCACGTGGGGTGAGTCGGAGACGGAGACAGTCAGCAGATAGATGGGAACACCACCACCTGGAAGTTCCCCTCCAAGCCACTCACCATCCTGACTTGGAAATATATCGCCATTCCTTCACTGTCGCTGGGTCAAAATCCTGGAACTCCCTCCCTAACAGCACTGTGGGTGCACCTACACCGCAGGGAATGCAGCGGTTGTAGAGGGCAGCTCACCACTACCTTCTGAAGGGCAATTAAGGATGAGTAATAAATGCTGGTCTAGCCAACGACACCCACATCCCGTAAATGAATTTTAAAAAAAACCGACACACAGTGGCAGCAGTGTGTACAATCTTTAAGATGCACTGCAGCAACTCACCAAGGTTCCTTTGACAGCACCTTCCAAACCCAAGACCTTTATCACCAAGAAAGACAAGGGCAGCAGATGCATGGGAACACCACCACCTGCAAGTTCCACCCCAAGCCACACAGCACCCTGGCTTGGAACTGTACTGCCATTCTTCACTGTTACTGGATCCTGGAGCTCCCTTCCTAACAGCACTGGACTACAATGGTTCAAGAAGGCACCTCACCGCCACCTCCTCAAGGGCAATTAAGGATGGGCTAGGGATAGCCAGCAACACCAACATTCTGCGAAAGAATAAAGAAAAAAAAAGCACTTTTGGGAACTCCTTTGTTAGGCTGACAGAATGGTCATCGATCAGCTTGGATTTGGCCTTTTTGCGGACAGGACATAACTGGGAAATTTCCCACAGAGTCAGGTAAATGCTAGTGTTGTAGCTTTTGCTGGTTAGAGGCCCAGTTCGTTCTAGAGCAGAGGTCTTCAGAACTAGAGCCGCGATAGCCTTTGCTGTGTTCAGTGTACTCAACCATTTCTTGAGAGCAGAAGGAGTCATTAGAAATGGCCAAAGACTTACGTGATACTTGTCAGGTGGTGAGTTAATCGCCATAAAATTGCCAGTCTCTGACCTGCTCTTGCGGTCACAGTATTTATATGGTTGGTTCAGTTAAGTTTCTGGTCAGTAGTAACCTCACCCATCCCTCCAGATGTTGATGGTGGGGGATACAGCAATCGTAATGCCGTTGAGCATTCATGGGAGGGGGTTATCTTCTCTCTTAATGCTGCTTGATAGCACTGTTGCCAACACCTTCAGCCATTTTGATGATGATCGACAGTAGACTGATGTGGTGGTAATTTGCAGGATTGGATGTATCCCACCTTTTGTGGACAGGACGTACCGGGAAATTTTCCACTTTGTCAGGTAGAAGCCTATGCTTAGCTGTACTGGAACAGCTTGGCTAAGGGTATGTCTACTTCTGTCTTCAGTATGACAGGTAGGATGTTGTCACAGCCCATAGACTTTGCTTTATCCACTGTGCGCAACCATCTCTTGATATTATGTGGAATGAATGGGATGGGATCCCAGGAGAAGGATCAGATAGGTTAGATTCAGATCAGGTTCAGATCACTGTTTTATGCTGGAGGGAAGCACTAAAAAGCGAGATCCTAATTGTACAAAGTAGACATGTCCCCTACAAAAATAAGAGCGGTACTGCCAAATCTAGACCCCCCTGGTTGTCTAGAGAAATACAGGGGAAGATCAAACAGAAAAAAAAAGCGTACAATAGGCACAAAGAACTAAGCACTGCAGATAGCCTAGACGAATATAGGAAGCGCAGGGACGAAGTAAAAAAAGAAATAAGGAAATCAAAGAGAGGCCATGAAAAAAGATTAGCAAGTAAAGTTAAAGATAATCCAAAGATGTTTTACCAATACATTAATGCTAAAAGATTAGTTAAGGAAAAAGTGGGACCTATCAGAGATGAAGATGGAAACTCTGTGTAGATGCAGAGGCTGTGGGAAGGGTTTTGAATGAATATTTTGTCTCTGTGTTTACAAAGGAAAGGGAGGATGCAGATATAGTAGTCTAGGAGGAACACTGCGAGATATTGATAAAAACAAAAAACTGCGGATGTTGGAAATCCAAAACAAAAACAGAATTACCTGGAAAAACTCAGCAGGTCTGGCAGCATCGGCGGAGAAGAAAAGAGTTGACGTTTCGAGTCCTCATGACCCTTCAACAGAACTGAGTAATATTAGGAGAGGGGTGAAATATAAGCTGGTTTAAAGTGTGGGGGGGGTGGGGGGGGTTGTGGTTGTAGGGACAAGCAAGCAGTGATAGGAGAATATTGCGAGATATTGGACAGGATAGTCATAAAGAGAGAGGGAGTACTCGAAGGGTTGAATAACCTTGATAAGTCACCAGTCGCCAGATGGATTGTTTCTGAGGCTGCTGAAGGAAGTCAGGGAGGAGATAGCAGATGCTCTGAGGACGATTTTCCAATCTTCACTAGATACAGGGGAGGTACCAGAGGACTGGAGAAATGCAAACGTAGTTCCTTTGTTTAAAAATAGATCAAAGGAAATGCCAAACAATTATAGGCCAGTTAATCTTACATCGGTGGTGAGCAAATTAGTAGAATCAATCCTGAGAGATAGGATTAACTATCATGTAGAAAGGCATAGACTAGTCAGGGATGGTCAGCATGGATTTGTTAAAGGAAGGTCTTGCCTCTCAAATTTGATTGAATTCTTTCAGGAAGTGACAAGAAGGGTTGATGAAGGTAGTGCAGTCGATGTTGTGTACATGGATTTTAGCAAGGCATTTGACAAGGTCCCACACGGCAGATTGGTCCGGATTTTTCAGCTGCTAGGACGCAACAGGCTGAATGGCAACTTTCTGTACTGTAACTTTTCTATGGTTCTATGTCACCAAGGGGCACAATGTGGATGAGAAGTAGGATAGCATAGATCCTTGGGGGACTCCAGAGCTAACAGTGTTTGACATGCGCTTAATACTACATATTTCTGTGTATGAATGACATTAAGCAGTCACAGGCCTGATGCCACATTGGATCAAAACCTGATGAACCTATTTTGTCATCTAAGGACCTAACAGTTGCACTTATCTGTATCCACAGTATTAAACAGCTAACAGGGGAAGGCGGAAGGGTATTAAACAACTGACAGGGGGCGGAGGCCCCATGAATATCCCTATCCTTAATGATGGCAGAGCGTAGCACGTTAGTGCAAAGACCAGGCTGCAGCGTTTGCAACCACCTTCAGCCAGAAGTACCAAGTCAGTGTTCCATTTTGACTTCTTCCTGAGGTCCCCACCATCACAGAGGCCAGACTACAACCACTTCAATTCCACAGAACCATAGAGAAGTTACAGCACAGAAGGAGGCCATTTGGCCCATCTTGTCCATGCCAGCCCGAGGTGCCCTTTCTGATCCCACCTTCCTGCACCCTGCCCATAGCCCTGCAGCTTACAGCACTTAAGGTGCAGATCCAGGTACTTCTTAAAAGAGTTTAGAATTTCTGCCTCTACCACCAATTTGGGCAGCGAATTCCAGACACCCACTACACTCTGCGTAAAAATGTTCTTCCTCATGTCCCCTCTACACCTTCTGCCACTTATCTTGAATCTATGTCCCCTGGTTCTAGAATTCTCCATCAAGTGAAATAATTTTATCCTGTCCACTCTATCTATTCCCCTCATAATTTTATACACCTCAATCAAGTCACCTCTCAGCCTTCTTTGTTCTAAGGAAAATAACCCCAACTTGTCCAATCTCTCCTCATAGCTACACTTTTCTAACCCTGTCCACATTCTTGTAAACCCCCTGCACTCTCTCCAGAGCTATTACATCCCTTCCTGTAATGTGGTGACCAGGACTGCACACAATACTCCAGTTGTGGCCTCACCAGTGTTTTATACAATTCTAACATTATATCCTTACTTTTATATTCTATACCTCTGCCAATGAAGGAGAGCATTCCGTATGACCCTTCTTCAGAGCACTATGGACTCGAAACATTAACCCTGTTCCTCTCTCCACAGATGCTGCCAAAGTTTTTCCAGCATTTTCTGTTTTTATTTCAGATTTACAGCACCTGCAGTGTTTTGTTTTTACCACCTATTCTAATCCCACCTGACAGCACACAGTCCATAGTCTTGCAGGGTTATAGCACTTCAGGTGCAGATCCAGGTACCTTTTAAATAAGTTGAGGGTTTCTGCCTCAACCATTAAACCAGGCAGTGAATTCCAAACACCCACCACCCTCTGGGTGAAGAAGTTTTCCTTCATGTCCCCTTTAATCCTTTTACCAATCACCTTAAATTTGTGCCCCCTGGTAATTGACCTCTCCACTAGGAAAAACATGACATCCCTGTCTACTCTGTCTAGGCCCCTCATAATTTTATACACCTCAATCAAGTCTCCCCTCAGCCTCCTCTGTTCTAAGGAAAACAATCCTAGCCTACCCAATCTTTCCTCATAGCTGCAATTTTCAAGCCCTGGTAACATTTTTGTAAATCTCCTCTGTACCCTCTCCAGACCACTTATGTCCTTCCTGTAATGTGGTGACCAGAACTGTAAGCAAAACTTCCAACTGTGGCCTAACCAGCGTTTTATACAATTCCATCACTATGTCCCTACTTTTGTATTCTATACCCTACCCAATAAAGGAAAACATTCCATACGCCTTCTTCACCACCTTATCCACCTGTCTTGCCACCTTCGAGGACCTGTGGACATGCACTCCAAGGTCCCTCACTTCCTCTATCCCTCTCAATATCTCACACACACCCCTCCCAACACCCCCCCACCCCCACCAATCCCCGTTTATTATGTATTCCCTTGCTTTGTTTGCCCTTCTAAAATGCATTACCTCACACTTCTCTGAATTGAATTCCATTTGCCACTTTTCCACCCACTCAACCAAACCATTGGAATAATTCTGGAATCCACAGCTACCCTCCTCACTATCAACTACACGGCTGATTTTTGTGTCATCTGCAAATTTCCATAACATGCCTCCCACATTTAAGTCCAAATCATTAATATATACAACAAACAGCAAGGGCCCCAACACTGAGCCCTGTGGAACACCACTGGAAACCGCTTTCCATTCTCAAAAACATCTGTCAATCATTACCCTGTGTTTCCTGTTAGAGCCAATTTTGGATCCAACTCATTTCCCTGTATCCCATGGGCTTTTACTTTTCTGACCAGTCTGCCATGTGGGACCTTGCCAAATGCCTTACTAAAATCCATGCAGACAACATCCACTGCATTACCCTCAATCCTCCTCATTACTTCCTCAAAAAATTCAATTAAGTTAATAAGGAACGACTGTCCCGTATCAAACCCATACTGACTATCCCTGATTAATCCGTTCCTTTATAAGTGACAGTTAATCCTGGCTCTCAGAATGGGTTCTAATAATTTGCCAACCAACGAAGTCAGACTGACCGGCTCTAGGTTTTGCAGTACAATCTTTTTTCTTTGTAGGGAAATGTTTATACTGTGCCCATAGAATCTTGCTTCTGAATGCCTCCTGTCACTGATTTCCCTTCAAGTAACTATATCCAGTCCACTTTTGCCAGATCACGTCTCAGCTTTGTAAAATTTGCCTTTCCCCAGTTTAGAACTTTTACTCCTGTTCTATCTTCATCCTTTTCCATAATGATGATAAGTGTAACTGTATTAGATTATGGTCAGTATCTCCAAAATGGTTACTCACTACTACTTCATCCACTTGCCCAACTTCATTTCCTAAGACTGAATCTAGAATTGCACTCCCTCTCATTGGGCCTGTTACATGCTGGCTGAAATATTCTCTTGAATGCAGCTCAAGAATTTTGTGCCCTCTGTGCCCTTCACACTGCTCGTATCCCAGTTGATATTAAGGTAGTTGAAGTCCCCAACTATTACTGCCCGATAGTTTTTGCACTTAGTAATTTGCCTACACATTTGCTCTTCTATCTCCCTCTCACTATTTGGGGGTTTATAGTACACTCCTAGTAGTGTGGCTGCCCCTTTTTTTTATTTCTGAGCTCAACCCATATGGCTTCATTTGATTATTCATTTAGTATACCATCCCTCCTCATAGCTGTAATTGATTCTTTAAACAATAATGATACACGCCCACCTTTTTTACACCCCTCTCTATCCTGCCTGAAAACTCTATATCCAGGGACGTTGAGCTACTATTTTTGTTTCTCTTTAAGCCAAGTTTCCATTATAGCAATGATATCATGATGCCATGTGTCTATCTGTGCCCTCAGCTCATCAGCTTTGTTTGCTAAAGTCCTTGCATTTATCTATATACCTTTCAACACTGCCAAATTCATGTGCACTTTTTAACCTTTACTTCTTCTGTCTTTCAGAGCCACCCACTAATTTTCTGTCTCCTGCTCCATTGCTTTCAGGTGACAACGTTGTGATTCTCAGAATGTCTTCTGCTGCCTGATTCGGTAAATGGATATCCACCTATTAAACATCGGGTTCCCATCCGCTTACCAATTTAGTTTAAACCCTCCCCAACAACAACAGCAAATCTCCCTGCAAGGGCATTTGTCCTGGTCGTGTTCAAGTGTAGACCATCCAGTTTGTACAGTTCCCACCTTCCCCAGAACTGGTCCCAATGCCCCAGAAATCTGAAGCCCTCCCTTCATCATTGAAGGTACAGCATTAAGTTTTCACGTGCATACTGATAAAACACAGCTTTACCACACCACCACCTCTCTTGATTCCACCACTGTTGCTAAACTATCAGACTGATTATTGAACATGGGCAAACAGAAATTTTTCTGATTGAATATTGGGAAGATTGAAGCCATTTTCGGTCCCAGCTCCAAACTCTAGGTACCAATCCATTTCTCTCCCTGGCAACAGTTCAAGATTAAACCAAACTGTTTGCAACCTTGGTGATCATATATGTGCCATCACTAAGATTGCTCATTTCCACTTCCATAACATTGCCTGACTTTTAAAGGACTTATAAACTTGGCTGGACCTTTAACTTACCTGGTTTACGGCAGCTAGTGCTGTAAGAAAAAGGGGCGTGGCCTCATTACATCTGACTGAGCTGCACTTGATGCTGGGCCCTAGGGATGCACTGCACTGCCTAGATCTCGGCCAGCCTGAGTTGGGAGGTCGGGTGAGATAGGATCGAAAAAATTTCAGTTAAGAAAGTAGGAACGGAGTGGCAATCCAACTCTGATTGCCACTCCACAGAAGTTCAGGCCCAATATCTCTAAGTGACCTGGTGTCATACTTTATGATGCTCCATTGAAGGACCCTGTATATGTTTCATTAACTTAAAGGCATTATATAAATATAAGTTGTTGTTGTGTACACCAAGGTGACACAGGACATTAGTTTGGCCTCAACTCGAGTATTGCTTCCAGTTCTGGCTGCCACATTTTAGGAAAGGCATGATGGCATTAGACAGAGTGCAGAAAAGATTGGTCCCAGGGATGAGGAACTTTAGTTACATAGATAGATTAGAGAAGTTGGGACTGTTTTCCTTGGAGAAGAGAAGGTTGAGAGGAGATCTGATTAGGGGTATTCAAATTAATGAGGGTTCAGGAAAGACTAGATAGGGAAAAATGCTCCCATTGGTGGAAGGATCAAGAACAAGAGGGCATGAACCTAAGGCAATTGGCAAAAGAAGCAATGGCAAAATTAGGAAAAATTTTTCATGCTGCGAGTGGTTAGGACTTGGAATGCACTGCCTAAGTGTGTGATGGAGGCAGGCTCAATCGAGGATTTAGGAGGGGATCAGATTATTATCTGAAAAGGAAGAATGTGCAAGGCTATGATGAGAAGGCAGGGGAGTGACACTCAGTAAATTGCTCCTAGAGAGCAGGCGCAGGGACAATTGGCTGAATGGCCTCCTTCTGCACTGTAACCATTCTGTGCTTCTGAAATTCATGGGCTTAAGACTGCTAAGTGGGAGAGGGACCTAGGTGTCATCATACATTAATATCTGAAGGCCCGTGGTTTGTTCTAAATGGCTCCTGCAAAAGCAAACAGTGTGTTAGGCTGTATTGCCAGGACAAATACGCAACAAAAAATATTACACTATGTTGTGTAGTTGGTTACGGACACAATATCTAGTTTTGGTCTCCTCACTTGGTGCTTAATAATAATAGCAAAGGTTTAGGGGAGACCCACTAGATTCACCCCAAGTTTCGATGCCCTCAGTTACCAGGATAGGCTTAGAGTTACATATGAACGAGGAGAAGTAGGCCATTCGACTTCTTAAGCCTGCTCTGCCATTCAATAAGATCATGGTTGATCTGACTGTGGCCACAGAATTTACATGTCACCTGCTCCCAATAACTTTCAACTCCCTTGTTAATCAAGAATCTATCTGTCTCTGCCTTAAAAATATTCACTGATCCTGCCTTCACTGTTCTCCTGGGGGAGAGATTTACAAAGGCTCATGACTCTCAGAGAAAAAAAATCTTCTCATCTCTCGCTTAAATGGGAGACCCCTTATTTTTAAACTGTGTCCCCTAGTTCTAGTCTCTCCCACGCAGGGAAACATCTTATCAGCATTCACCCTGTCAAATCCCCCCAGGATCTTATATGTTTCAATAAGATTGCCTATCATTCTGCTAAACTCCAATGGATACATGCCCACCCTGTCCAACCTTCCTCGTAAAATAGCACCCCCGTCCCAGGTATCAGTTGAGTGAATGATTTATATCCTTTCTTAAATAAGGAGACCAAAACTGTACACAGTATTCCAGATGTGGTCTCAGCAACGCCCTGTACAACTGTAGCAAAACATCCCTACTTCTATATTCCATTCCCCTTGCAATAAATGCCAACATTCTATTTGCCTTCCTTTTCACTTGCTTTACCTGCATACTAACTTTGTGATTCATGTACCAGAACACCCAGGTCCCTTGGTACCTCAGACTTCTGCAATCTAAATTAAACCATTTAAATAATATGCTGCTTTTCTATTTTTCGTGCCAAAGTGGACAAGTTCATATTTTCCAAAATTATACTCCATCTGCCAAATTTTTGCCCACCGCTTAACCTATGTCCCTTTGCAAACTCATTCCTCTTCACAACTTACTTTCCTACCTATCTTTCCTGTCATAAGCAAATTTAGCATACGTGAGGTCCCTTCATCCAAGTCATTTGGGCTTTTCATTTGAGAAAAGTGAGGATTTTGGGGATGTTTGATTCACATCTTCAAAATAATGAGGTTATATCTGTTGATTGGCTAGGGGGACCAGAGGTTATAACATATTTAAGCATAGACCGAGGTTAGGTGCTACAAGGTAATTATTTTCAGAGTCATTTACCTATGAAACAGGTTGCTGGGTTGTTTAATGAGTGGGGATTGCTGCACACATTATGAAGCGATGGGTTCCCCAGTAAAACTGTCAAAAGTGGGTGGGCATGGGGCAATGTATCCTTAGTCACCATGCGTGATCAGGGTCATGATTTGCCCAAGTTGCACCATGACAGTATGGGACAAATTTCACTGACCCACTATCTATTTACTTACCCTTTGCTTGTATGATATGGGATTCATATGAAAACATGAAGGCTGAACTTCCAGTAAAGAAGGATCCAATTGCAGAGAAGACCAAGAGGAGATTTAACAGAGGGTTGTAAAGTTGTGGGGGGATCTGATAGGGCAAAGTATAGACTATATCCTCTACTGGGGTATTCTTTGATGAAGGATCATCAAATTTCAAACCCATCAGCAAGTAAATGGAAAGTTTAGAAGTTTATTTGCGTGGCAGATGACTGGAGTTTGAAATTTTTGCTAAAGGAAATGTTTGAAGCAAAAATCACTGCATTTTAAGGGAGAAACTGGATAAATATTTAAAGCAGAGGAGGATACAGGGCTATAAAGAGATCACAGGACGCTGGGGTTAATTTTGGATTGAAACAAAGCCATTTAGAGGGTGAGGCAGTGGGATGGTTTTTGGATTGCTCTATTCCAGAGTTGGCACAGTCACAACAGACCAGGTGGTGACTTCTGTACCCTAATATCAAAAATGCCCCAACTTCAGTGGAATGAATGAAAAGTAGCACAATCGGCTTAAGTACAAAACTATTTCAATCTACAATTGAGAAAATACTGTAGAATACAGAAGCAAATTAAGTGAGCTTGTGGAGCCTCACTAGATGGGAGTATGAATCAGAGGGTTAGTGTTGTAACAGCCCCAGCACTCCTACCTTTAGAATGACTGCGACAGGAGACCTATTGAATGCACCGTGGCACTATACTCTGCTTTCTTCGGTATATTGTTGCACCCAGATTTCTTGTTGGTATCATGGTTAACATTCAACAGTGCACACAGTTATGCCAAATTCTGGGTGTCAGCCATGGCACAATTGGTAGCACATCACACTGAATTACAAGGTTCCAGCTTCAAGTCCCAATATAGGGTTTGAGCAGAAAAATCAAAGACAACACTCCAGTCCAATACTGAGGGAGCATACACTGTTGGAGGCAACATCTATTGGAAGAGACATCAAAGTGAGGTCCCATCTTCCTGCTCAGGTGGATGTAAAAGATCCCATGGCACTATTTCAAAGAAGAGCAGGGGAGTTATTCCCAGTGTCCTGGCCATTATTTATCTCTCAACCAACATCACAAAAAACAGATTCTCTAGCCATTATCACATTGCTGATTGTTGGAGGTTGCTGAGTGCAAAACACCTGCCGCCTTTCCTACATTACAATAGTGACTACATTTCAAAAAGTACTTCATTGCCAAAAAGAGCTTTGAGGCATCTGTGCTAATGAGGGTTGCGATACAAATGCAAGTCTTTCTTTTCATGTGTGGCCATTTGTTGTACATGGTGTATAGTGCTCAGGTAGTCTACAGGATAGAGTATGAAATGAACAGGAAAACATTTGTCAAATAACTGGGATTTTAACAGAGTTGGGTCTTACACTGCAAATAAACAATTCTTACAAAGTGAAAAAAATATATATTTTTGGCACTAAGGCACAATGTAAAGTTACTATCTAAACACAACTAGAACACATCTTACCCAGGACAAATCTTGTCACTTTTTTTCTCTTGCAAACTTGCACAGTTGAAACAAAACACATGTTTGCATGGAATCTGTGAAGAAAAGCACGTTTGTGAGGCAGCAAATTAAAGTCCCATTTACTGTGTACATCATACAAAAATGGTAAAGTTATAGCAAAGTGGAGACCAAGAGGAGGTGGCCACAGTGTTTCAACTCCATCCTAGGATGTGAAATGTTTTTTTGGGGGAGGAAGAATTCAGATTCTGAGCCAATTACCTTATGTTTTCTGCAGAATTTTTTTCTAAATACACAATGATCTCTGAGCTTGCGGGGCAGCTGGGGTAGCTGTGCAGCATCAGGGCATATGAGTGTTTCCTGGGTTGTATGTGCCGGGAGGTGGTCCCCCACAGGCAGCGAGAGTTCAAAGTTGTAGGTGGGTCACCATCCGGAATAGTAGGAAACAGTCAGGAAATGCAGGAGTCTCTGGGGTGCATGTCACTCTCAAACCAGAGAGCTGCTGGGAGTAGTGACGCTTTGAAGGCTGTAGTCCAGCATCTTGAAGGAGTGTATCAGAGTGTGACGTCAGTAGGCCCGAGACCAGCAGCAAAAATGAGAGCTCAGTGGGGCCGGATGGAGGGCATAAAGAATGGTGGGAGAGTAGGCACGAGACCAGCAGTGAGAACTGAGTGAAACCAGTTGGGGAAATAAAGAGTGACAGGCAAGTAGGTCCGAGTCTAACAATGAGAATGGGTGGGATTATGAAACGTAATGGCAGAACAGATCGGCAGCAAGAGCGAGAACAGCGTGAGACCTGTGGCTGAGGATAAAGACCAGCAGCAGTGCAGGACCGAGACAAGCAGTGAGAGGGACAGCAGAGATTGTCTGGCGGGGGGATAGAATGGCAGGCCCAAAGTCAGCAGTGAGAGCGAGGGCTGAGCTAGCCCAACAGGAGGATAAAGAGCTACGGGGTTCGGAACAAACCAAATGCGTTTGAGAAACGAGACAATGAAATCAAAGGGCGAGGTCACGGGAAAGTGATTGGTTGGTGAGTATTTCTTTTTTTGTCTCTCTAGGGGGTTCATTTAAACTAGGTGTCAGGAAATTAAAAATTTCAGTTGGGGTGAGTTAATATTGAGTATTAACGTCCAGAGGCATTATTTAAAATTAACAGTTTAATCACGTTACTAAACAGATTCTAAAAGAGGAGATATGGATGGGCAGCTGAGGCTTGTTGCTTGTCATTCCTGCACCTAACTTCAGGACACTTCATGTGTCTGGGGGACCACATGTGTATGAAGTGGCTCCAACGGCTTCAGTTCGAGCTCAGGATTTCCGAGCTTGAGGGTCAGCTGGAGTTGCTGCAGAGCACCAGGGAGGATGAGTGCTTCCTGGATCGTACATTCCTGTAGGTGGTCACCCCACAGGCAGTGGCAGTTCAGGATAGCAGATGGATGGCCATCTGGAAGAGTAGGAAGAGACAGGAGTGCAGGAGTCTTCAGCGTGTGTGTCACTCTCAAGCCGGTACTCAGCTTTTGAGACTGCTAGGAGTGACGACACCTTGAAAGAGTACATTCCAGATCATGGCACCTATGGACTACACAGGATGGAGCAGCAAAGAATAGAAATTCAGTCATTGTAGGAGATTCCATAATGAAAGAATCAGACAAGCATTTTTGTAACTATCATTGACAGTCCTGCATGGTGTGTTGCCTCTATGGTGCTAGGGTAAAGGGCATCACTGAGAGGGTGAAGAGTATTTTGCTAAGGGGAACAAGCCAGAAGTTGTGGTATACATCAGTACCAACGACATAGAGGAGGCAGGTATTATGGCCCTACGGTCAGACTTTCAGGAGCAAGGGGGAATGCTTAAAAAGTAGAACCTCAAAGGTAGCTTACTCCCAGTGCCACACACTGGTGAGAATAGAAATAGGAAGATTGGGAGGGTCAGTATGGCTTGAAGCATGGTACAGGTGGGAGGGCTTCAAATTCTTGAGGCACCCATTCAACAGAACTGGGACCAATGCAGGGAGTTCACAGGTGTGGTTGGGAGGGTTTAAACTAATTTGGCAGGTGGGGTGAGCACCAGCATCTTGAAGTAGAAAAGATCAACTTGGTGCATAAAGGAGTGAGTGTGTTGGATAGTACTAGAGAAGAAAGCAGCACCATATTAGAGAAGCACAGACTAAGAAGAACTACAGGAAACACAAAGATAAGTTTACAATGCATGTAGGTAAACGCAACAGAGTGTGGTGAATAAGGTTGGTGAGCTACGAGCACAAATAGCTGAATGGGAATATGGAGAAGTGGAAATAACAGAAACACGGCTTTAAAAATGGTGAGGACTAGTCCCATTATTCAAGGATAAGAGAAAAGATAGGGAAGGCAAAAAAGAGGTGGGCAGCAGTACAGATGAGGGGAGTAATTTTAAAATGACTGTCAAAGCTGCTCCTGCCTCGCTCACAGGAGGCTTCAGGGGAGGTAAGCAGCAAGTGGGAGCATTTAAAAGAAAACATGGATTGTAGCAGCCCCAGCTCGGCACCTCTGCACCATCATTTCCAGAACATTGGAGCTCTGGTTTTGGATCAGATCTAGGTCTTGAATGGGAACGCAAGTCCAGGAGAGGGAAGCGAGGAGAGGGTGAGTCAAGGAGTGGGAAGTTCTGCAACAGGATGAGTCAGAGAGGGCTAAGAGGCCACAACTCAAAGGTTGGGGGGCTGGGGGCAGACCACAATGGGGAGGAGGAGGAGGATCTGCAATGATCAGGAAATTCAGGAAGCAGGATTGGTAGTAGGCAGGGGGTACTGTAAGTAGAAAGTTACATTTTTCTTTTAAAATAAGTCTAAAAACATAAAAGTTATTTAATTTACCAATATAACTCTTCCAGTGTTTAAAGTAAGTTTCGCATTTTTCACCTTTTAAAAAGTTTACTTGCATAGGTGCATTTTTAATTCCTTATATTTTCCTGGTTATTGTTTTAAAAATGCTGTATTTTTTTAATTGTACATTTGTTTTTATTTTTAAGTATAATATGTGATTTTGTTTTAGTTACACGCGTTGCTCTGTAACGTTGCATCCTGAAGGAGTAGTAAACGATAATTTAGTAAAGTGGTCAATGTGGCTCTCACATTGCAGGTTTTTGCAAAAATGGCCCTTGCTTGAAAAATTGTGATGATCACTGGGTTAGCAGAATGGGCAGACAAATTAAATCTAACAAATTTGATTCAATTTTTTGAGGTGACTAGTTATGTAGATGAGGGTAGTGCAGTTGATGTAGTCTACATGGACTTCAGTAAGGCTTTTGACAAGGTCCCGCATGGGAGAATGGTCAAGAAGGTAAGAGCCCATGGGGTCCAGGGCAATTTGGCAAATTAATCCAAAATTGGCTTAGTGGCAGGAGGCAGAGGGTGATGGTCAAAGGTTGTTTTTGTGATTGGTGCACCACAGGGATTGGTGTTGGGGCCCTTGCTGTTTGCAGTGTGCATTAATGATTTAGATGTGAATATTGGAGATATGATCAGTAAGTTTGCAGATGACATGAAAATTGGTGGTATCGTAAATAGTGAAGAGGAAAGCCTCAGGTTACAGGGCGCTATAGATGGGCTTGTAAGATGGGCAGAGCAGTGGCAAATGGAATTTAATCCTGAGAAGTGAGAGGTGTTGCATGTTGGGAGGACTAATGCAGCAAGGGAATACACAATGAAGGGTAGGACCCTAGGAAGTACAGAGGATCAGAGAGACCTTGGTGTACATGTCCATAGATCCCTGAAGATAGCAGCACAGGTAGATAAGGTGGTTAAGAAGTCATATGGGATACTTGCCTTTATTAGCCGAGGCATAGAATATAAGGGCAGGGAGGTTATTTTGGAGCTGTATAAAATGTTAGTTAGGCTACAGCTGGAGTAGTGTGTGCTGTTCTGGTTGCAACTCTATAGGAAGGATGTGATTGCACTGGAGAGGGTGCTGAGCAGATTCACCAAGATGTGGCCTGGGCTGGAGCGTTTCAGCTATGAAGAGAGGCTGGATAGGCTCAGGTTGTTTTCCCTCAGACCACAGAAGGCTGAGGGGAGACCTGATAGAGATATACAAAATTATGAGGGGCATAGATAGGAAGAAACTTTCCCCCTTAGCAGGGGAATCAATAACCAGGGGGGCATAGATTTAAGGTAAGGGGCAGGAGGTTTAGAGGGGATTTGAGGAAAAATCTTTTCACCCAGAGGGTGGTTGGAATTTGGAACACACTGCCTGAGGGAGTGGTAGAGGCAGGGACCCTCACAACATTTAAGAAGTATTTAGATGAGCACTTGAAATGCCAAAGCATACAAGGCTATGGGCCAAGTGCTGGAAAACGGGATTAGAATAGATAGGTGCTTGATGGCCAGCACAGACATGATGGGCCAAAGGGCTTGTTTCTGTGTTCTATAACTCTATAATTCTATAACAACTGGCAGATGGAATTTAATACAGAGAAGTATGAGGTAATGTATTTTGGCAGAAATTATAGTGGGAGGGAATACAGACTTAATGGCACAGTGTTAGAAAGTGTACACGGTCACCTCACAGTTAATAAACTGGATTATAGTAAGAGTATGCTTAAAAACTTGTTATCTGCATGGAAATTGATGGCTGAGTAAGTTTGTCAGAGGAAAACTAAACAATTACAGTTCATACTTCTCAGCAAAATAGCAATTTGTTAATAGTTTCCATTTAACTATTTAAATGCCAAAAAAGAGAAAGAAGGAAACAGATAAAGTCACATTTCCTTCATCAGAAAAATTTACCAAAATATTGAGATTACATCACTCACCATGCGGCCATATATCTTGATTGGCAATCCACATTTATCACAGAAATGAATGGGAGTGTCATCTTTCTCACCCAACAAATTTATCTGTAAAACATGTTTGAACAGCTTGACTTATAAAATTATTTCAATACCTAAGTATAAGTTTATTTAAATCTGCATTAAAATACCTTAAAATCCCAGAAAAACTGCAGGGGAAATCGGCGCTGGCTTCCAAACACCTCTCCGCCTTTGCATTCATAGTTCTCATCTTCATTATAGTCAAATCCTTCTACAAGATATCAGAAGTAACGAAAAGCTTTATAATAGAACATGTTTTCAATTTATGATAACCTAGGGACAAGAACATAAGAAATAGGAGCAGTAGGCCATTCTGCTAGGAATGAAAGGAAAGCAAGCCAGTACACTCATCCCGGCTGGTCTCCAACCTCAAGTCTCAAAGCTGTGGGGAGGTGCTGGGCAGAGGCCAGAAACGATCCACAGGTGATAGAATTTAAACAAAATACTAGAGGGAGATTGCCCGCTAGCTCAGTGTCACACAGCCAGTCATCAGCTGGATGGGGCCACTGGCAAGACCCAGACACAGGTCACCAACTCAGGTGCAGAGAGGTACATGGCCCACTGACGCCTGAACATAGGAAAAGAGGGATTACATACTCTTATTTAAAGAGAAACCTTGTCAAACCTTAATAGTTATAGTTATGTATCTGATATTAGCGATTGTTCACCAATTTCCAACCTGCTCTTTGGTGGAAGTTGGATAAAAACAAGGGAGAAAGGAATAGAAGGTTATGCTGATGAGGTTAGATGATGATTCGGTGGCTCATGTGGACCATACGTACATCCCTGGTGCTAGGTTCGCGTGAATGTTCCTTTCCTATGCTGTAGGGTTTCCAATAGGTTGTGCTGTTTCTTCCAGTGCTTCAATGGGCCGAACCAGCACAAAAGGTCGACAAGTCTCAAGCATAGGTTACCCCTACTGCAGACCGAGTTTCCACGACCTTTTCCACTGGTTTCAAAAAATATTTTGCTGAAAGGTGACCTCACCCACAAAACTGCCCATGTCCCCAGATCAAATTAATCAGCATGGTAAATTTCTGCTAATTGTGACCCTTTGAGCAGGCTCTTAAAATTAAACCGCTTGTTTTTTTTTAAAAGAGCATTAGGTACCTTTCAAAAGTTTTTAAATATTAAAATTGTTTAATTTATGAAGAGACTGAATACTCTACATCAATTAAAGTAGTAAATTGTATGTACAGAATATAAAAAGAGAAAATGCTGGAAAAGCTCAGCAGGTCTAGCAGCATCTGTGGAGAGAAACACAGTTAAGGTTTCGAGTCCGTATGACTCGTATGAATAGGTGTTAATTACTATTTGAAGCTTAACTAGTGGTGAGTCAACTCAGCTCTATTTAAGAAAGGGACTATCTAGAAGCACACTATAGTGTGCTTGCACATGAACAGGAGAGAGAGCACATCCTGAGTGGGGCACAGCCAGAGTGGGTATTGGCAATTTGGTGCAAAGCAGGAATTCGGTGCATAGGGGAAGAGATACTCTTTGCATTTTTTCCTTGCTATCCAACTTCTTAAATCTTCAGAGCGTGCTGCAGCAGTAGAGGCTACAAGGGAAAGGAATCACTGGTAAGTAGTGGGTAAGGTATTTACTACTTTAATCGCTTATAGTTTGGTTTACAGTTTGTATATTCTACAGTAACGAGGATCAGGAAAGAAGGGCTCCAGAATAATTGACTTAAAAGGTTTAATTTAAAGGGGTAAGTCATGGCAGGAGAGCTCAAAGCTTTGGTGTGCTCAATGTGGGAAGCCGGGGACATTTCCAGTGCCCGGGACCAGCATGTGTGCAGGAAGTGTGTCTAGCTGCAGCTCCTGGAAGCTCAGATTTCAGAGCTGGAATGGCGGCTGGGGACACTGTGCAGCGTCCGGGAGTCTGAGAGCATCGTGGATAGCACCTTTAGAGAGGTGGTCACACTGAAGATGAAGGGACTTGAGGAAGGAAGGGAATGGGTGACCACCAGGCAGTCCAAGAGAAACAGCCAGATAGTTCAGGGGTCCCCTGGGGTCCCGCTCGCAAATCGGTATTCCATTTTGGAGGCTGATGAGGGCGCTGGTTCCTCCAAGGAGTGTGGACAGAGCCAAGCTTCTGGTACCACAAGCAGCCTGTCTGTACAGGAGTGGAGGAAGGGAGGAAGAGCAATAGTAATAGGAGCTTCTATAGTCAGGGGAACAGACAGGCGCTACTGTGGCCATCAACGTGACTTCAGGATGGTATGTTGCCTCCCTGGTGCCAGGGTCCGGGATGTCACTGAACAGCTGCAGGGCATCCTGAAGGGGGAGGGTGATAAGGCAGAGGTCATGGTACATATTCATACCAATGACGTAGGTAGAAAGAGGGGTGAGGTCTTACATCAACAATTCAGGGAGTTAGGCAGTAGACTAAAAAGCAAGACCTCTTGGGTTGTAATCTCTGGATTACTCCCAGTGCCACGTGCTAGCTAGCTCAGAAACAGGAGAATAGCGCTGATGAATACGTGGCTTAAGAGTTGGTTTTAGATTCCTGGATCACTGGGACTATTTCTGGGGAAGGTGGGACCTCTACAAGCGGGACGGTCTACATCTGAACCAGAGCGGGACTAACATCCTTGCGGGCGGGTTTGCTAGTGCTGTTGGGAGGAGTTTAAACTAATTCGGCAGGGGGAGGGGACACAGAATGTTAGCAGAATAGGGACACATTATAATACAGTAAAACAATCAAGTCAGAGGGAGTACAGCTGCATTAAGCTTCAAGGGAGTAAGGCAAGGCTGGATGGCCTCTACTTTAATGCCAGGAGTATTACAGGTAAAAAGGATAAATTAAGGGTGAGGATTGACACGTGGAAATGCGATATAGTAGTCATCACTGAGTCGTGGTTGAGGGAAGGGCAGGATTGGCAGCTCAACATTCCGGGATATAGAATCTTCAGGTGAGGGGGTAAAAGAGGAGGAGGCACTGCATTATCAGTTAAGCAGTCAGTTACTGCAGTAAGGAGAGATGATATCTTGAAGGGGACATTGAATGAAGCTTTGTGGGTAGAGCTTAGGAATAAAAAAAGTGTCTTTAATAGACCCCCAGATAGTCAGCGGGAAATTGAGGAGCAAATATCTGCACAATTTGTGGAGGTGTGCAAAAACAATAACAATAGGGTAATTATATTAGGTGATTTCAACTTTCCCAACATTAATTAGGACAGACGTAGTGTTAAGGGTTTGGATGGAGTGGATTTCTTGAAATGCGTACAGGAGAACTTTTTAGGTCAATATGTGGAGGGTCCAACAAGGGATGGCGCATTGCTGGACTTAATTCTGGGGAATGAAGCCGGACAGGTGGCTGAGGTGGTGGTGGGCGAGCGTTTTAGCGGTAGCGACCACAACATGGTACAGTTTAAGTTTGTTATGGACAAAGAAATCGAAAAGTTGCAAAAAAAATGTTTTGGATTGGGGGAAGAGTGGATTTTAGTACAATAAGGCAGGATCTGGCCAAGGTAGACTGGGAACAGTTACTTGTGGGGAAATCTACAGAGGATCAGTGGGGGGTGTTCAAAAAGGAAATGTGGAGGGTACAGGCTCAACATGTTCCCTCTAGGGTGATAGGAAGGAGTAACAAGCCCAGAGAACCATGGATGACCAGAGGTATTGAGGATATGATGAGAAGGAAAAGAGAGACTTTTAGCAGGTACAAGGGAAGCAAATCAGCAGAGGCATTAGTGGAGTACAGACATCGCAGGGTGGAGCTTAAGAAAGCAATTAGGAGAGCAAAAAGGGGATATGAGACAGCTCTGGCTGGTAAAAGTAGGGAAAATCCCAAGATATTCTATAAGTATATCAATGGGAAGAGGATAACCAGGGAAAGAGTAGGGCCTATGAGGGACCAAGGGGGCAATCTATGGGTGGAGCCAGAGGACAATCCCTAGAGTGTTGAATGAATAATTCACATCCGTCTTCACCCAAGAGAATGAGGATGAAGGTATCGAACTCAGGAAGAGAGACTGCGAGCTGCTTAAGGAAATTGATATAGGGAGTGACAAGGTATTGGAGGTGTTGGCAGGCTTAAAAGTGGACAAATCTCCAGGTCCAGATGATTTGTGTTCCAGACTGCTGAGGGAGGCAAGGGAGGAGATCGTAGGGGCTCTGACCCAAATTTTTAATTCATCTCTGGCCACGGGGGAGGTGCCAGAGGACTGGAGAACAGCTAATGTGGTTCCGCTGTTTAAGAAGGGTTGTAGAGATAAGCCAGGGAGCTACAGGCCAGTGAGTCTCAGTGGTAGGGAAACTATTGGAGAAATTTCTGAAGGGGAGTATCTATCTCCACTTGGAGAGGTAAGGTTTGATCAGGGATAGTCAGCATGGCTTTGTCAGAGGGAGGTCATGCCTAACAAATTTGATTACATTTTTTGAGGAGGTGACCAGGTGTATAGATGAGGGTAGTGCAGTTGATGTAGTTTATATGGATTTCAGCAAAGCCTTTGACAAGGTCCCACATGGGACACTTGTAAAGAAAGCAAATGCACATAGGAAACAGGGTAATTTGATAAGGTGGATTCCAAATTGGCTTAGTTGTAGGAAACAGAGGGTGATGACAGAAGGATGCTTTAGTGACTGGAAGCTAGTGTCGAGTGGCGTACCACAGGGATCTGTGCTGGGTCCCCTGTTATTTGTCATTTATAAAAACGACATAGATGACTATGTGAGGGTTAAGTTTGTGGATGACACAAAGCTTGGCCGGGTGGTTAACAGTGAGGTTGAGTGTCTTGGGCTACAGGAAGATATAGACGGGATGGTCAAATGGGCAGATAAGTGGCAGATGGAATTTAACCCTGTAAAGTGTGAGGTGATACACTTTGGAAGGAGTAATTTGACAAGGAAGTATTCAATGAACGGCATGACACTAGGAAGTTCTGAGGTACAAAGGGACCTTGGCGTGTGTGTCCATAGATCTCTGAAGGCAGAGGGGCATGTTAGTGGGGTAGTGAAAAAGGCATATGGGACACTTGCCTTCATCAATCGAGGCACAGATTACAAAAGTAGGGAGGTCATGTTGGAGTTGTATAGAACCTTGGTGAGGCCACAGCTGGAGTACTGTGTGCAGTTCTGGTCGCCACATTATAGGAAGGATGTGATTGCATTGGAGGGGGTGCAGAAGAGATTCACCAGGATGTTGCCTGGGATGAAACATTTAAGTTATGAAGAGAGGTTGGATAGACAGGTTGTTTTCGTTGGAGCAGAGAAGACTGAGGGGCGACCTGATCGAAGTGTACAAGATTATGAGGGGCATGGACAGGGTGGATAGGGAGCAGCTGTTCCCCTTAGTTGAAGGGTCAGTCACGAGGGGGCATAAGTTCAAGATGAGGGGCAGGAGGTTTAGGGGGGATGTGAGGAAAAACTTTTTTACCCAGAGGGTGGTGACAGTCTGGAATGCACTGCCTGGGAGGGTGGTGGAGGCGGGTTGCCTCACATCCTTTGAAAAGTACCTGGATGAGCACTGTACCAAGTGACGTACCAGTCAGAACATTCAAGGCTATGGGCCGAGTGCTGGTAAATGGGATTAGGTAGGTAGGTCAGGTATTTCTCATGTGTCGGTGCAGGCTTGATGGGCCGAAGCGCCTCTTCTGCACTGTGATTCTTCAGAGCTCAGAAAAGAGAGCAAATAATGATGACCAGTTGTGCTGATTTATGGAAGATTTTATGTTATAATTTTAAAAATACGTTTGAGTAGAAAATGCCACAGAATAAGGAGAGCCAGGGATAAGTTTTATAGACAAGCATTTAAGTTACCCTACTTATAAACTTAATGTAGATCATGAAAGGAGTTTAAAAACAAAAAGTTAAAGCTAAATTGAATTGGAGATCCAAGAGGTGAGGTGCAGGAGAGACATAAAACATCTGAAGTGACATCAGCAGCTCCTCATCAATCAACATCCCTTCTGCTGAGTGTTTTTGTTGGTGTCATAGTTTATTTCTGTTAAGAGCCTAATAAACAGAAGCATGGCTGGTCACTTCAGTCCAAGCAAATGTACATCCTGTTCCAGGATGCTTCTCGTGTCCTGGACAATCATGTGCTGGAAGTATTGTCAAATGGAGGAGCTCAAGCTCCAGGTTTCAGAGCATGACCAGCAGCTGGAGTTAGTGCAATGCATTCACGAGGCTGAGCTTTGTATGGACAGTACATTTCTGGAGGTGGTCATACCGTAGCTTAAAAGTGTGCAGGCAGGGAATGGATGACCACCTGGCAATCGCTGCAGGATTCCTGAGTGGATCACGCTCTCTAATCGATATTTAGTTCCAAATACTTGTGAAGACAATGGATCCTCTGGGAAGTGCAGTATGAGCCATGTCCACAGCACCACAGTTGGCTCTGCTGTATGGAGGTGCAGGGGGGAAGGAGATACAGGAGGAAGATCTGGAAAGCAATAGTGATTAGGGATTCCATAGTAGTAAAGTGAAGGATGTTACTGAGTAACTGCGGAGCACTCCAAAGGGGAAGTGTGAACAGCCATAAGACATGGTTGATATCGGTACAAATGACACAGATAGATAGTGTTGAGGTTTATCAGGTACTTCCAGTGCCACATGCTTGCAAATATAAATACAGATATAGGAGAATAGGGCAGAGTAACATGTGGCTGGAGAAATGATAAAGGAGGGTGGGGGCTTTAAACTCCTGGGACAGTGGGACCAATTTTGGGAGAAATGGGACCAGTACAGACCTAACGGATCGTGTCTTAACACAGCCGGGAGCAATGCCCTCATGGGCGGTTTGCTAGTGCTGTTGGACAGAAATTGAATGATTTTGGCAGGGGTACAGGCACCATAATGTAGTGTTAGAAACAAGGTGCACAAAGGATTGGGAGATACAGATAGCACTAGAGTAAGAAATAGTAAGGTACTATGTACGGAATAGAAGGTCTAAATTAGGTTTACAGCGCATGTGTGTAAACAAAGTGTGTTAAGTAAGGTTGTTCTGCTCCTGATGCGAGATGTTACATGGGAATATGATGTTGAGGCATTAATGGAGACCTGGCTCAAAAAAGGCCTACCCTGAATAGAAAACATATCTGGATACTAGGCGTTCAGGAAAACTAGAGAAGGAAATGGTGGTTGACAAATTAGTTGGAGTTCTTTAAGGATATAACAAGCAGGGTGGATAAAGGGAGACCAGTAGGTGTAGTGTATTTGGACTTCCAAAAGGTATCCAATATGGTGCCACACAAAAGGTTACTGCACACCTCATGGTATTAGGGGTGATATATTCGCATGGATAGAGGATTGGCTAACTAACAGGAAATAGAGTCAGGATAAATGGGTCATTTTCAGGTTAGCAAATTGTAAATCAATGCTGGTGCCTCAAATATTTACGGTCTATAATAAAGACTTGGATGAGGGACCGTCTGTATTTCAGCAAAATTTGCTGATTATACAAAGATAGGTAGAAAAGAAAGTTGTGAAGACGAAAAGATTATATTTGGTTAGTGTCACAATTACAGAATTGTTACAACACAGAGAGGCCAACTGGCACACCGTTTCTGTGTCAGCTCTCCAAATGAGCAATTTCTTAATGCTAGTCTCCTGCCTTCTTCCTGTAGCCCTGCACATTCCTCCTTTTATAATAATCCAATTACCTCTTGAATGCCTCGATTGACCCTCTCTCCACCACATTCTCAGGCAGTGCATTCCAGATCCTGACCACTTGATTGATCCTGTCTCCACCATACTCTCATTGTGTATTCCAGGGTCCTAATCACTCGATTGACCCTGTCTCCACCACACTCTCAGGCAGCACATTCCAGATCCTAACCACTTGATTGACCCTGTCTCCACCACAATCTAAGGCAGCGCATTCCAGATCCTAACCACTCGATTGATCTTGTCTCCACCACACTCTCTGTATTCCGGGTCCTAATCACTCGATTGACCCTGCATCGACCACACTCCCGGCAGCGTATTCCAGATCCTAACCACTCAATTGATCCCGTCTCTACCTCACTCTTAGGCAGTGTATTCCAGATCCGAACCGCTCGCTGTGTGAAAAAGTCTCGTGTCTCCAGCGCTTCTTTTGCCAATTACATTAAATCTGTGCCCTCTCATTCTAGATCCATCCACCAGTGGGAACAGTTTTTCATGTCTCCTCTGTCCAGGCCCCTCATGATTCTGAATACCTCTATCAAATCTCCTTTCAGTTTTCTTTTCTTTAAAGAAAACAGTCCCAACTTCTCCAATCAAGCCTCATAACTCACCCCTGGAGCCGTTCTCATGAATCTTTTCTGCAGTCTCTCTAATGCCTTCATATCTTTCCCAAAATGTGGTACCCAGAACTGGACGCAATACTCCAGCTGAGGCCAAGCAATTGTCTTTTACAAGTTCAACATAACCTCCTTGCTTTTGTACTCTATGCCCCTATTAATAAAGCCCAGGATACTGTATGCTTTAACCATGCTCTCAATCTGTCCTGCAACCTTCAATGACTTGTGCACACATACACCCAGGTCCCTCTGCTCCTGCACCCCCTTTAGAATGGTATCCTTAATTTTCTATCGTCTCTCCGCATTCTTCCTACAAAAATGAATCACTTCATACTTCTATATATTGAATTGCATCTACCACTTGTCCATTCTTTGCACCACTTATCTATGTCCTTTTGAAGTTCTACGCCAAGCTCCTCACTGTTCACAATGCTTCCATATCATTCACAAATTTTGAAATGATGCCCTGCACAATAAGGTCTAGGTTATTAATATCTAAAAGGAAGTGCAAGGGTCCCAACACTGGCTCCTGGGGAACTCCACTCCAGTCTGAAAAACATCCATTAACTACAATTCTGTTTCCTGTCATTCAGCCAATTTTGTATTCACATTGCTCCTGTCCCTCTTATTCCAAGAGCTTCAAACTTTGCCCACAAGTCTGATGTACGACACTGTGTCAAAAGTCTTTTGGCAGTCCATGTAAACCACAACAACGGCATTATCCTAAAGCAACCCTCACCATTACCTCTTCAGAAAACTCCAGCAAGTTAATTAAACACAACTTGCCCTTAACAAATCTGTGCTGACTTTCCTTAATTAACCTGCATTTGCCCAACTAACTATTACTATTGTCCTGGAATTATTGTTTCTAGAAGCTTCCCCACTTAAACTGACTAGCCTGTAGAGTTAGGGTTAGGGTGTACATCCCTTTTTAAACAAGTGTGTAACATTTGCAATTCTCCAGTCCTCTGGCATGACCCCTGAGTCTAAGGAAGAGGGGAAAATTATGGTCAGTGCCTCCACAAGTTCCACTCAGTATCTTTTGATGCAACTCACCTGATCCTTATCAACTTAAAAAACAGATAACCTATCCAATATCTCCTCCTTATCAATTTTAACTCATTTTAGTGTCTGAATTACCTCCTCTTTCACCATAGCCAGGGCAGCATCTTCCTTGGTAACGACAGATGCAAAGTAAATACCTCAGCTGTGCCTCCTGTCTCCATGTGTAAATCCCCTCTTTGGTCTCTAATCAGCCCCAATCCTCCTCTTATCACCCTATTACTATAATTAGCCTGGTTCTTGGCTGTATTATCAACCTGACATCTTGTATAAGCACATTTATATTTATACAGCACCTTTAACAGAATATATCTTCCCAAGATACTTCACAGGAGCAATATAAACAAAATATAACATCAAGCCACATTAAGGAGATACTAGGTGAGACGACTAACAACCTGGTTGTAGTGGTAGGTTTTAAGAGGTGTCTTAAAGGAGGCAAGTGAGTTAGAGAGGTGTACAGATATGATTCTAGCACTTGGGGCCTAGGCCACCAATGGTAGAGAATTAAAATTGGGGGTGTACAAGAGACCAGGATTAGAGGAGCGCAAATATCTCAGAAGGTTTTGGGACTGGAGAGATTACAGAGATCTGGAGGGATGAGACCACTGAGGGATTGTAAACAATTATGAAGATTTTAAAATTAAGATATCCTTTGACACAAGCCATATAGATCAGCGAGCACGGTATTAAGATACAACAGATGTGCCATTACACTAATGGGTGTATTCTATAGGCCACTATCTCATGGAAAAGATATAGACTAACACATTTGCAGGGACATTATAGAAAAGTAATTACAGATTACAGCTAAAGAGTAGTGACATTGGAACCCTTCAATTCTCCTAATAGAGACTTGGATAGTAATAGTTGCTAAATTTGCTGATGACACAAAGATAGGTAGGAAATTTGTGAAGAGGACATAATTCACCCAGCACCTTTTGACAGCACCTTCCAAACCCATGACCACTACCACCTAGAAGGACAAGGGCAGCAGATAGATGGGAACACCATCACCTGGAAGTTCCCCTCCAAGTCACTCACCATCCTGACTTGGAAATATATCGCCGTTCCTTCACTGGGTCAAAATCCCGGAACAGCACTGTGGGTGTACCAACACCACATGGACTGCGGCGGTTCAAGAAGGCAGTTCACCACCACCTTCTCAAGGTCAACTTGGGATGGGCAATAAATGTTGGCCCAGCCAGCGAAGCCCACATCCTGTGAGTGAATGAAAAAAAAAGTCTGCAAAGGGATATAAATAGATTGTGAGTGGGCAAAAATTTGGCAGATGGAGTATAATGTGGGAAAATGTGAACTTGTCCATTTTGGCAGGAAGAGTAGAAAAGCAGCATATTATTTAAATAAAGAGAGATTGCACAACTCTGAGGTACTGAGGGATCTGGGTTGTACACAAATCACAAGTTGGTATGCAAGTACAGCAAATGATTAGGAAGGCGAATGGATGTTGTTGTTTATTGCAAGCGATTGGAACATATAAGTAAGGATGTTTTGCTACAGTTGTGCAGGGCCAGTACATCTGGCGTACTGTGTACAGTTTTTTATAATTTTATTCCTTATTTTAAAAAGGACATAATTGCCTTAGAAGCAGTTCAGAGGAGGTTCACTTTACTAATTCCTGGGATGAGGGGGGGGTTATCTCATGAGGAAAGGTTGGACAGGTTGACCCTTTATCCATTGGAGTTTAGAAGAATGAGAGGTAATCTTATTGAAACAAAGAAGATCCTGAGGGGATTTGACAAAGTGGATGATGAAAGGATGTTTCCCCTTGTCAGAGTGACCAGAACAAGGGGACACAGATTAAAAATAAGGGTCTTCCCATTTAAGACAGAGATGAGGTGAAATGGTTTCTCTCATAGGGTTGCGAATCTGTGGAACTCTCTTCCCCAGAGTAAGGTAGAAACAGGATCATTGAATTTTTTTAAGGCAGAGGTATATAGACCAACAAGGGAATCAAGGGTATTGGGGGCAGGCAGGATAGTGACGTTGAGGCCACAATCAGATCAGCCATGATCTTATTAGATGGCAGAGCAGGCTCGAGGGGCTGAATGGCCTAATCCTGCTTTTAAATCATATGTTCGTATGTAGTGTACAGGACAGAGAGTAAAAGCTTCTGATGGACACGAACACTGGTTCACCCTCAATTGTTCAGGCCTATCCTGGGCCTCGCACATTAGCAAGGATGTGAAGGCTTTAGAGGGGGGGCAGAAAAGATTCATGAGAATGTTTCTAAGGATGGTGGGCTTGAGTGGGAGGATTGGAAAAGATGGGGGCTGTTCTCCTTAAAAGAAAGTTGAGAAGAAATTTCATCGAGGTATTCAAAAATCATGAGGTGTTTAGACAGAGCAGATGGAGAGAAACTCTTCCCATTGGTGAAATGATCAAAAACAAGAGAACACAAATTTAAAGTAGTTGGGAAAAAAAAGGTGGGTTGAGGATTTTTAAAAAAAAAAAATGCAGTGAGTAGTAAGGATCTGGAATGCACTGCTTGATGGATGGTAGAGGCAGATTCAATTGTGGCTTTCAAAAGGGAATTGGATAAGCACCTGAAGGAAAATATTAGGAGGACCATGAGGAAAGGGCGGGGGAGTGGGACTAGCTGAGTTGCTCTTTGGCAAGGACTTGACATGCTGAATAGCTTCCTTCTATGCTGTGACCATTTTTTAACTCTCTCCATTTATGTCATTCTTCTCTTGCTCAATACCAGCCTAGTCAGTTATGTGAAATACCATTCAACTGCATCTAACAGGATCCACTCCACTTTTTAATCATTGTTATGCAATGAAGCTATCATTTCGTCACCTTCATCTGTAGCTAGTGACTTTGAAGAATTTCTGCTCATATTCCTCTGACCACGAGATGAGATTCTATTTCGGTTAGACTGTTTGGAGATTAACTTGATGGGGATTCGCCTTCGAACATCAACGCCACTCAGACATCCAGAGCTATCGGTACCTTGTAGATCTTTATCTTTTGAAATAAAAAAAAGATCTTTTAAATGAATGGCTTCTTGCTTATGCTCAATATTGCAAGATAGTGGTATAAACATGAAACAAATCCATAGCTCCCAGCAATCTAATTCCAATGTAATTTCTCAGCAGAAAACCTGTATAGGGCAGGATAAATTTGCACAAAACTCAGAACTAGTCATCCATATTCCTCCAATAAAATGGACCAATATCTCTCTAGTTTACAAGATTGCGACTAGGAAGAGAAAACAAGTGGCTACCTGCTATTTTGTGAATAGCTCATCTACTGTAAAACTATTTATGTGAAAGTCAACATTTCTAAATATGCGCTAAATACATGTTTCTTTGAGAGTAGAAGAACTTTATGGTTGAGTGTTGACGCTCAAATTGTAAGTCCTGCTCTCTCAAAACTGTGCTCCAGGTGATAGTTCAGTGCTGGAAGCCCTCAAAGTCAGTTGTGTAGCACTCTCGTGGGAGTCAGAAAGTTGTGGATTCAAGTCTAACTCCAGGGACACGAGCACAAAAATCCAGGCTGATGCTTTAGTGTTGCATTGTAGGAGGTGATGTCTTTAATTCGAGGCCCCGTCTGCCCTTTCAGGCGAATGTAAAAAATTGTGGCACTATTTTGAAATTGTCACTGGCATCTGGGAAACCTATATAACATGCAATCAGCACCACAAAAAAAAAACAATTATCTGGTCATTAACAAGTTGCTGTTTAAGGGATCATATTGTGTACAATTAGCTACTGCGTTGTTTATAGGAGACAAAGTGGAAGAGTGGGTAGAAAGGTGGAATGGGAAAGGATCGGTAGGTAGGGAGGGCATGTGGGGGGGGGGGGGGGGGGGGGGCAAAGAGATGGGGGGAGGGGGGGGCTAAGAGGGGAGTGGGAGGACAAAGGGGAAGGGGCAGGGGAGGTGTACTGAGTGGGTATCATAGAATCATAAGTTAAAAGCAAAATACTGC